>NC_090655.1:295436289-295805039 GCF_040937935.1 Hyperolius riggenbachi | reverse complement strand
CAGCAGATACACACCTGACTGCCCACTCCACTCATCCAGCAACCTCCCCTATCCAGCTTCACTATCCTATGCCTGGCCTACAGATCTATACACAAGTCCTGCCTGACCTACATCTCTGACCTGGTCAGCAGATACACACCTGACTGCCCACTACACTCCTCCAACCACCTCCTCCTATCCAGCTTCACTATCCTATGCCTGGCCTACAGATCTATACACAAGTCCTGCCCGACCTGCATCTCTGACCTGGTCAGCAGATACACACCTGACTGCCCACTCTGCTCCTCCAACAACCTCCTCCTATCCAGCTTCACTATCCTATGCCTGGCCTACACATCTATACACAAGTCCTGCCTGACCTACATCTCTGACCTGGTCACTGATACACACCTGACTGCGCACTCCACTCCTCCAACAACCTCCTCCTATCCAGCTTCACTATCCTATGCCTGGCCTACACATCTATACACAAGTCCTGCCTGACCTACATCTCTGACCTGGTCAGCAGATACACACCTGACTGCCCACTCCACTCCTCCAACCACCTCCTCCTATCCAGCTTCACTATCCTATGCCTGGCCTACAGATCTATACACAAGTCCTGCCTGACCTACATCTCTGACCTGGTCAGCAGATACACACCTGACTTCCCACTCTGCTCCTGTTATGATCGCTTCTGCAGCGTTTACTGCTGACTGCAGTGGTATTGCAAACCAAACAGTTCTAATGTCATTACATGCATTTGCTTGCATAGTTTGGTTTGCACTTAAACTAGTTGCTGATTCCATCTGCAGTCGCTCTGAAGTTAATGACAGTTTAATATGCTTTTGTGTAAACAAACATTGTCTGCTGCAGTGGAGGGGCGGTCCCTTTCCTGCAGGCTGCATATCATTGTCTGCCTTTTCCTGCTATCAGCCTGTGATTAATTACCATTCACTTGTGTGGGAATCTGCAGGTCTGCTCCCATTGGATGACCTCAGTATAAAGAACTGCTTCCTGCAATGTCTCATGGGCTATCATAGTTTCAGACTCTATCTGTTACTCTGCTCGTGCCCCACCTCGTTCCTGGTCCGTGTGGACTGCGCTGACTCCTGCGAAGGGGTCAGCGAGTCCTCCTAGTTCTGCTCTTGTTCTAGAAGTTGCTACTTGCTTGTCTTGTGTCATATATTGGTTCATCGCCAATATATACGCATACTTGCGCATTTTGTTATTTTCCTTGTATTCGTGTTACGTTAATATATCAGTGTCGCTGATATATACGTACACGAACTGTTTATTTCCTGTGTTCAGCTAGTCAGTTTTCCAGCACGTTTTGGTAGTTTGCGCGTATCGTGAACACCCGTGCTGAGCTAGTTATCCTGTTCCTGGTCCTGTTTGTGGATTGCGTTCATCTCTGCGAAGAGATAACGAATCCTTCTGAATCCTGTTCCTGGTCCTGTTTGTGGATTGCGTTCATCTCTGCGAAGAGATAACGAATCCTTCTGAATCCTGTTCTGTTACCGTTTGTGGATTGCGTTCATCTCTGCGAAGAGATAGCGAATCCTTCTGAGTCCTGTTCCCTGTATTACTCCAGTCTTAGTCAGAGTTCCTGCTTATGTCATATATCGGTTCATTGCCGATATATACATATGTTAGTCAGACGTTACGAATAGTTTCATTGATAGCTGTAATTGTAATACGCTAGGAAAACATACTTATTGTATATTTATCTGTGTTACGTTCATCTATCTCGATCCTGCTATTTCCTGTCTCTCCTGTCCTGTCTTTGTGAGGCACGCCATCGCCGCAACGCATTGGCTGCCTCATTCCAGTCTGTCTGGTTTTGGACGCTTGCTGTCGCTAAGTAATCGCTAGCTAGCAAGTGTTCATTCTGTCTACCTGTCCTGATCTCCTCAGTCCTGGTTTATGCGCTCAGCGCTACCTTGCGCTGAGACGTTATTACGAAAGTGTTTGT
The DNA here is from genome assembly GCF_040937935.1 of Hyperolius riggenbachi. Taxonomy (NCBI): domain Eukaryota; kingdom Metazoa; phylum Chordata; class Amphibia; order Anura; family Hyperoliidae; genus Hyperolius; species Hyperolius riggenbachi. The sequence goes on along the minus strand of NC_090655.1, from coordinate 295,803,085 downwards.
GGCTGTTCAGATCTGCACCGGCTCTGTGCACCACAATCTCCTATTGGAGTCAGTCCTCTCCTCCACTAAACTGGGGATATCCTGATCCCTTGTGCTGGTGTGTGTACCTCCTTCACGTCAGCTTATGTGTTGTATGCTGACTGTGGAGATTACACCCCCAAGCTTAACATTATGATAGCCCCATTACCAATCCCCATTGTGGGGGGGGTTCCCAGCAAAAATGACACTGTTTGTTATGGTTCCTGTTCCTTTAAGAAATTTGAGAAGCTCAATTCTGAAACAGAAAATGAGTTTTTTTCTGAATGTGCCAGGTTCCTGGCCAATCCTGAGCTCCAGGCTACTCCTGTTTCAACGTGGGCCCCCCAGCTAGTTTATGCTTTATTTAAGGGAAGATTGTTTCAGTGGGCCTACGATGTCTTGGATCATACCAATTTAAAAGAAAGACCACTGGAATTTCTAGCGTTTGTGATCCATAACTGGCTGCGCAAAACCGATTTGCCTAGCCCTTTTGATAAGCTCCTGGCAGCTTGTCAATCAGCTGCTCCTTCTACTGCCTACAAAAATAATCAGCAAGCAGATAATTGTTCTGATAACTTTTCTTCTGCTAAGGCAGCAGGGTCTAAAGCCAAACGTAAACGCTCCAAAAGAAAAGCGTTACAATCAGCGGAGTCGTTGCCCTTGGCGACTGCGCATCAGATCTGTAATGAGACTCCGCCAGTAGCAGATAATGAAATTCAGTCACCATTCAGGGGAGTCAAATGGACCTATGAAACTACTAATGAACTTTCATTGCTAGCCAGGGAAAATAAAAGTTCTTGTTTAAATGAATTATCTGAATATGATTATGAAGATATATTACAGAGTATTGAACAGATCAATTTATTCGTGCAGCAAGGGAAATTTGCATACACTACAGTTCAACACTTGCTACAGGTATTGGAAATCCTTAGGAATAAGAAATCGGCCAATTACCTGCTAAATAACCCAATGTATGTTTCTGCCACTAACACATTTGCAAACTATGATCAGCCGGAATGCTCAGCTGTTAAATATGCATGGGATCATCCATTTGAGAAAGGAGAGATGGAAGCCCTGGTCTATGAATGGAAGAAAGATGCAAGTTCATTTTGTCAGTTTTACAGTGCAAAGAGTGAATTAGTATTGAATGCATGCATTAAGTCTGCCTATAACCTAATAAAAACCGGTGTGTGTGGGTATGACTTTGTGGCTCCATTGATCGATGTGTGGAGAATGATTCTGGACGATTTTTATGCGATTCAATCAGTTGATACCAGGGAAGACACACTGTCTAGTGGAGATTGTTCCACTTCCTCAGTTCCTGAGGACTCGCCTGCTTCAGCACCTTTGGCTGATTCAGCGAGTGATTCAGAGCTCCTTTTGTGTGAAATTGAAGTTCCTGTAATTCCACCCTGTACCATGGATAACTCAGTGTTACTTCCCAGTAAGACAGAAATTACTAATACTTCCTTAATCTTGCCATGCACAAATTTCTCAGCAGAGGACCCAGAGGTCCTGCTGACTTCTGAGTCCAGCTTAGCCAGTACTCATGAGTCTTTGTTCAGTGAAACAGACACCAGAAAAATCTTGCCTGTCTCTGCAAATACTTCTGCAGAAATTACCTGTGTTAATAAAGTTCAACTCCTGTCTGATCCAGCAGATGCCAATAGATGCACTACATCAGTTTCTGAGTCCCAGCAATCCTGTCCAGAAATCTCAGAACCCCAACATCTGAATTTTCCAATTTCACAATTGAATGGTGATTTAGATGCGCAAACATTGTGTTTTGATCTTCCTGTTTCTACACCTCACTCTAGTCTCATGAATAACTCACAGCGTCTGCTATGTGAGTCCGAAATCGCAGAATTATTACCGTGTTCAGAAAATGTTCCAGTGAACTTGCCCTGTACCATGAATTGTGCAGTAGATCTCTCCAATGAAACTCAGGTCACAGAATCATTATGCTGTCCAGCAGGTGCTTCCATGGTTTTGCCCTGCAATGTGGACTGTTCGGTGATCCTGTCCAGTGAAGCTGTGGTCACAGAGTCTTATGCTTCACCCAGTACTTGGGATACTTCAAACCCTCTAGCAGAACAGTCTGAGGCACTGCTTACCTCAGTTGGTGTTGCAGTAATATTCACTTGTCTAGCAGCTGTTTTGGAATTACAGTCTGCTCTAATAAAACTTGATGAATTTCTGCCCAGCGAAGCAGAAGCCATTGAAATATTGTCCTCGTCAGCAAGTGTGTCAGATACCTTGCCCTGTACACAGTCTGATTTAACCAATGTTGTTGAGTCCCTCTCCAGTGTTGTAACAGCCGAGGAACTCCAGCCCTGTCCTCTGAATGTTTCAAAAGTCTTGCCCTGTAACATGGATAATTCTGACTCGCTGGAAAAAATAATAGAAATCTCAGAATTTCAGTCCGGGTTAATGAGTGTTTCTGAAACCCAGCCCTGTATCCTGGAAAATTCTGGTTCTCTGGCCGGTGTGGCCGAAGTTCCTGAGTCCCCTTCCTGTCCAGTGAGTTACTCAGTTTTGCCTAGTTCAGTGGGGATTGCTGCACTACTGACTTGTTTTGCAGCCCTTCATGAGCTCCAATCCAGTGTATTTGATGAGTCTCTGTCTAGTCCAGAAGAAGTTATGGGAACCCTGTCTAGTTCGGTGCATACATCAGAAGATTTGTCCTGTCTTGTAAATGCCCCTGAACATGATTTGTTAATAACTTTGCTGGAATCAGAGACATCTAAGTCTAATCCTGCATTTTTTAGTGACAATCCAGTAACTGTGAAGTCTAGTCATGATGATTTTTTTTTGCCCAGTCCTGGTTTCGGTCCTACCTTGACTGACTTTGAGGTTTGCAGTTCCTTGACATGCCCAGAAGTCTCTCTTGTGCCAGTGTGCCCAGATGTGCTTCGTATGCCAGAGTGCCCAAGTGTGTCTGTGTTGGCGTGCTCACACGCTTCCCTAGTGGAGACATGTTCTGATGTTGCCGGTTGGCCTGCATGCCCGGAGATGGTTCTGGTCCCTAAAAACCCTGATCTTGATGTTTGTCCTTGTGACCCTGACTCTAGAGTTGCCCTGGGTTCCATAGGGGTTCTTGATGGTTCTCCATGTGAACCTAAGGGGCGTTCTGACCTGTGGGGATCTCTTTGGAGCTTCCAAGTGTTCTGGGAGATCTCTGAGGAAACTTGTCCTGGTACCTTGGACTGGTTCAACGGTGGGTTTTGTGTTGGTGGGGACAGTTCCGGTGGGCATTGCAAAGGCTTTGGCGTTTTTGGACAGTCCCGGGAAGGCGGTGGGTATCGCTCAGAGAGTTTCTGGGGGCTTTTCTCTGGAAGTCGTGGTTCTGATGGGTATCACACTGAGGCTTGTAGTGCTGACGGGCATGGTTCGGTAGGTTCTGGTTCCAATTGGTCTAGTTTTGGTGAGACTGATTTGGGAATTTGGTTTTGTCGGACGGATCCGACCTTCATGAATTTTCAGTCAGATCAGTTTGCTGGATTTCCCACTTCTGATTTTTTGGTTTGGGTGGTTCAGGAGAAATATGTCAGTTTTCATAGGCGTCCAGAGGCCGCGTTTAAGGGAGGGGGTACTGTTATGATCGCTTCTGCAGCGTTTACTGCTGACTGCAGTGGTATTGCAAACCAAACAGTTCTAATGTCATTACATGCATTTGCTTGCATAGTTTGGTTTGCACTTAAACTAGTTGCTGATTCCATCTGCAGTCGCTCTGAAGTTAATGACAGTTTAATATGCTTTTGTGTAAACAAACATTGTCTGCTGCAGTGGAGGGGCGGTCCCTTTCCTGCAGGCTGCATATCATTGTCTGCCTTTTCCTGCTATCAGCCTGTGATTAATTACCATTCACTTGTGTGGGAATCTGCAGGTCTGCTCCCATTGGATGACCTCAGTATAAAGAACTGCTTCCTGCAATGCCTCATGGGCTACCATAGTCTCAGATTGTATCTGTTACTCTGCTCGTGCCCCACCTCGTTCCTGGTCCGTGTGGACTGCGCTGACTCCTGCGAAGGGGTCAGCGAGTCCTCCTAGTTCTGCTCTTGTTCTAGAAGTTGCTACTTGCTTGTCTTGTGTCATATATTGGTTCATCGCCAATATATACGCATACTTGCGCATTTTGTTATTTTCCTTGTATTCGTGTTACGTTAATATATCAGTGTCGCTGATATATACGTACACGAACTGTTTATTTCCTGTGTTCAGCTAGTCAGTTTTCCAGCACGTTTTGGTAGTTTGCGCGTATCGTGATCACCCGTGCTGAGCTAGTTATCCTGTTCCTGGTCCTGTTTGTGGATTGCGTTCATCTCTGCGAAGAGATAGCGAATCCTTCTGAGTCCTGTTCCCTGTATTACTTCAGTCTTAGTCAGAGTTCCTGCTTATGTCATATATCGGTTCATTGCCAATATATACATATGTTAGTCAGACGTTACGAATAGTTTCATTGATAGCTGTAATTGTAATACGCTAGGAAAACATACTTATTGTATATTTATCTGTGTTACGTTCATCTATCTCGATCCTGCTATTTCCTGTCTCTCCTGTCCTGTCTTTGTGAGTCACGCCATCGCCGCAACGCATTGGCTGCCTCATTCCAGTCTGTCTGGTTTTGGACGCTTGCTGTCGCTAAGTAATCGCTAGCTAGCAAGCGTTCATTCTGTCTACCTGTCCTGATCTCCTCAGTCCTGGTTTATGCGCTCAGCGCTACCTTGCGCTGAGACGTTATTACGAAAGTGTTTGTGGCTGTTCAGATCTGCACCGGCTCTGTGCACCACAATCTCCTATTGGAGTCAGTCCTCTCCTCCACTAAACTGGGGATATCCTGATCCCTTGTGCTGGTGTGTGTACCTCCTTCACGTCAGCTTATGTGTTGTATGCTGACTGTGGAGATTACACCCCCAAGCTTAACAGCTCCTCCAACAACCTCCTCCTATCCAGCTTCACTATCCTATGCCTGGCCTACAGATCCATACACAAGTCCTGCCTGACCTACATCTCTGACCTGGTCAGCAGATACACACCTGACTGCCCACTCCACTCCTCCAACAACCTCCCCCTATCCAGCTTCACTATCCTATGCCTGGCCTACAGATCTATACACAAGTCCTGCCTGACCTACATCTCTGACCTGGTCAGCAGATACACACCTGGCTGCCCTCTCCACTCCTCCAACCACCTCCTCCTATCCAGCTTCACTATCCTATGCCTGGCCAACAGATCTATACACAGGACCTGCCTGACCTACATCTCTGACCTGGTCAGCAGATACACACCTGGCTGCCCACTCCACTCCTCCAACAACCTCCTCCTATCCAGCTTCACTATCCTATGTCTGGCCTACAGATCTATACACAGGACCTACCAGACCTACATCTCTGACCTGGTCACTGATACACACCTGGCTGCCCACTCTGCTCCTCCAACAACCTCCCCCTATCCAGCTTCACTATCCTATGCCTGGCCTACAGATCTGTACACAAGCCCTGCCTGACCTACATCTCTGACCTGGTCACTGATACACATCTGACTGCCCACTCCACTCCTCCAACCACCTCCTCCTATCCAGCTTCACTATCCTATGTCTGGCCTACAGATCTATACACCAGTCCTGCCTGACCTACATCTCTGACCTGGTCAGCAGATACACACCTGACTGCGCACTCCACTCCTCCAACCACCTCCTCCTATCCAGCTTCACTATCCTATGCCTGGCCTACAGATCTATACACAAGTCCTGCCTGACCTACATCTCTGACCTGGTCAGCAGATACACACCTGGCTGCCCACTCCACTCCTCCAACAACCTCCTCCTATCCAGCTTCACTATCCTATGCCTGGCCTACACATCTATACACAAGTCCTGCCTGACCTACATCTCTGACCTGGTCAGCAGATACACACCTGACTGCGCACTCCACTCCTCCAACCACCTCCTCCTATCCAGCTGCACTATCCTATGCCTGGCCTACAGATCTATACACAGGTCCTGCCTGACCTACATCTCTGACCTGGTCAGCAGATACACACCTGACTGCCCACTCTGCTCCTCCAACAACCTCCTCCTATCCAGCTTCACTATCCTATGCCTGGCCTACAGATCTATACACAAGTCCTGCCAGACCTACATCTCTGACCTGGTCAGCAGATACACACCTGGCTGCCCACTCCACTCCTCCAACAACCTCCTATCCAGCTTCACTATCCTATGCCTGGCCTACAGATCTATACACAAGTCCTGCCAGACCTACATCTCTGACCTGGTCAGCAGATACACACCTGACTGCCCACTCCACTCCTCCAACCACCTCCTCCTATCCAGCTTCACTATCCTATGCCAGGCCTACAGATCTATACACAAGTCCTGCCCGACCTACATCTCTGACCTGGTCAGCAGATACACACCTGACTGCCCACTCCACTCCTCCAACAATCTCCCCTATCCAGCTTCACTATCCTATGCCTGGCCTACACATCTATACACAAGTCCTGCCTGACCTACATCTCTGACCTGGTCAGCAGATACACACCTGACTGCCCACTCCACTCCTCCAACAATCTCCTCCTATCCAGCTTTACTATCCTATGCCTGGCCTACAGAGCTATACACAAGTCCTGCCTGACCTACATCTCTGACCTGGTCACTGATACACACCTGACTGCCCACTCCACTCCTCCAACAATCTCCCCTATCCAGCTTCACTATCCTATGCCTGGCCTACACATCTATACACAAGTCCTGCCTGACCTACATCTCTGACCTGGTCAGCAGATACACACCTGGCTGCCCACTCCACTCCTCCAACAACCTCCTCCTATCCAGCTTCACTATCCTATGCCTGGCCTACAGATCTATACACAGGACCTGCCTGACCTACATCTCTGACCTGGTCACTGATACACACCTGACTGCCCACTCCACTCCTCCAACAACCTCCTCCTATCCAGCTTCACTATCCTATGCCTGGCCTACAGATCTATACACAAGTCCTGCCTGACCTACATCTCTGACCTGGTCAGCAGCTACACACCTGACTGCCCACTCCACTCCTCCAACAACCTCCTCCTATCCAGCTTCACTATCCTATGCCTGGCCTACAGATCTATACACAAGTCCTGCCAGACCTACATCTCTGACCTGGTCAGCAGATACACACCTGGCTGCCCACTCCACTCCTCCAACAACCTCCTCCTATCCAGCTTCACTATCCTATGCCTGGCCTACAGATCTATACACAGGACCTGCCTGACCTACATCTCTGACCTGGTCACTGATACACACCTGACTGCCCACTCCACTCCTCCAACAACCTCCTCCTATCCAGCTTCACTATCCTATGCCTGGCCTACATATCTATACACAAGTCCTGCCTGACCTGCATCTCTGACCTGGTCAGCAGATACACACCTGACTGCCCACTCCACTCCTCCAACAACCTCCTCCTATCCAGCTTCACTATCCTATGCCTGGCCTACACATCTATACACAAGTCCTGCCTGACCTACATCTCTGACCTGGTCAGTGATACACACCTGGCTTCCCACTCCTCTCCTCCAACCACCTCCCCCTATCCAGCTTCACTATCCTATGCCTGGCCTACAGATCTATACACAAGTCCTGCCAGACCTACATCTCTGACCTGGTCAGCAGATACACACCTGACTGCCCACTCCACTCCTCCAACCACCTCCTCCTATCCAGCTTCACTATCCTATGTCTGGCCTACACATCTATACACCAGTCCTGCCTGACCTACATCTCTGACCTGGTCAGCAGATACACACCTGACTGCCCACTCCGCTCCTCCAACAACCTCCCCCTATCCAGCTTCACTATCCTATGCCTGGCCTACAGATCTATACACAAGTCCTGCCTGACCTACATCTGTGACCTGGTCAGCAGATACACACCTGACTGCCCACTCCACTCCTCCAACCACCTCCTCCTATCCAGCTTCACTATCCTATGCCTGGCCTACAGATCTATACACAAGTCCTGCCTGACCTACATCTCTGACCTGGTCAGCAGATACATACCTGACTGCCCACTCCACTCCTCCAACAACCTCCTCCTATCCAGCTTCACTATCCTATGCCTGGCCTACAGATCTATACACAAGTCCTGCCTGACCTACATCTCTGACCTGGTCAGCAGATACATACCTGACTGCCCACTCCACTCCTCCAACAACCTCCTCCTATCCAGCTTCACTATCCTATGTCTGGCCTACAGATCTATATACAAGTCCTGCCTGACCTACATCTCTGACCTGGTCACTGATACACACCTGACTGCCCACTCCGCTCCTCCAACAACCTCCCCCTATCCAGCTTCACTATCCTATGTCTGGCCTACAGATCTATACACAGGTCCTGCCTGACCTACATCTCTGACCTGGTCAGCAGATACACACCTGACTGCCCACTCCACTCCTCCAACCACCTCCTCCTATCCAGCTTCACTATCCTATGCCTGGCCTACAGATCTATACACAAGTCCTGCCTGACCTACATCTCTGACCTGGTCAGCAGATACACACCTGGCTGCCCACTCCTCCAACAACCTCCTCCTATCCAGCTTCACTATCCTATGCCTGGCCTACAGATCTATACACAAGTCCTGCCCAACCTACATCTCTGACCTGGTCAGCAGATACACACCTGACTGCCCACTCCACTTCTCCAACCACCTCCTCCTATCCAGCTTCCCTATCCTATGCCTGGCCTACAGATCTATACACAAGTCCTGCCCGACCTACATCTCTGACCTGGTCACTGATACACACCTGACTGCCCACTCTGCTCCTCCAACAACCTCCTCCTATCCAGCTTCACTATCCTATGTCTGGCCTACAGATCTATACACAAGTCCTGCCCGACCTACATCTCTGACCTGGTCAGCAGATACACACCTGGCTGCCCACTCCTCCAACCACCTCCTCCTATCCATCTTCACTATCCTATGCCTGGCCTACAGATCTATACACAAGTCCTGCCCGACCTACATCTCTGACCTGGTCACTGATACACACCTGACTGCCCACTCCACTCCTCCAACCACCTCCTCCTATCCAGCTTCACTATCCTTTGCCTGGCCTACACATCTATACACAAGTCCTGCCTGACCTACATCTCTGACCTGGTCACTGATACACACCTGACTGCCCACTCCACTCCTCCAACAACCTCCTCCTATCCAGCTTCACTATCCTATGCCTGGCCTACAGATCTATACACAAGTCCTGCCTGACCTACATCTCTGGCCTGGTCAGCAGATACACACCTGACTGCCCACTCCACTCCTCCAACCACCTCCCCTATCCAGCTTCACTAGCCTATGCCTGGCCTACAGATCTATACACAAGTCCTGCCTGACCTACATCTCTGACCTGGTCAGCAGATACACACCTGGCTGCCCACTCCGCTCCTCCAACAACCACCTCCTATCCAGCTTCACTATCCTATGCCTGGCCTACAGATCTATACACAAGTCCTGCCTGACCTACATCTCTGACCTGGTCAGCAGATACACACCTGGCTGCCCACTCCACTCCTCCAACAACCTCCTTCTATCCAGCTTCACTATCCTATGCCTGGCCTACACATCTATACACAAGTCCTGCCTGACCTACATCTCTGACCTGGTCAGCAGATACACACCTGACTGCCCACTCCACTCCTCCAACAACCTCCTCCTATCCAGCTTCACTATCCTATGCCTGGCCTACAGATCTATACACAAGTCCTGCCTGACCTACATCTCTGACCTGGTCACTGATACACACCTGGCTGCCCACTCCACTCCTCCAACAACCTCCTCCTATCCAGCTTCACTATCCTATGCCTGGCCTACAGATCTATACACAAGCCCTGCCCGACCTACATCTCTGACCTGGTCAGCAGATACACACCTGACTGCCCACTCCACTCCTCCAACCACCTCATCCTATCCAGCTTCACTATCCTATGCCTGGCCTACAGATCTATACACAAGTCCTGCCTGACCTACATCTCTGACCTGGTCAGCAGATGCACACCTGGCTGCCCACTCCTCTCCTCCAACAACCTCCTCCTATCCAGCTTCACTATCCTATGTCTGGCCTACAGATCTATACACAAGTCCTGCCTGACCTACATCTCTGACCTGGTCAGCAGATACACACCTGGCTGTCCACTCCACTCCTCCAACAACCTCCTCCTATCCAGCTTCACTATCCTATGCCTGGCCTACAGATCTATACACAAGTCCTGCCTGACCTACATCTCTGACCTGGTCACTGATACACACCTGGCTGCCCACTCCACTCCTCCAACCACCTCCTCCTATCCAGCTTCACTATCCTATGCCTGGCCTACAGATCTATACACAAGCCCTGCCTTCCCTACATCTCTGACCTGGTCAGCAGATACACACCTGACTGCCCACTCCACTCCTCCAACAACCTCCCCCTATCCAGCTTCACTATCCTATGCCTGGCCTACAGATCTATACACAAGTCCTGCCTGACCTACATCTCTGACCTGGTCAGCAGATACACACCTGACTGCCCACTCCACCCCTCCAACCACCTCCTATCCAGCTTCACTCTCCTATGTCTGGCCTACAGATCTATACACAAGTCCTGCCTGACCTACATCTCTGACCTGGTCAGCAGCTACACACCTGGCTGCCCACTCCACTCCTCCAACCACCTCCTCCTATCCAGCTTCACTATCCTATGCCTGGCCTACAGATCTATACACAAGTCCTGGCCGACCTACATCTCTGACCTGGTCACTGATACACACCTGACTGCCCACTCTGCTCCTCCAACCACCTCCTCCTATCCAGCTTCACTATCCTATGCCTGGCCTACAGATCTATACACAAGCCCTGCCTGACCTACATCTCTGACCTGGTCAGCAGATACACACCTGGCTGCCCACTCCACTCCTCCAACAATCTCCCCTATCCAGCTTAACTATCCTATGTCTGGCCTACAGATCCATACACAAGTCCTGCCCAACCTACATCTCTGACCTGGTCACTGATACACACCTGGCTGCCCACTCCTCTCCTCCAACCACCTCCTCCTATCCAGCTTCACTATCCTATGCCTGGCCTACAGATCTATACACAAGCCCTGCCCAACCTACATCTCTGACCTGGTCAGCAGATACACACCTGGCTGCCCACTCCTCCAACAACCTCCTCCTATCCAGCTTCACTATCCTATGTCTGGCCTACAGATCTATACACAAGTCCTGCCTGACCTACATCTCTGACCTGGTCACTGATACACACCTGACTGCCCACTCCACTCCTCCAACAACCTCCTCCTATGCAGCTTCACTATCCTATGCCTGGCCTACAGATCTATACACCAGTCCAGCCTGACCTACATCTCTGACCTGGTCAGCAGATACACACCTGACTGCCCACTCCACTCCTCCAACAACCTCCTCCTATCCAGCTTCACTATCCTATGCCTGGCCTACAGATCTATACACAAGTCCTGCCAGACCTACATCTCTGACCTGGTCAGCAGATACACACCTGACTACCCACTCCACTCCTCCAACCACCTCTCCCTATCCAGCTTCAAGATCTTATGGTCCATATGCAAATACCCTTTTCTCCTCAGTTTTTCAGGACTGAATGGGGAAGTCAGCAGCGGTGGGACTGGGGGACATATACTTGCATGGTGGAGGATGAAGACGACAGAGCGGACTGTCAGGAATATACTGGGGTGCTTATGATGTAAGGATAATATTTCTTCATTTTCCTGTCTGCTGTGTCACGTGTATGTCTGCTAGGAGGAAGCTCTTACCTTGGGTGCTAGCCTGGGGCAAGGAAGTGGCTCATTAGGCCACTAGCCGTCACCTTTGATCTGCTGTCCCAGGTGTGATTGTCTGTGAAACTAAATTTGCTTTGTATTCCTGGGGTAGCAGGGTACTGCTAATTAGCTGCCAATTGAGGAAGAATAGGCTGGTCGGCATGGCTTTTGAACTCGGCAGTCAGCCATTGTCCCATTATACAATGCAATACTACCAGAGTCTTGGGGACAGGGGAAGCTGACACAGGAAGGTTTGAAATTTACATGACAGCCAGGAAGCTTCACCCAAACTACAATCTTTTGATGTATAGACTTTTACCGGCTGGAATGTTGAGGAAGCCTTAATCAATTGTCACCTGGAGTGGGGGAAGTCCTTTTTGATACCATTTTTTACCTGTGGAAATTGAATTATGTCTGAGATTTAATTAAAACTAGTTCCTCCCCCTCCCCAAGAAAGTTGCAGCCTCCATGCGTATCTCACAGTATAAAACAGCAGCTAGGATAGCCACAACTGGTAGCTCTCTGGAGATAGCAAGGACGCTAAGGGCTGCCCGACTACTGGTCGAAGCGGCGTTCTCCAGCCAATGACGTTCAAACAACGCGGTAACGTTTATTTTTCCCTTTTATTTCGGCAACCTGTCTTGTGTGTATCTTTGTAAACTCTTAATTGTGTAACTTTTTTTTTTTTTTGTAATCTTTTGTATATATTATGTTCTGCATTGTTCCACGTTTTCCTGGAATAATTGTGAGAAAACACGGAAAGGCAGCCGCTTGCTCTCAGAGCAGAGCGGCTGCCCCCGCGTCCGGCATGGCGGCGCAGCATAGGGAAGCCGTCGCATGCCACGTGAACTGCGGAGAAGCCGCCGCGGGCAGTGCGGCGGCTCCCGCAGCAGGCAGAGACAGGGATGGTGGAGCTGGGACTCGTAGTTCCTCGAGGTTTAGGGTAACGCGCGCGCGCGCACTGAGTCAGGGAATTTATGCCAGCAAGAAATGAATCAGCTGACCAGGTTGGTCAGCTGACCCTGGCTCCACTCCTGATTGGTCCAGCACTTGCTGGAGAGGTTCAGGTGTATATATACTGCCAGCTGTTCAGTTGCTGGTTGTCTGGCGTTGCGAACACATACGTGGGAGCACTCAGACCTGTAGTCAGATCCTTAAGTGTGCCGGGACCAGCTGGAGCTGTAATCCTACACTTAGCTAGATTCTGTTGATAGCTAAAGTACTAGTTTGATTGTGATTATCTGTTATGACTTTTTGCCTGCCTGACTATCCTCCTGAACTCTGATCTTGTACCTTGCTATTCTGATACTCTGTTGCCGAACCCCGGCTCGTCCTTAGACTCTGCTTCTGCCTCCTGATCTTGTACCTCGATATTTCTGATACCCCGTTGCCGAACCCTGCCTGTACCTAGACTCCGCCTCTGCCTTCTGAATCTGTACTTTATCTGTCCGTGTGTTTACGACCTGGCTTGTCCGACCTCGAGAACCGACCTCACTATTGGAGGCGGTTCCCCGTCCTGTTAGTGACACTTCCTCCTGAGTGTCACTTTCAGACAATCCTTCCTACTGTCAGTCTGACTCCTCCCGCCTTGGAGAGCTCAGGTCTTCGGAAGGAATCTGTGCAGTACTCCTTGCTGCACTGAGGCTTAGTCCTCTAGTGTTACTGTTACACCAAACACTACACTCTACTCAGGTGAACAGAGGTTAGCTAGTATATCGGATTATCGGTGATACTGCAGATCACTTATAATCTGGTATATTTCTGTATTCCCGGTGATACTGCAGATCACCGGTAATCAGATTCTCTCTGTGCTTCACCGATCATTACAATAATAATTCGTTATTTAATAAGCTTGACTTCTGCTGTACTAAACTAACACTCATTGTCAGGAACCGGCCCGCGGCACGTCTGCGTATACGGTTCTCGACTGCGGGTTTGACCAGATCAAGCGGGGAGCAGCCTTATTCAAGCTACAAACAAGGCTGGGACCCCTCGAACACTTCCCACTGCCACCACTAGCCGTTGCTAGACACTTCCACTCAGCTGTCGAGTGCTCAACACGCAATCTGCGTTTTCGTATTTGGGTCAGCTTTGCGCTTTAGGCCGAATACGAGAACGCCACGCACACACACACAGTTTGCAATCTTACACTGTAGTGAAGCAAAACCACTAACAGTCGTTCCAAACGATACTGTTAGCCTTCCCACTCGGCTGTCGAGCACAGAAGTGCCCCATACACACAATGCAATTACACTCTCATACGGTAGTGTCGCTCAATCATACAATCAGGCATGAACTTATACACGGTTACACTTCAGTCTCTTCTAGGCTATGAGTGTTAGTTTAGTACAGCAGAAGTCAAGCTTATTAAATAATATTTTAGTATTCCAGGAAAAACGTGGAACAATGCAGAACAGAATATATACAAACGATTACAAAAAACAAAGTAAAAAGTTACAAAGATTAGAAGTTACAAAGATACACACCAAGCAATTTGCTTACCAAAATACAGGGATCCAGATAGAAGAACCTTGGACTTTTGTGGACGGACACAATTCTGGTTAGACCAGGAGTCCACTAGCTTGGGCCAGGAGACCAGCTGCCGCTACCGTCAGGAGGGGACTGATTTGAGGTATCTGTCCCCTGGTTTTTATAATGAAATATTCGCCTCGAGGCTGTAAGCCTGTGTGGACGGGGGGGGGGGGGGGGGGGAACTAGATTTAATTACATCCTCAGTCATAATTGGATTTCCAGAGATCCACATGTGAAAAATGTACTATAGCCCACATTACATGAAAAGATTTCCCTAGTCCAAGTTACAGGTGACAACCCCATTGTTGACCGTATTTCCTAGCTGATCAAAGATAAGGATATAGTTTGCACCTCCACCAATAATTTAATTTCCTCACAACGAAATAGTGTTTAACACACAGGAGGCTCTTCCTGGCTAGTCTAGAGTTCTTGACAATGCTTTAACAGCCTTCATCAACCGAAGTGGTAAATGTTTCAGTTGTCAATGACTTCCAAGCTTCCACTCCAGAGAAGGTAGATCAAAACCCTTCACTTCTGCCATTGTCTAATTAACCAATGTCTTTGCTGGAGGCTAACACCCCAGCTCTATTCACTGAAGTCCCTTTAGATGCAAATGTAGTACAGCCAGATGACCATCGCTTCAAAGCAGAATACACATGTAAGATATAGCAGACAGAAAAATGACAGAAATATGTTCCTGTATTCCCTAATATCATCAGCACCTCAATATATCACCACACTCATAGCCTAGAAAAGACTGGAGTGTAACTAAGTACATGCCTGATTGTATGATTGAGCGACACTACCGTATAAGATTGTAATTGCATTGTGTGTGGGGCGTTTGTCATACATTGGCCTAAAGCGCGCAGCTGACCCAACGTACGAAAACGCCAGTGCGAGTAGCGACAGCAGAGTGGCTAACAGTATCGTTCGGAACGACTGTTAGTGGTTTTGCTTCACTACAGTGTAAGATTGCAACTGTGTGTGTGTGCGTTGTGCGTGGCGTTCCCGTATTCGGCCTAAAGCGCAAAGCTGGCCCGAATACGAAACGTGGATTGCGCTGAGCACTCGACAGCAGAGCGGACGAGTCTAGCAAACCGCTAGTGGTGGCAGTGAGAAGTGTTCTGAGGGGTCACAGCCTTGTTTGTAGCTTGAATAAGGCGGCTCCCCGCTTGATCTGGTCAAACCCGCAGTCGGGAACCGTATACGCAGGCGTGCCGCAGGCCGGTTCCTGACACGGACGGCGGAGCGGATGTACAGTGGAATGCGCGGACTGTATTTTAAGCAGATGCACATTTCCTGTCCGCTTTAAGTCACGACCAAACCTTATTGATCCCCTTTATTGGCAAATGGAGTACTCAAGGAAAATTTTCAAACAAATCTGAAAGTGACGGACATGAACCAGTTATGCCATTGGGGGGCAGTATATCTACGCTCTGCAGGACTTAATTTGCTGCACAGGGGCGTCGATATTCGTCTACTGCTGCAAATGGCTGCTGCGCGCTTGCATGCTCGCCATGTTCTTGCCGGCGCCCGTTACCCCGGAGATCAGTGAGTGGGAATGCAGTGCCCATTCACCGATCTAAGTGCCGGTGTCAACGATCCCCGGCATCAAGGAGATGCTTGGCGCACTATGGTGCAGTTTCTCCTTCAAGCCGGAAGTGCGCCGTGGTGAGGCTTGCAACGCGACCAATAGGTCGTGTGCAAGCTCTTTGAAACGCAGGGCGGACTGCGGCATTATGGGTAATTAACCCCTCAGCATCCAGCCGCACATCTGCAGCAATTACAGCTCATTTGAATCACCAGTATTCACTCGTGATTACCCGTGAGAGCACCGTTGATTGTTAGTACCAGGCATGGTCGGAAGAGCCCATTTCCGTTTCTGAGACAATTCCGCATACCGTCATACAGAAATTCCGCTACCGTTTCATTCCGATGGTTTTCCGAAGCTGTTCCGCGGAATTCCGATGTATTCGGAATTCCGTCGGAAACATTTTAAAATCCCTCCTCCTTCTCCTCCTCCTCCTCCGTGTGTAGTAGGTCTCTGTCTTACCCACTAGACCATCAGCCACACTACATGCTAAAGCTGGCCTAGCATCATTGTACCATACTACCATTATGATCAATTCAATAGAAAAAGTAGCATGATTAAGGATTTGTACTTTTGAAAAGCCAGATAGCATACCATAGCTGGGATTAGAACCCAGGACTCAGTGTGTAGTAGGTATCTGTCTTACCCTCTAGACCATGAACCACACTACATGCTAAAGCTGGCCTAGCATAAACCATACTACCATTATGATCAGTTCAATTGAAAAAGTAGCATGTTTAAGGATTTGTACTTTTTGAAAAGCATGTAGTGTGGCTGATGGTTCTAGAGGGTAAGACAGATACCTACTACACACTGTGTCCTGGGTTTAAATCCCAGCTATGGTATATAAGCTGTTTTGAAAATCTGCAATTCCCTACTTGATTATTTAAGAGGATGGATGGATGGATGGAGGGGGGAGAGAGGAGAGAGAGAGAGAGAGAGAGAGAGAGAGAGAGAGAGAGAGAGAGAGAGAGAGAGAGAGAGAGAGAGAGAGAGGAGAGAGGAGAGAGAGAGAGAGAGAGAGAGAGAGAGAGAGAGAGAGAGAGAGAGAGAGAGAGAGAGAGAGAGAGAGAGAGAGATTTTTTTGGGTGTTATTCCGGAAAGTTCCGTTGGAATTATAAAATTTCCGCGGAATTCCGTTAAGAGGTATAGGAATTCCGTTCCAACCACCGGAATTAGCTAATTCCGGCCGGAATCACGGAATTAATAATTCCGCGGAATTTTCCAACCATCCCTAGTTAGTACGCGGCAGGAAAAAAATGCATGAGGACATCTTGTGGCCAAATAATAAAATTACACCTACCACCTACATACAATTGTTTTAAATAAAGACATATATACCATTAAAATTAATCCCTTACCTCCATCACTCTTCCATAGTTACCCCCCCCCCCCCCCCCCCAAAAAAAAGACACACACACACACACACACACACATATATATTATATATATATATATATATATATATATATATATATATATATACAGGATCTTCTCCGAAAATTAGCATATTGTGATAAAGTTCATTATTTTCTGTAATGTACTGATAAACATTAGTCTTTCATATATTTTAGATTCAAATACACACAACTGAAGTCGTTCAAGCCTTTTATTGTTTTAATATTGATGATTTTGGCATACAGCTCATGAAAACCCCAAATTCCTATCTCAAAAAATTAGCATATTTCATCCGACCAATAAAAGAAAAGTGTTTTTAAAACAAAAAAAGTCAACCTTCAAATAATTATGTTCAGTTATGCACTCAGTACTTGGTCGGGAATCCTTTTGCAGAAATGACTGCTTCAATGCGGCGTGGCATGGAGGCAATCAGCCTGTGGCACTGCTCAGGTGTTATGGAGGCCCAGGATGCTTCCATAGCGGCCTTAAGCTCTTCCAGAGTGTTGGTCTTGCGTCTCTCAACTTCCTCTTCACAATATGCCACAGATTCTCTATGGGGTTCAGGTCAGGAGAGTTGGCAGCCCAATTGAGCACAGTAATACCATGGTCAGTAAACCATTTACCAGTGGTTTTTTGGCACTGTGAGCAGGTGCCAGGTCGTGCTGAAAAATGAAATCTTCATCTCCATAAGCTTCTCTGCAAAAGGATTCCCGACCAACTGAACATAATTATTTGAAGGTTGACTTTTTTTGTTTTAAAAACACTTTTCTTTTATTGGTCGGATGAAATATGCTAATTTTTTGAGATAGGAAATTTGGGTTTTCATGAGCTGTATGCCAAAATCATCAATATTAAAACAATATAAGGCTTAAACTACTTCAGTTGTGTGTATTTGAATCTAAAATATATGAAAGTCTAATGTTTATCAGTACATTACAGAAAATAATGCACTTTATCACAATATACTAATTTTTTGAGAAGATCATGTATATATATATATATATATATATATATATATATATATATATATATATATATATATATACACATATATATTTACAATTACAAAAAAAATACATTATTGGTTACCTTAGGGACTGAACTTGTTTAATTTGTATGTCATGGGGGTATATTACTTTTTATTTTTGCAATTATGGACTTGTAATTAGTGTTGGACGCAAAACAGAAAAACACACACCTTTATTTCCAAATAAAATGTTATAGCCATACATTGTGCATTAACCGGGACAAATGGGCAAATAAAAAGTGTGGGTTTTATCCACAGTAGAATGTTTTACTTTAAATCTATAACGATTGAAGATTGAGAAATAAAGATTGTTTTTATTTTTTTCTAATTATTCCAGTTTCAATAAAATAATTCTTAGCAAAATGTACCACCCAAAGAAAGCCGAATTAGTGGTGAAAATAATATAAATCATTTTGTTGTGATAAGCAGTGAGAAAGGTATTGGCGAATGAATGGGAGGAGCACTGAAAGGTGAAAATTACTCTGGTCCAGAAGGGGAAAATCCCCTTAGTATGAAAGCGGTTAAAGATAATGTTTATAAATGTGCCAAAGTGCTGATAAGCATAGTGTCATGTGACCTCCCAAAATCCCCCTCACCTCTCCAGTCACCTGTGTGTTATATTACTAGAGATAAGAGTGATGTCATGTGACCTCCCAGAATCCCCCTCACCTCTCCGGTCACCTGTGTGTTATATTACTAGAGATAAGAGTGACATCATGTGACCTCCCAGAATCCCCCTCACCTCTCCGGTCACCTGTGTGTTATATTACTAGAGATAAGAGTGACGTCATGTGACCACCCAGAATCCCCCTCACCTCTCCAGTCACCTGTGTTTTATATTACTAGAGATAAGAGTGATGTCATGTGACCTCCCAGAATCCCCCTCACCTCTCCGGCCACCTGTGTGTTATATAACTAGAGATAAGAGTGATGTCATGTGACCTCCCAGAATCCCCCTCACCTCTCCCGTCACCTGTGTGTTATATTACTAGAGATAAGAGTGACGTCATGTGACCTCCCAGAATCCCCCTCACCTCTCCAGTCACCTGTGTGTTATATTACTAGAGATAAGAGTGACGTCATGTGACCTCCCAGAATCCCCCTCACCTCTCCAGTCACCTGTGTGTTATATTACTAGAGATAAGAGTGACGCCATGTGACCTCCCAGAATCCCCTCACCTCTGCAGTCACCTGTGTGTTATATTACTAGAGATAAGAGCGATGTCATGTGACCTCCCAGAATCCTCCTCACCTCTCCAGTCACCTGTGTGTTATATTACTAGAGAGAAGAGTGACGTCATGTAACCTCCCAGAATCCCTCTCACCTCTCCGGTCACCAGTGTGTTATATTACTAGAGATAAGAGTGACGTCATGTGACCTCCCAGAATCCCCCTCACCTCTCCCGTCACCTGTGTTATATTACTAGAGATAAGAGTGACGTCATGTGACCTTCCAGAATCCTCCTCATCTCTCCGGTCACCTGTGTGGTTCATTACTAGAGATAAGAGTAATGTCATGTGACCTCCCAGAATCCCCCTCACCTCTCCGGTCACCTGTGTGTTATATTACTAGAGATAAGAGTGATGTCATGTGACCTCCCAGAATCCCCCTCACCTCTCCAGTCACCTGTGTGCTATATTACTAGAGATAAGAGTGATGTCATGTGACCTCCCAGAATCCCCCTCACCTCTCCAGTCACCTGTGTGTTATATTACTAGAGATAAGAGTGATGTCATGTGACCTCCCAGAATCCCCCTCACCTCTCCAGTCACCTGTGTGTTATATTACTAGAGATAAGAGTGATGTCATGTGACCTCCCAGAATCCCCCTCACCTCTCCAGTCACCTGTGTGCTATATTACTAGAGATAAGAGTGATGTGATGTGACCTCCCAGAATCCCCCTTACCTCTCCAGTCACCTGTGTTATATTACTAGAGATAAGAGTGATGTCATGTGACCTCCCAGAATCCCCCTCACCTCTCCGGTCACCTGTGTGATATATTACTAGAGATAAGAGTGATGTCATGTGACCTCCCAGAATCCCCCTCACCTCTCCAGTCACCTGTGTGTTATATTACTAGAGATAAGAGTGACGTCATGTGACCTCCCAAAATCCCCCTCACCTCTCCAGTCACCTGTGTGCTATATTACTAGAGATAAGAGTGATGTGACCTCCCAGAATCCCCCTCACCTCTCCAGTCACCTGTGTTATATTACTAGAGATAAGAGTGATGTCATGTGACCTCCCAGAATCCCCCTCACCTCTCCGGTCACCTGTGTGATATATTACTAGAGATAAGAGTGACGTGATGTGACCTCCCAGAATCCCCCTCACCTCTCCAGTCCCCTGTGTGTTATATTACTAGAGATAAGAGTGATGTCATGTGACCTCCCAGAATCCTCCTCACCTCTCCGGTCACCTGTGTGTTATACTACTAGAGATAAGAGTGATGTCATGTGACCTCCCAGAATCCTCCTCACCTCTCCGGTCACCTGTGTGTTATATTACTAGAGATAAGAGTGACGTCATGTGACCTCCCAGAATCCTCCTCACCTCTCCAGTCACCTGTGTGTTATATTACTAGAGATAAGAGTGATGTCATGTGACCTCCCAGAATCCCCCTCACCTGTGTGTTATATTACTAGAGATAAGAGTGATGTCATGTGACCTCCCAGAATCCTCCTCACCTCTCCGGTCACCTGTGTGTTATATTACTAGAGATAAGAGTGATGTCATGTGACCTCCCAGAATTCCCCTCACCTCTCCAGTCACCTGTGTGTTATATTACTAGAGATAAGAGTGATGTCATGTGACCTCCCAGAATCCCCCTCACCTGTGTGTTATATTACTAAAGATAAGAGTGATGTCATGTGACCTCCCAGAATCCTCCTCACCTCTCCGGTCACCTGTGTGTTATATTACTAGAGATAAGAGTGACGTCATGTGACCTCCCAGAATCCCCCTCACCTCTCCGGTCACCTGTGTTATATTACTAGAGATAAGAGTGACGTCATGTGACCTCCCAGAATACTCCTCACCTCTCCGGTCACCTGTGTGTTATATTACTAGAGATAAGAGTGATGTCATGTGACCTCCCAGAATACTCCTCACCTCTCCAGTCACCTGTGTGTTATATTACTAGAGATAAGAGTGACGTCATGTGACCTCCCAGAATCCCCCTCACCTCTCCGGTCACCTGTGTGTTATATTACTAGAGAGAAGAGTGATGTCATGTGACCTCCCAGAATCCCCCATACCTCTCCGGTCACCTGTGTGTTATATTACTAGAGATAAGAGTGATGTCATGTGACCTCCCAGAATCCCCCTCACCTCTCCAATCACCTGTGTGTTATATTACTAGAGATAAGAGTGATGTCATGTGACCTCCCAGAATCCCCCTCACCTCTCCAGTCACCTGTGTGTTATATTACTAGAGATAAGAGTGACGTCATGTGACCTCCCAGAATCCCCCTCACCTCTCCAGTCACCTGTGTGCTATATTACTAGAGATAAGAGTGATGTGACCTCCCAGAATCCCCCTCACCTCTCCAGTCACCTGTGTTATATTACTAGAGATAAGAGTGATGTCATGTGACCTCCCAGAATCCCCCTCACCTCTCCGGTCACCTGTGTGATATATTACTAGAGATAAGAGTGACGTCATGTGACCTCCCAGAATCCCCCTCACCTCTCCGGTCCCCTGTGTGTTATATTACTAGAGATAAGAGTGATGTCATGTGACCTCCCAGAATCCTCCTCACCTCTCCGGTCACCTGTGTGTTATACTACTAGAGATAAGAGTGATGTCATGTGACCTCCCAGAATCCTCCTCACCTCTCCGGTCACCTGTGTGTTATATTACTAGAGATAAGAGTGACGTCATGTGACCTCCCAGAATCCTCCTCACCTCTCCGGTCACCTGTGTGTTATATTACTAGAGATAAGAGTGATGTCATGTGACCTCCCAGAATCTCCCTCACCTGTGTGTTATATTACTAGAGATAAGAGTGATGTCATGTGACCTCCCAGAATCCTCCTCACCTCTCCGGTCACCTGTGTGTTATATTACTAGAGATAAGAGTGATGTCATGTGACCTCCCAGAATCCCCCTCACCTGTGTGTTATATTACTAGAGATAAGAGTGATGTCATGTGACCTCCCAGAATACTCCTCACCTCTCCGGTCACCTGTGTGTTATATTACTAGAGATAAGAGTGACGTCATGTGACCTCCCAGAATACTCCTCACCTCTCCAGTCCCCTGTGTGTTATATTACTAGAGATAAGAGTGACGTCATGTGACCTCCCAGAATCCCCCTTACCTCTCCGGTCACCTGTGTGTTATATTACTAGAGAGAAGAGTGATGTCATGTGACCTCCCAGAATCCCCCATACCTCTCCGGTCACCCGTGTGTTATATTACTAGAGATAAGAGTGATGTCATGTGACCTCCCAGAATCCCCCATACCTCTCCGGTCACCTGTGTGTTATATTACTAGAGATAAGAGTGATGTCATGTGACCTCCCAGAATCCCCCTCACCTCTCCAATCACCTGTGTGTTATATTACTAGAGATAAGAGTGATGTCATGTGACCTCCCAGAATCCTCCTCACCTCTCCGGTCACCTGTATGTTATATTACTAGAGATAAGAGTGACGTCATGTGACCTCCCAGAATCCCCCCTCACCTCTCCAGTCACCTGTGTGTTATATTACTAGAGATAAGAGTGACGTCATGTGACCTCCCAGAATCCCCCCTCACCTCTCTGGCCACCTGTGTGTTATATTACTAGAGATAAGAGTGATGTCATGTGACCTCCCGGAATCCCCCTCACCTCTCCAGTCACCTGTGTGTTATATTACTAGAGATAAGAGTGATGTCATGTGACCTCCCAGAATCCCCCTCACCTCTCCAGTCACCTGTGTGTTATATTACTAGAGATAAGAGTGACGTCATGTGACCTCCCGGAATCCCCCTCACCTCTCCGGTCACCTGTGTGTTATATTACTAGAGATAAGAGTGATGTCATGTGACCTCCCAGAATCCTCCTCACCTCTCCGGTCACCTGTGTGTTATATTACTAGAGATAAGAGTGATGTCATGTGACCTCCCAGAATCCTCCTCACCTCTCCAGTCACCTGTGTGTTATATTACTAGAGATAAGAGTGATGTCATGTGACCTCCCAGAATCCCCCTCACCTCTCCAGTCACCTGTGTGTTATATTACTAGAGATAAGAGTGATGTCATGTGACCTCCCAGAATCCCCCTCACCTCTCCGGTTAGCAGGTAGATCATCTCTAGGGTTATCCGTAGTAATTTCCCCATTGGAACATCCTCCATGTTGGTGGCTCCTTCCTGGGAATAGAGGTAATACTGAATACTGTTCATAATAAAGTCTCCCCTCCTGGGGACAGATGTGTCAGTAACTCAACCTCCAATCCTATTGGCTTACAGTGATCATACGGTCGGCTCCTGACCGGCTCACAGGGCTCTGACGTCTTAGAGACAGCAGAGGGGATGGCCTGAGGCTGCTGACCGGCTCACAGGGCTCTGCCGTCACTGGCTGCTCCTCTCTCTCACTCCTCCAATGGCTGCTCCTCCGTCACTCCTCCCCACTGGCTGCTCCTCTCTGTTGCTCCTCCCCACTGGCTGCTCCTCTCTGTCGCTCCTCCCCACTGGCTGCTCCTCTCTGTCACTCCTTCACTGGCTGCTCCTCTCTGTCACTCCTCCACTGGCTGCTCCTCTCTGTCACTCCTCCACTGGCTGCTCCTCTCTGTCACTCCTCCCACTGGCTGCTCCTCTCTGTCACTCCTCCCACTGGCTGCTCCTCTCTGTCGCTCCTCCCCACTGGCTGCTCCTCTCTGTTGCTCCTCCCCACTGGCTGCTCCTCTCTGTCGCTCCTCCCCACTGGCTGCTCCTCTCTGTCACTCCTTCACTGGCTGCTCCTCTCTGTCACTCCTCCACTGGCTGCTCCTCTCTGTCACTCCTCCACTGGCTGCTCCTCTCTGTCACTCCTCCCACTGGCTGCTCCTCTCTGTCACTCCTCCCACTGGCTGCTCCTCTCTGTCACTCCTTCACTGGCTGCTCCTCTCTGTCACTCCTCCTCTCCCTGTTCCTCCCTGTCACTCCTCCTCTCCCTGCTCCTCTCTGTCACTCCTCCTCTCCCTGCTCCTCCCTGTCACTCCCCCTCTCCCTGCTCCTCTCTGTCACTCCTCCACTGGCTGCTCCTCCCTGTCACTCCCCCTCTCCCTGCTCCTCTCTGTCACTCCTCCACTGGCTGCTCCTACCTGTCACTCCTCCTCTCCCTGCTCCTCCCTGTTACTCCTCCTCTCCCTGCTCCTCTCTGTGATAGCCTACCCCCCCCCCCCCCCCCCCCCAGCACTGTCCAAGCTACATGTGGCTGATACTACAGGGAGAATAGGAAGATGGACAATAATAATAATGATGAGAGGCTGTAGACACCCCCCCCCCCCATCTCTGGGGCCCCCACACCTCTCCTCCCCCATCCCCCAGCACTGTACTGGCTGCATGGGGCTGGTATTGGGGTAAGTTAGATGGATAGTAAGGAATCTATAAGGATAAAGACATTACCTCCTCCTCCTCCTCCAGCATTTGGCCAGTCCAGTCATCAGACATCCCGCGGGGGCTTCTGGGAGTCGCTGCTTTCTGTCCCCAGACCACAAGAAAATGTCTCCTCTATTTCCTGCTGCAGTACATGAACATGGCCGCCAGGTGTCAGTGTTACCTCAGCACAGCGGCTCTGGCATATGGAGGCTGCAGTACAGGAGTTTGGCCACCAGATGGCAGTGTTACACCAGCACAGCGGCTCTGGAATATGGAGGCTGCAGTGCAGGAGTTTGGTCGCCAGGTGTCAGTGTTATATCAGCACAGCGGTTCTGGTATATGGAGGCTGCAGTACAGGAGTTTGGCCGCCAGATGTCAGTGTTATCCCAGCACAGCGGCCCTGGAATATGGAGGCTGCAGTGCAGGAGTTTGGCCGCCAGGTGTCAGTGTTACCTCAGCACAGCGGCTCTGGTATATGAAGGCTGCAGTACAGGAGTTTAGCCACCAGATGTCAGTGTTACACCAGCACAGAGGGCTCCGGGAATATGGCGGCTGCAGCCTATCAGGGAGAGAAGCTCGTCCTCTAGTGACCAACGGCTCAAACTAACCTGAGCGCTTCCCGGCTTCCCTTCCCGAGAGCAGAGAGGTAACTGCAGCAACCCCCATTATCGCCTCTATAACCCCTATATAATCCTATATAACACTACTGTGTCCTATATACCCCATTATATCCTATTTACCCCCATTATATCCTATATAACACTACTGTACCCTATATACCCCCCTTATCTCCTATATCACCCCATTATATCCTATATACCCCCATTATATTTTATATAACCTCCATTATATCCTATATAACCCCCATTATATCCTATATAACACTACTGTACCCTATATACTCCCCTTATCTCCTATATCACCCCATTATATCCTATATACCCCCATTATATCCTATATAACCCCATTATATCCTATATAACCCCATTATATCCTATATAACCTCCATTATATCCTATATAACACTACTGTACCCTATATACCCCCATTATATCCTGTATACCCCCATTATATCCTATATACCCCCATTATATCCTATATACCCCCATTATATCCTATATACCCCATTATATCCTATATACCCCATTATATCCTATATACCCCCATTATATCCTATATACCCCCATTATATCCTATATACCCCCATTATATCCTATATACCCCATTATATCCTATATACCCCCATTATATCCTATATCACCTCCATTATATCCTATATCACCTCCATTATATCCTATATCACCCCATTATATCCTATATCACCCCATTGTACCCTATATCACCCCATTGTACCCTATATCACCCCAATATATCCTATATCACCCCATTATATCCTATATCACCCCATTGTACCCTATATCACCCCATTGTACCCTATATCACCCCATTATATCCTATATCACCCCATTATATCCTATATCACCCCATTATATCCTATATAACCTCCATTATATCCTATATAACCTCCATTATATCCTATATAACCTCCATTATATCCTATATCACCCCCATTATATCCTATATCACCCCATTATATCCTATATAACCCCATTGTACCCTATATCACCCCAATATATCCTATATCACCCCATTATATCCTATATCACCCCATTATATCCTATATCACCCCATTATATCCTATATCACCCCATTATATCCTATATCACCCCATTATATCCTATATCACCCCATTATATCCTATATCACCCCATTGTATCCTATATCACCCCATTGTATCCTATATCACCCCATTGTATCCTATATCACCCCATTGTATCCTATATCACCCCATTGTATCCTATATCACCCCATTATATCCTATATCACCCCATTATATCCTATATCACCCCATTATATCCTATATCACCCAATTATATCCTATATAACCTCATTATATCCTATATCACCCCATTATAGGCTATATAACCCCATTATATCCTATATAACACTACTGTACCCTATATCACCCCATTATATCCTATATCACCCCATTATATCCTATATCACCCCATTATATCCTATATATCCTCATGTCCTACCATATTATTATTATGTATTTATATAGCACTGACATCTTCTGCAGCACATTACAGAGTACATAGTCATGTCACTGACTGTCCTCAGAGGAGCTCACACTCTAATCCTACCATAGTCATAGTCTAATGTCCTACCATATTTTTAATATTATGTATTTATATAGCACTGACATCTTCTGCAGCACATTACAGAGTACATAGTCATGTCACTGACTGTCCCCAGAGGAGCTCACACTCTAATCCTACCATAGTCATAGTCTAATGTCCTACCATATTATTATTATTATGTATTTATATAGCACTGACATCTTCTGCAGCACATTAGAGTACATAGTCCTGTCACTGACTGTCCTCATAGGAGCTCACACTCTAATCCTACCATAGTCATAGTGTAATGTCCTACCATATTATTATTATGTATTTATATAACACTGACATCTTCTGCAGCACATTACAGAGTACATAGTCATGTCACTGACTGTCCTCAGAGGAGCTCACACTCTAATCCTACCATAGTCATAGTCTAATGTCCTACCATATTATTATGTATTTATATAGCACTGACATCTTCTGCAGCACATTACAGAGTACATAGTCATGTCACTGACTGTCCTCAGAGGAGCTCACAATCTAATCCTACCATAGTCATAGTGTAATGTCCCACCATATTATTATTATGTATTTATATAGCACCAGGGCTGTGGAGTCGGAGTCGGGTGTCGTGGAGTCGGGCAATTTTGGGTGCCTGGAGTCGGAGTCAGGAAAAAATGCACCGACTCCGACTCCTAATGAATTTGTAACTGTAATTAAAATAGAAAATATGATAAAATGTTCTATTTCTCAGATAATAGTCATTAAAAATAATGTATATATACAGTAATAGCTGTGCTTAGTCCACAAAAATGAAATAAACCAATCAAAATTAGTTACTTGTGCTGCTTCAATAAAGCAGTCCCTGTATTTTTAAGGTCAGATATACACAACTGATTGTGACTGTATATATGATGTGTACACAAGAATCTCTTATATATACTAAATAACATCTATGCTGTAAGAATAAAGCCTGATGTGTAGCTGTGTCACTAATAGAGATGGTCAACGAGATGGAAATAATTCTGCATTGATGCTGATTTATGCAAATGTATGCACTCTCTTTGCTGATGAAATCAAATAATGTGATATGTTATTAAAATTTGGTTTGGTGACTACAAATTAAAGGGAACCAGAGAGGAACGGGGGGTGAAAAAAGAAACAGATTTTATACATACCGGGGGCTTCTTCCAGCCCCATAAGCCTGAATCGCTCCCACGCCGCCATCCTCAGCTTCCTGGATCCGCCGGTACCGGACCCGTCACTTCCGGCGGACGCGGCCAATTGTCCGCATCACAGGGGCTCCCTCCATACATGTACGCATGCGGCTGCGCAGTTAACAGCCACATGCGTATCTGTATGGGGAGAGTACCCTGTGATGCGGAGAATTGGCCGCGTCCGCCGGCCGACTTGCCGACTCGCGGCAATGACGGGACCCGGTGGCGGCTGATGCAGGCAGCGGAGGAGTGCGACGTGGGAGCGATCCGTGCGTATGGGGCTGGAGGAAGCCCCAGGTATGTATATTGCATCCTCTCTGGTTCCCTTTAAAGGGTAACTGAGACTGATGAAAAGTAAAGTTTTATACATACCTGGGGCTTCCTCCAGCCCCCTTCAGGCTAATCAGTCCCTCGCTGTTCTCCACCACCCGGATCTTCTGCTATGAGTCCTGGTAATTCAGCCAGTCAGCGCTGTCCGGCCGCATGCCGCTCCCACAGCCAGGAACATTCTGCACCTGCGCAATAGTGCTGTACAGGTGTAGTATGCTCCTGGCGGCGGAGTGTGCATGCGCACTACGCCAGACTGGCTCAAGTACCTGGACTTATAGCAGAAGATGCAGGTGACGAAGGAGGACAGCGAGGGACTGATTAGCCTGAAGGTGGCTGGAGGAAGCCCCAGGTATGTATAAAACTTTAATTTCATCTGTCTCAGGTTTACTTTGTTACGCAGTAGTACTATACTCTACATATGCACTCTCCACAGAGCTGCAGGGAATCCACTGAGAATGCTGTGCACATTGAGCACAGAGGTGTTGTCTGTTTACAATCTCCTCATTCCCCTGCAGAGTACCTGCACATCATTCTTACATGCACCCACACTTACATTGCCTAGGGCCTGATAGATGTTCTTTGTTCCGGTTTGTACCTTTTACAAGTACTCTTACCAAGGACTAGTTTTAGTCTAAAGGGAATAAATATATTAGTCTACATATCTTTCTCACTTCAGTTGTCTTGTAAAATTCCTAAGCGTTGGCAGTTAGACGAATTTCATGTTACATATTTTTAATCAACAAAATTGTAATATGCAAATTAGGAGTCGTGGAGTCGGAGTCGGTGGAATCCTAAACTGAGGAGTCGGAGTCGGTGGATTTTTGGACGGACTCCACAGCCCTGTATAGCACTGACATCTCCTGCAGCACTTTACAGAGTACATAGTCATGTCACTGCCTGTCCTCAGAGGAGCTCACACTCTAATCCTACCATAGTCATAGTCTAATGCCCTACCATATTATTACTATGTATTTATATAGCAGTGACATCTTCTGCAGCACATTACAGAGTACATAGTCATGTCACTGACTGTCCCCAGAGGAGCTCACACTCTAATCCTACCATAGTCCTAGTCTAATGTCCTACCATATCATTATTATTATGTATTTATATAGCACTGACATCTTCTGCAGCACATTACAGAGTACATAGTCATGTCACTGACTGCCCTCAGAGAAGCTCACACTCTAATCCTACCATAGTCATAGTGTAATGTCCTACCATATTATTATTATGTATTTATATAGCACTACCATCTTCTGCAGCACATTACAGAGTACATAGTCATGTCACTGACTGTCCTCAGGGGAGCTCACAATCTAATCCTACCATAGTCATAGTCTAATGTCCTACCATATTATTATTATGTATTTATATAGCACTGACATCTCCAGCAGCACATTACATAGTACATAGTCATGTCACTGAGTGTCCTCAGAGCTCACACTCTAATCCTACGATAGTCATAGTCTAATGTCCTACCATATTATTATTATGTATTTATATAGCACTGACATCTTCTGCAGCATATTACAGAGTACATAGTCATGTCACTGACTGTCCTCAGAGGGGCTCACACACTAATCCTACCATAGTCATAGTGTAATGTCCTACCATATTATTATTATGTATTTATATAGCACTGACATCTTCTGCAGCACATTACAGAGTACATAGTCATGTCACAGACTATCCTCAGAGGAGCTCACAATCTAATCCTACCATAGTCATAGTCTAATGTCCTACCATATTATTATTATGTATTTATATAGCACTGACATCTCCTGTAGCACATTACAGAGTACATAGTCATGTCACTGACTGTCCTCAGAGGAGCTCACAATCTAATCCTACCATAGTCATAGTCTAATGTCCTACCATATTATTATTATGTATTTATTTAGCACTGACATCTTCTGCAGCACATTACAGAGTACATAGTCATGTCACTGGCTGTCCTCAGAGGAGCTCACAATCTAATTGCTTCCATAGTTGTATATCTATCACAGTCTAGGGCCAACTTTTGGGGAAGCCAAATTATCTCACTGACTCTGGTCACTCTGTTCATTTTCAGTCTCTTGTTTTTGAGTCTCATAATTAATTTTATTTGTCAGTGGCTGGATGGTGTACTGGGTAAGGGCTCTGCCTCTGACACAGGAGACCAGGGTTCGAATCTCTGCTCCTCCGGTTCAGTAAGCTGCACCTATTCAGTAGGAGACCTTAGGCAAGTCTCCCTATCACTGCTAACTGCTAGCGTGCCCTAGTGGCTGCAGCTCTGGCGCTTTGAGTCCGACAGGAGAGAAGCGCGATATAAATGTTCCTTTTTTGTTTATAAGGAGACATACTACTATCCTCTCTGATGTAGGAGACGACACCCACAAGCTGTTGGGTACATTCATGCGGGTCTCCACAGGAAGTGAATTTATTCATGAAATGCGTCACCCCAGTTGCTCCGCCCCTTTATTTACATGACTCCTGCTAATTAATGCTGATCTAAATGATACTATAGAGCATTGATTGCTAACCTTGGCACTCCAGCTGTGGTGGAACTTACAGTGACCAGATTTTTCTGGGTTCAACCTGGGGGGGGGGGGGGGGTTGGGGGCTGGCGCCTGTGGCGTGCGGTGTCGGAAAATGGGCATGGCCTTGGCATTGTATGGGCGGAGCTAACGTAATGATGTAACAGCGAGGCCTAAGAAAGCAGTGTTTCCGCCATGATGTGGTGAAACGAGGATTCGCATCATGGGTGTGCACAGGGCTGTGGAGTCGGAGTCGTGGAGTCGGGCAATTTTGGGTGCCTAGATTCGGAGTCGGGGAAAAATGCACCGACTCCTAATGAATTTGTAACTGTAATTAAAATAGAAAATATGATAAAATGTTCTATTTCTCAGATAATAGTCATTAAAAATAATCTAGTCGGTGGAATCCTAAACTGAGGAGTCGGAGTCGGTGGATTTTTGGACTGACTCCACAGCCCTGGGTGTGCAGAAACTGTGTGATGCTAATAGTATACCATAACCACAAAGCAGCAAACATAGCCAACTATGACCATTAAATAATAAATGCAGCAACAGTTACCCCGGACACCAGAAAATAAACGCAATGTGGGCAACATGTCAGCACAAAATAAACGCAATGTGGGCAACATTTCAGCAGGAAATAAACGCAATGTGGGCAACATGTCAGCACAAAATAGACGCAATGTGGGCAACATTTCAGCAGGAAATAAACGCAATGTGGGCAACATGTCAGCACAAAATAGACGCAATGTGGGCAACATTTCAGCAGGAAATAAACGCAATGTGGGCAACATTTCAGCACAAAATAGACGCAATGTGGGCAACATTTCAGCAGGAAATAAACGCAATGGACCAGATAATGTATCAAATGTGCAGGTTCAAGAACATTTGGGAAATAGCGATCACAACATGATAACGTTTGATCTGGTGACTGATAGGCCACGGGGCAGCGGGACCACTAAAACTATGAATTTTAGAAAAGCAAAGTTCAAACAAATTAGGCAGGCACTAAGTTTGGTGAACTGGGATAATGTACTACAAGGGGAGGACACTGAAGGGAAATGGCAAGCTTTTAAACGTATTCTCAATCAATATTGTAGTATGTATATCCCATATGGAAACAAAATGTCTAGGAATAAAAAAAGGCCTCTATGGATGAATAGAAAGGTTAAAGATAAAATGAAGAGGAAAAAGAATGCCTATAAGGTCCTAAAACAGGAGGGGACAGAGGCTGCACTAAGCAATTATAAGGAGTGCAATAAAAATTGTAAAAAAGAAATTAGGCAGGCAAAGATCGAAGCTGAAAATCAAATCGCTAAGGATATCAAATCTAACCCAAAAAAGTTTTACAAGTACATCAACTCTAAAAAAAGAAAGGTTGACTGTATAGGACTCCTAAAGGATGAGGGTGGGAACTCAATGGTGGATGACCAAGGTAAGGCAGAGTTATTAAATGCTTTCTTTGCTTCTGTCTTCACAAAGGAAACAACACTGTGTTGCAAATTACAGAGGCAGAAGAGTCTTAATCTTCTAACTGTAATATTAAATACTTAAAGTGAACCTTAAGTGAACAAAATAAATTGAATTTTACTCACCTGGGGCTTACCTCAGCCCCCTGCAGCTGATCTGTGCCCACAACGAGTCGCTCTGATGCTCCGAGTCCCGCCGGCGGCCACTTCCGGTTTCGCCGGAAGCAACAAAATTGACACGTGGGATGGAAGGTCTCGCTTATCAAGAAAGATTAGATAAACTGGGTTTATTTAGTCTAGAGAAAAGACGCCTTAGAGGAGATCTAATTAACATGTATAAATACATCAGAGGGCAATATAATAGCTTGGCGGATGAGCTTTTTGTCCATAGGCCTTCACAAAGGACTAGAGGACATGATCTGCGCATGGAGGAAAAACGTTTTAGCCATTTATTTAGGAAAGGGTTCTTTACAGTAAGAGTGATTAAGATGTGGAATGCATTGCCACAGGAAGTCGTTATGGCAAACTCTATACCTGCATTTAAAGGGGGCCTAGATACTTTCCTTTGGTTGAAAGACATCCATGGCTATAATTACTAGGTAATGCCTAATGATGTTGATCCAGGGATTTTATCTGATTGCCATCTGGAGTCGGGAAGGAATTTTTCCCTTTAGGGGCTAATTGTACCATGCCTTGTGGGGTTTTTTCGCCTTCCTCTGGATCAACAGGGGTATGTGGGGGACGGGCTGGAGTTGTACTTTGTACTGGTTGAACTCGATGGACGTATGTCTTTTTTCAACCAAAATAACTATGTAACTGTAATGTGGGCGACATTTCAGCAGGAAATAAACGCAATGTGGGCAACATTTCAGCAGGAAATAAACGCAATGTGGGCAACATTTCACCTGCAAAAAAAAAAGAATTTACTCACCTGACAGAAGTCCCCTCACCCGGCCGGCCTCTGGCGCACAGCTCCCTCAACGATCCTCCTGCTGAAATCTCCCGTGCTGAATGGAATAGCAAGGCTACGGGAAGATGGCGCCCAAAGCCCTGTACTGGGGACACAAATAGTCTCCAGGACAGGGCTTCGGACACCATCTTCCCGTAGCCCTGCTCTGCCTGCCGGAGACTATGCAGGCTGGAGCGGGGATGCAGGGTATTAACTGGCAGGGCGTCTATTAGACGACGTGGCCAGTTATGCAATCAAACAGTGGCCAGAGTCCCAAGGCCGGGACATACCACGGCTAAAAGTGGGACGTTTCCCAGGACCTAGCGCAGCCTGGGGCAGGGGACCCCAAATCCGGCTAAAGCAGGACGTCTAGTCACCAAATGGAACTACAAGTCCCATGAGGCATTGCAATACTCTGACAGCTCTAAGCATAAATCTGGGGAGGCAGAGGCGTGATGGGATTTGTAGTGTTGTCACAGCTGGAGTGCCAAGCTTAGCCATCACACTATATATATATATGTGTGTGTGTGTGTGTGTATATATATATATATATATATATATATATATATATATATATATATATATATATATATATATATATATATATATATATATATATATATATATATATATATATATATATATATATATATATATATATATATATATACGTGTGTGTGTGTGTATGTATGTATGTATGTATGTATGTACAGTGGAGGAAATAATTATTTGACCCCTCACTGATTTTGTAAGTTTGTCCAATGACAATGAAAAGTCTCAGAACAGTATCATTTCAATGGTAGGTTTATTTTAACAGTGGCAGATAGCACATCAAAAGGAAAATCGAAAAAATAACCTTAAATAAAAGATAGCAACTGATTTGCATTTCATTGAGTGAAATAAGTTTTTCTTATAACTTTTCTCTAACAATAAAAGACTTAATACTTAGTGGAAAAACCCTTGTTTGCAAGCACAGAGGTCAAACGTTTCTTGTAATTGATGACCAAGTTTGCACACATTTTAGGAGGAATGTTGGTCCACTCCTCTTTGCAGATCATCTCTAAATCCCTAAGGTTTCCAGGCTGTTGAGGAGAAAGTTTTGTTGCTGTTGTTCTGTCGGCTCTCTACGTTAAGGATAAAGTGTTGTTGTTGTTGTTGTTGTTCTGTCAGCTCTCTACGTTGAGGATAA
This sequence comes from Hyperolius riggenbachi, assembly GCF_040937935.1. NCBI lineage: Eukaryota > Metazoa > Chordata > Amphibia > Anura > Hyperoliidae > Hyperolius > Hyperolius riggenbachi. Next base: position 295,768,265 of record NC_090655.1, on the reverse strand, counting down.
AGTTTTGCTGTTGTTCTGTCGGCTCTCTACGTTGAGGATAAAGTGTTGTTGTTGTTGTTGTTCTGTCGGCTCTCTACGTTGAGGATAAAGTTTTGCTGTTGTTCTGTCGGCTCTCTACGTTGAGGATAAAGTGTTGTTGTGGTTCTGTCAGCTCTCTACGTTGAGGATAAAGTGTTGCTGTTGTTCTGTCGGCTCTCTAGGTTGAGGATAAAGTTTTGTTGTTGTTGTTCTGTCGGCTCTCTACGTTGAGGAGAAAGTTTTGCTGTTGTTCTGTCGGCTCTCTACGTTGAGGAGAAAGTTTTGCTGTTGTTGTTGTTCTGTCGGCTCTCTACGTTGAGGATAAAGTTTTGCTGTTGTTGTTGTTCTGTCGGCTCTCTACGTTGAGGATAAAGTTTTGTTGTTGTTGTTCTGTCGGCTCTCTACATTGAGGATAAAGTTTTGTTGTTGTTGTTGTTCTGTCGGCTCTCTACGTTGAGGATAAAGTGTTGCTGTTGTTCTGTCGGCTCTCTAGGTTGAGGATAAAGTTTTGTTGTTGTTGTTCTGTCGGCTCTCTACGTTGAGGATAAAGTTTTGCTGTTGTTCTGTCGGCTCTCTACGTTGAGGAGAAAGTTTTGCTGTTGTTGTTGTTCTGTCGGCTCTCTACGTTGAGGATAAAGTTTTGTTGTTGTTGTTCTGTCGGCTCTCTACGTTGAGGATAAAGTTTTGTTGTTGTTGTTCTGTCGGCTCTCTACATTGAGGATAAAGTTTTGTTGTTGTTGTTGTTCTGTCGGCTCTCTACGTTGAGGATAAAGTGTTGTTGTTGTTCTGTCGGCTCTCTACGTTGAGGATACAGTTTTGCTGTTGTTCTGTCGGCTCTCTACGTTGAGGATAAAGTTTTGCTGTTCTGTCGGCTCTCTACGTTGAGGATAAAGTGTTGTTGTTGTTCTGTCGGCTCTCTACGTTGAGGATAAAGTTTTGTTGTTGTTGTTCTGTCGGCTCTCTACGTTGAGGATAAAGTTTTGTTGTTGTTGTTGTTCTGTCGGCTCTCTACGTTGAGGATAAAGTTTTGCTGTTCTGTCGGCTCTCTACGTTGAGGATAAAGTGTTGTTGTTGTTCTGTCGGCTCTCTACGTTGAGGATACAGTTTTGCTGTTGTTCTGTCGGCTCTCTACGTTGAGGATAAAGTTTTGCTGTTCTGTCGGCTCTCTACGTTGAGGATAAAGTGTTGTTGTTGTTCTGTCGGCTCTCTACGTTGAGGATAAAGTTTTGTTGTTGTTGTTCTGTCGGCTCTCTACGTTGAGGATACAGTTTTGTTGTTGTTGTTGTTCTGTCGGCTCTCTACGTTGAGGATAAAGTTTTGCTGTTGTTGTTGTTCTGTCGGCTCTCTACGTTGAGGATAAAGTTTTGCTGTTGTTGTTGTTCTGTCGGCTCTCTACGTTGAGGATAAAGTTTTGTTGTTGTTGTTCTGTCGGCTCTCTACGTTGAGGATAAAGTTTTGTTGTTGTTGTTCTGTCGGCTCTCTACGTTGAGGATAAAGTTTTGTTGCTGTTGTTCTGTCGGCTCTCTACGTTGAGGATACAGTTTTGCTGTTGTTCTGTCGGCTCTCTACATTGAGGATAAAGTTTTGTTGTTGTTCTGTCGGCTCTCTACATTGAGGATAAAGTTTTGTTGCTGTTGTTCTGTCGGCTCTCTACGTTGAGGATACAGTTTTGCTGTTGTTCTGTCGGCTCTCTACGTTGAGGATAAAGTGTTGTTGTTGTTGTTCTGTCGGCTCTCTACGTTGAGGATAAAGTTTTGTTGCTGTTGTTCTGTCGGCTCTCTACGTTGAGGATACAGTTTTGCTGTTGTTCTGTCGGCTCTCTACGTTGAGGATAAAGTGTTGTTGTTGTTGTTCTGTCGGCTCTCTACATTGAGGATAAAGTTTTGTTGTTGTTCTGTCGGCTCTCTACGTTGAGGAGAAAGTTTTGCTGTTGTTCTGTCGGCTCTCTACGTTAAGGATAAAGTTTTGCTGTTCTGTCGGCTCTCTACGTTAAGGATACAGTTTTGCTGTTGTTCTGTCGGCTCTCTACGTTGAGGATAACGTTTTGCTGTTGTTCTGTCGGCTCTCTACGTTGAGGATACAGTTTTGCTGTTGTTCTGTCGGCTCTCTACGTTGAGGATACAGTTTTGCTGTTGTTCTTTCGGCTCTCTACGTTGAGGATACAGTTTTGCTGTTGTTCTGTCGGCTCTCTACGTTGAGGATAAAGTGTTGTTGTTGTTGTTGTTCTGTCGGCTCTCTACGTTGAGGATAAAGTTTTGCTGTTCTGTCGGCTCTCTACGTTGAGGATAAAGTTTTGTTGTTGTTCTGTCGGCTCTCTAGGTTGAGGATAAAGTTTTGCTGTTGTTCTGTCAGCTCTCTACGTTGAGGATACAGTTTTGCTGTTGTTCTGTCGGCTCTCTACATTGAGGATAAAGTTTTGTTGTTGTTGTTCTGACGGCTCTCTACGTTGAGGATAAAGTTTTGCTGTTGTTCTGTCGGCTCTCTACGTTTAGGCCGGTTTCACACTATGAACTGGCGGCAGTGATGCAGTGCGTCGCTTCCACCGCACCGCTACATACAGGCCTTCAGAGAATACCGCATTACTATGCAGTATTCCCCATTGGGCATTGGGCCACGCAGGAAGTGACATGCACTTGCAGTCTCCTGCGTCGGGGAATGCGGAAGTGCATGGGAGCGTATTGTGAAATTCCACTTTCGCGCATGCACGCTGCAACATGGCGTTGGTCGTTTTTTTTAAAAATCCCCGCGTTGTCATAGACTAACACGACTTCCAGGCTGACGCAGATTGCCACAAGTCCGGGAGAAGACATGTGGGAACGTAGTTCTGGACCAGCGTTAGCGGTGTGGTGAAAACATGACTTCCATTGCGTTTAACATGGCAGTATGACAGTCTCCATAGACTTTCATTGCCTGGCGGTGGGCTGCGGTAAAAATACCACCTCGCCGGTGTGAAAGGGCCCTGAGGGTAACATGGTGTCGTTGTTCTGTCTGCTCTCTTCTTTGAGGGTAAAGTTTTGTGACTACATACTCATTTTCAGATGTCATTTCTCTTAGTTTCATTAGTTATAGACCCCTCCTTATTACACCTGATACTGTCATCTTCACTGATAGTTGTCCTGTAACTGTTTATACCTTTGTATTGTTGAATAATACATGTTTAGGTCGCATCTGTCTACTGCAGAGATACTGCCAAGCCTTGTACAAAGATGGAGGAACGCAATGAGACCACCCAAAGGATACTCAACATTACCCTGGAGATCATCTACCTGCTGACCGGAGAGGTGAGGGGGATTCTGGGAGGTCACATAACATCACTCTTATCTCTAGTAATATAACACACAGGGGACCGGAGAGGTGAGGAGGATTCTGGGAGGTCACATGACATCACTCTTATCTCTAGTAATATAACACAGGTGACCGGAGAGGTGAGGGGGATTCTGGGTGGTCACATGACGTCACTCTTATCTCTAGTAACATAACACACCGGTGACCGGAGAGGTGAGGGGGATTCTGGGAGGTCACATGACATCACTCTTCTCTCTAGTAATATCACACACAGGTGACAGGAGAGGTGAGGGGGATTCTGGGAGGTCACATGACATCACTCTTATCTCTAGTAATATAACACACAGGTGACCGGAGAGGTGAGGAGGATTCTGGGAGGTCACATGACATCACTCTTCTCTCTAGTAATATAACACACAGGTGACCGGAGAGGTGAGGGGGATTCTGGGAGGTCACATGACATCACTCTTATCTCTAGTAATATAACACACAGGTGACTGGAGAGGTGAGGAGGATTCTGGGAGGTCACATGACATCACTCTTATCTCTAGTAATATAACACACAGGTGACCGGAGAGGTGAGGAGGATTCTGGGAGGTCACATGACGTCACTCTTATCTCTAGTAATATAACACACAGGTGACTGGAGAGGTGAGGGGGATTCTGGGAGGTCACATAACATCACTCTTATCTCTAGTAATATAACACAGGTGACCGGAGAGGTGACATGGATCTGGGAGGTCACATGATATCACTCTTATCTCTACTAATATAACACACAGGTGACCGGAGAGGTGAGGGGGATTCTGGGAGGTCACATGACGTCACTCTTATCTCTAGTAATATAACACACAGGTGACCGGAGAGGTGAGGGGGATTCTGGGAGGTCACATGACCTCACTCTTATCTCTAGTAATATAACACACAGGTGACCGGAGAGGTGAGGGGGATTCTGGGAGGTCACATGACATCACTCTTATCTCTAGTAATATAACACAGGTGACCGGAGAGGTGACATGGATCTGGGAGGTCACATGATATCACTCTTATCTCTAGTAATATAACACACAGGTGACCGGAGAGGTGAGGGGGATTCTGGGAGGTCACATGACGTCACTCTTATCTCTAGTAATATAACACACAGGTGACCAGAGAGGTGAGGAGGATTCTGGGAGGTCACATGACATAACTGTGACGCCTTCAGAAATCTTTCCTACTAGGTAATCTACTATATCATTAATAAATAAATTGAAGAGCACTGGACCCAGAACAGACCCCTGTGGGACCCCACTGCTAACAGTCTCCCATTTTGAGTACGATCCATTGACCACAACTCTTTGTTTTCTGCCCATTAGCCAGTTCCCTATCCATGAACACAGACTCTTCCCCAGTCCTTGCATCCTCAACTTTTACACCAGACTTCTGTGGGGAACAGTGTTGAAGGCCTTTGCAAAGTCCAAGTATATCACATCTACAGCATTCCCAATATCCATATTAGCATTCACTACCTCATAAAAGCTGAGCATGTTAGTCAAACAGGACCTGTCTTTAGTAAACTCATGTTGATGCTGAGAAATAAGATTATTTTCTACTATGAAGTCTTGTATAGTATCTGTAAGGAAGGATTCCCCCTGGGGGGTAGTTACCTCGGGTGTGGAAAGCCTTCTGTCTGCCAGCCCAATCCACTGCGCACTCCGACCAACACAGCAAGACAACAGAGAATTTATCTGCTGCGCACAGCCATACTAGTGGCTTCCTGCTCAGGCAGAAATAGCCGATCAGGTCTGCTCTACAGCACAGGCGTGAGGAGCAGCCGTTACTAGTGGCTTCCTGCTCATGCTCAGGCAGAAATAGCCGATCAGGTCTGCTCTACAGCACAGGTGTGAGGAGCAGGCGTACTAGTGGCTTCCTGCTCAGGCAGAAATAGCCGATCAGGTCTGCTCTACAGCACAGGTGTGAGGAGCAGGCGTACTAGTGGCTTCCTGCTCAGGCAGAAATAGCCGATCAGGTCTGCTCTACAGCACAGGTGTGAGGTGTGAGGAGCAGGCGTACTAGTGGCTTCCTGCTCAGGCAGGAATAGCCGATCAGGTCTGCTCTACAGCACAGGTGTGAGGAGCAGCCGTTACTAGTGGCTTCCTGCTCATGCTCAGGCAGAAATAGCTGATCAGGTCTGCTCTACAGCACAGGTGTGAGGAGCAGCCATACTAGTGGCTTCCTGCTCATGCTCAGGCAGAAATAGCTGATCAGGTCTGCTCTACAGCACAGGCGTGAGGTGTGAGGAGCAGCCATACTAGTGGCTTCCTGCTCAGGCAGAAATAGCCGATCAGGTCTGCTCTACAGCACAGGCGTGAGGTGTGAGGAGCAGGCGTACTAGTGGCTTCCTGCTCAGGCAGAAATAGCCGATCAGGACTGCTCTACAGCACAGGTGTGAGGAGCAGACGTACTAGTGGCTTCCTGCTCAGGCAGAAATAGCCGATCAGGCCTGCTCTACAGCACAGGTGTGAGGAGCAGACGTACTAGTGGCTTCCTGCTCAGGCAGAAATAGCCGATCAGGTCTGCTCTACAGCACAGGCGTGAGGTGTGAGGAGCAGGTGTACTAGTGGCTTCCTGCTCAGGCAGAAATAGCCGATCAGGTCTGCTCTACAGCACAGGCGTGAGGTGTGAGGAGCAGGTGTACTAGTGGCTTCCTGCTCAGGCAGAAATAGCCGATCAGGTCTGCTCTACAGCACAGGCGTGAGGTGTGAGGAGCAGGCGTACTAGTGGCTTCCTGCTCAGGCAGAAATAGCCGATCAGGTCTGCTCTACAGCACAGGTGTGAGGAGCAGCCATACTAGTGGCTTCCTGCTCATGCTCAGGCAGAAATAGCCGATCAGGTCTGCTCTACAGCACAGGCGTGAGGAGCAGGCGTACTAGTGGCTTCCTGCTCATGCTCAGGCAGAAATAGCCGATCAGGTCTGCTCTACAGCACAGGCGTGAGGTGTGAGGAGCAGCCATACTAGTGGCTTCCTGCTCATGCTCAGGCAGAAATAGCCGATCAGGCCTGCTCTACAGCACAGGTGTGAGGAGCAGGCGTACTAGTGGCTTCCTGCTCAGGCAGAAATAGCCGATCAGGTCTGCTCTACAGCACAGGCGTGAGGAGCAGCCGTACTAGTGGCTTCCTGCTCAGGCAGAAATAGCCGATCAGGCCTGCTCTACAGCATAGGTGTGAGGAGCAGGCGTACTAGTGGCTTCCTGCTCAGGCAGAAATAGCCGATCAGGTCTGCTCTACAGCACAGGTGTGAGGTGTGAGGAGCAGGCGTACTAGTGGCTTCCTGCTCAGGCAGAAATAGCCGATCAGGTCTGCTCTACAGCACAGGTGTGAGGAGCAGCCATACTAGTGGCTTCCTGCTCAGGCAGAAATAGCCGATCAGGTCTGCTCTACAGCACAGGTGTGAGGTGTGAGGAGCAGGTGTACTAGTGGCTTCCTGCTCAGGCAGAAATAGCCGATCAGGCCTGCTCTACAGCACAGGTGTGAGGTGTGAGGAGCAGACGTACTAGTGGCTTCATGCTCAGGCAGAAATAGCCGATCAGGTCTGCTCTACAGCACAGGTGTGAGGAGCAGGCGTACTAGTGGCTTCCTGCTCAGGCAGAAATAGCCGATCAGGTCTGCTCTACAGCACAGGTGTGAGGTGTGAGGAGCAGGCGTACTAGTGGCTTCCTGCTCAGGCAGAAATAGCCGATCAGGCCTGCTCTACAGCACAGGTGTGAGGAGCAGGCGTACTAGTGGCTTCCTGCTAATGCTCAGGCAGAAATAGCCGATCAGGTCTGCTCTACAGCACAGGTGTGAGGTGTGAGGAGCAGGCGTACTAGTGGCTTCCTGCTCAGGCAGAAATAGCCGATCAGGTCTGCTCTACAGCATAGGTGTGAGGTGTGAGGAGCAGCCATACTAGTGGCTTCCTGCTCATGCTCAGGCAGAAATAGCCGATCAGGCCTGCTCTACAGCACAGGTGTGAGGAGCAGGCGTACTAGTGGCTTCCTGCTCAGGCAGAAATAGCCGATCAGGTCTGCTCTACAGCACAGGCGTGAGGAGCAGCCGTACTAGTGGCTTCCTGCTCAGGCAGAAATAGCCGATCAGGCCTGCTCTACAGCATAGGTGTGAGGAGCAGGCGTACTAGTGGCTTCCTGCTCAGGCAGAAATAGCCGATCAGGTCTGCTCTACAGCACAGGTGTGAGGTGTGAGGAGCAGGCGTACTAGTGGCTTCCTGCTCAGGCAGAAATAGCCGATCAGGTCTGCTCTACAGCACAGGTGTGAGGAGCAGCCATACTAGTGGCTTCCTGCTCAGGCAGAAATAGCCGATCAGGTCTGCTCTACAGCACAGGTGTGAGGAGCAGGTGTACTAGTGGCTTCCTGCTCAGGCAGAAATAGCCGATCAGGCCTGCTCTACAGCACAGGTGTGAGGTGTGAGGAGCAGACGTACTAGTGGCTTCATGCTCAGGCAGAAATAGCCGATCAGGTCTGCTCTACAGCACAGGTGTGAGGAGCAGGCGTACTAGTGGCTTCCTGCTCAGGCAGAAATAGCCGATCAGGTCTGCTCTACAGCACAGGTGTGAGGTGTGAGGAGCAGGCGTACTAGTGGCTTCCTGCTCAGGCAGAAATAGCCGATCAGGCCTGCTCTACAGCACAGGTGTGAGGAGCAGGCGTACTAGTGGCTTCCTGCTAATGCTCAGGCAGAAATAGCCGATCAGGTCTGCTCTACAGCACAGGTGTGAGGTGTGAGGAGCAGGCGTACTAGTGGCTTCCTGCTCAGGCAGAAATAGCCGATCAGGTCTGCTCTACAGCATAGGTGTGAGGAGCAGCCATACTAGTGGCTTCCTGCTCAGGCAGAAATAGCCGATCAGGTCTGCTCTACAGCACAGGTGTGAGGTGTGAGGAGCAGGCGTACTAGTGGCTTCCTGCTCATGTTCAGGCAGAAATAGCCGATCAGGTCTGCTCTACAGCACAGGTGTGAGGTGTGAGGAGCAGGCGTACTAGTGGCTTCCTGCTCATGCTCAGGCAGAAATAGCCGATCAGGTCTGCTCTACAGCACAGGCGTGAGGAGCAGCCATACTAGTGGCTTCATGCTCAGGCAGAAATAGCCGATCAGGCCTGCTCTACAGCACAGGTGTGAGGAGCAGGCATACTAGTGGCTTCCTGCTCAGGCAGAAATGGCCGATCAGGTCTGCTCTACAGCACAGGTGGGAAGAGCAGCCGTACTAGTGGCTTCCTGCTCATGCTCAGGCAGAAATAGCCGATCAGGTCTGCTCTACAGCACAGGCGTGAGTGTGAGGAGCAGGCGTACTAGTGGCTTCCTGCTCAGGCAGAAATAGCCGATCAGGCCTGCTCTACAGCACAGGCGTGAGGAGCAGGCGTACTAGTGGCTTCCTGCTAATGCTCAGGCAGAAATAGCTGATCAGGTCTGCTCTACAGCAGAGGTGTGAGGAGCAGGCATACTAGTGGCTTCCTGCTCAGGCAGAAATAGCCGATAAGGTCTGCTCTACAGCACAGGCGTGAGGAGCAGGCGTACTAGTGGCTTCCTGCTCAGGCAGAAATAGCCGATCAGGCCTGCTCTACAGCACAGGTGTGAGGTGTGAGGAGCAGGCGCACTAGTGGCTTCCTGCTCAGGCAGAAATAGCCGATAAGGTCTGCTCTACAGCACAGGCGTGAGGAGCAGGCGTACTAGTGGCTTCCTGCTCAGGCAGAAATAGCCGATCAGGCCTGCTCTACAGCACAGGTGTGAGGTGTGAGGAGCAGGCGTGCTAGTGGCTTCCTGCTCAGGCAGAAATAGCCGATCAGGCCTGCTCTACAGCACAGGTGTGAGGTGTAGCCGTACTAGTGGCTTCCTGCTCAGGCAGAAGTAGCCGATCAGGCCTGCTCTACAGCACAGGCGTGAGGAGCAGACGTACTAGTGGCTTCCTGCTCATGCTCAGGCAGAAATAGCCGATCAGGTCTGCTCTACAGCACAGGCGTGAGGAGCAGACGTACTAGTGGCTTCCTGCTCATGCTCAGGCAGAAATAGCTGATCAGGTCTGCTCTACAGCACAGGCGTGAGGAGCAGACGTACTAGTGGCTTCCTGCTCATGCTCAGGCAGAAATAGCTGATCAGGTCTGCTCTACAGCACAGGCGTGAGGAGCAGCCATACTAGTGGCTTTCTGCTTATGCTCAGGCAGAAATAGCCGATCAGGTCTGGTCTACAGCACAGGTGTGAGGAGCAGACGTACTAGTGGCTTCCTGCTCATGCTCAGGCAGAAATAGCTGATCAGGTCTGCTCTACAGCACAGGCGTGAGGAGCAGCCATACTAGTGGCTTTCTGCTTATGCTCAGGCAGAAATAGCCGATCAGGTCTGCTCTACAGCACAGGTGTGAGGAGCAGACGTACTAGTGGCTTCCTGCTCAGGCAGAAATAGCCGATCAGGTCTGCTCTACTGCACAGGCGTGAGGAGCAGACGTACTAGTGGCTTCCTGCTCATGCTCAGGCAGAAATAGCTGATCAGGTCTGCTCTACAGCGCAGGTGTGAGGAGTAGGCGTACTAGTGGCTTCCTGCTCATGCTCAGGCAGAAATAGCTGATCAGGTCTGCTCTACAGCACAGGTGTGAGGAGCAACCATACTACTGGCTTCATGCTCATGCTCAGGCAGAAATAGCTGATCAGGTCTGCTCTACAGCACAGGCGTGAGGAGCAGACGTACTAGTGGCTTCCTGCTCATGCTCAGGCAGAAATAGCTGGTAAGGTCTGCTCTACAGCACAGGCGTGAGGAGCAGCCATACTAGTGGCTTTCTGCTCATGCTCAGGCAGAAATAGCTGATCAGGTCTGCTCTACAGCACAGGTGTGAGGAGCAGACGTACTAGTGGCTTCCTGCTCAGGCAGAAATAGCCGATCAGGTCTGCTCTACAGCACAGGCGTGAGGAGCAGCCATACTAGTGGCTTTCTGCTCATGCTCAGGCAGAAATAGCTGATCAGGTCTGCTCTACAGCACAGGTGTGAGGAGCAACCATACTACTGGCTTCATGCTCATGCTCAGGCAGAAATAGCTGATCAGGTCTGCTCTACAGCACAGGCGTGGGGAGCAGGCGTACTAGTGGCTTCCTGCTCATGCTCAGGCAGAAATAGCTGATCAGGTCTGCTCTACAGCACAGGCGTGAGGAGCAGGCGTACTAGTGGCTTCCTGCTCATGCTCAGGCAGAAATAGCTGATCAGGTCTGCTCTACAGCACAGGTGTGAGGAGCAGGCGTACTAGTGGCTTCCTGCTCAGGCAGAAATAGCCGATCAGGTCTGCTCTACAGCACAGGCGCGAGATGCCTGCACAGTAGAGCTTATCCGATCAGGCTCGGCTATTTCTGCCTGAACCAAAGCAGCTAATGCGCCTGCAAGCACGCTGACTGACAAGGGTATCTTCGAGGGTCCCAGAGCTTTATCCTCTCCTGCGGAGGCCAGAGGAAGCCTCATTAGGATCCAGAGGCTTCATCTTCCCAGGGTGACTACCCCAGGGGCACTTTTTCTTACAGGTACACTTTTTCTTACAGGTACACTTTAAGAACCCCTCAAATAGTTTGCACACAACTGAAGTGAAGCTTACAGGTCTGTGACTTATTGGATCTGATTTTTTTTGCCTTCTAAAATAATGGGAAAATGTGGGCTGTATGGCATGTCCTGAAGATATCCCACTTAATAGAGACTCACAAAAGATAAGATATAGGGTTTTATGGATAACTAAAACTAAACTGAATTCCCTTAGCACCCGAGGATGTATGCCATCCGGGCCAGGTGCCTGAATTCCCTTAGCACCCGAGGATGTATGCCATCCAGGCCAGGTGCCTGAATTCCCTTAGCACCCAAGGATGTACGCCATCGGGCCTGGTGCCTGAATTCCCTTAGCACCCGAGGATGTACGCCATCGGGCCTGGTGCCTGAATTCCCTTAGCACCCGAGGATGTACGCCATCGGGCCTGGTGCCTGAATTCCCTTAGCACCCGAGGATGTACGCCATCGGGCCTGGTGCCTGAATTCCCTTAGCACCCGAGGATGTACGCCATCGGGCCTGGTGCCTGAATTCCCTTAGTGCCCGAGGATGTACGCCATCGGGCCTGGTGCCTGAATTCCCTTAGCACCCGAGAATGTACGCCATCGGGCCTGGTGCCTGAATTCCCTTAGCACCCGAGGATGTATGCCATGCGGGCCAGGTGCCTGAATTCCCTTAGCACCCGAGGATGTACGCCATCCAGGCCAGGTGCCTGAATTCCCTTAGCACCTGAGGATGTACGCCATCGGGCCTGGTGCCTGAATTCCCTTAGCACCCGAGGATGTATGCCATCAGGCCTGGTGCCTGAATTCCCTTAGCACCCGAGAATGTACGCCATCGGGCCTGGTGCCTGAATTCCCTTAGCACCCGAGAATGTACGCCATCGGGCCTGGTGCCTGAATTTCCTTAGCACCCGAGGATGTATGCCATGCGGGCCTGGTGCCTGAATTTCCTTAGCACCCGAGGATGTATGCCATGCGGGCCAGGTGCCTGAATTCCCTTAGCACCCGAGGATGTACGCCATCGGGCCTGGTGCCTGAATACCTTAGCACCCGAGGATGTATGCCATCCGGGCCTGGTGCCTGAATTCTCTTAGCACCCGAGGATGTATGCCATCCGGGCCTGGTGCCTGAATTCCCTTAGCACCCGAGGATGTATGCCATCTGGGCCTGGTGCCTGAATTCCCTTAGCACCCGAGGATGTATGCCATCTGGGCCTGGTGCCTGAATTCCCTTAGCACCCGAGGATGTATGCCATCCGGGCCTGGTGCCTGAATTCCCTTAGCACCCGAGGATGTATGCCATCCGGGCCTGGTGCCTGAATTCCCTTAGCACCCGAGGATGTATGCCAGAGGCGGCCTTACAGTTTGCGGGGCCTGGGGCGAGAATCATATGCGGGGCCTAGAGACACAGATATTCTGTGGCTACATACATACATGCTGTATATGCATGCGTACACACACACACTGTAAAAATACACACCCTGTATAGGTTAGATAGGTAGGTGCCCCATTGTGGGTGTGTTCACACATTTTAAATTTTTTAGGCTACATTAGTGGATGCAGCAGGTCATTTCAGACCCCTCTATTAGCAGAAACCCAATCGACAAATGCAGCCACTGTGTGCCCCCAACAGACAAATGCCTCCACCGTGTGACCACAATAGACAAATGCCACCACCATGTCCCCTCCAATAGACAAATGCCACCACCATGTCCCCTCCAATAGACAAATGCCACCACCATGTCCCCTCCAATAGACAAATGCCACCATCGTGTGACCACAATAGACAAATGCCACCACCATGTCCCCTCCATTAGACAAATGCCACCACCATGTCCCCTCCATTAGACAAATGCCACCACCATGTCCCCTCCATTAGACAAATGCCACCACCATGTCCCCTCCATTAGACAAATGCCACCACCATGTCCCCTCCATTAGACAAATGCCACCACCATGTCCCCTCCATTAGACAAATGCCACCACCATGTGCCTTTAATAAAGAAATGCAGCAACCATGTGCCACAAATTGACAAATGCAAAAAGGAAACATTAATTTTTTAAAAAAAAATTGTACTCCACATGACAGAGAAGACAAGTCACAATCCCAGCCAAACCCACAGCCAGTGCTTTATATACACAAGTCAGTCATGCACTGATGCACTGATCCATAAGATGAATGGTCTACAAACATTTATACTTAAAGTGGACCCAAACTAAAAATACAAGATTTCAGAAATAAAATCTATTTTCTAAATTATAATAATAAATGGCAGCCTTTTTTCAGTTGCATGATGACAAATATAAAATATTTTATTGGAGGAACCCCTCCCTTCCTTTCATATTGCCAGGACAGAATCCGGCAGACTGGTGGAGTAGGAGGTGTCCAGCAATGGAGGAATTGCTAATGGCTGCCCCCTGTATAACCCTAGTTATGGAAAGAGAAGGGTGAAAAGCATGCACTGAAATGCTCAGAGGCTTGTAGGAGTGTTTATTTATCTTTGTATGTGTCAGAGCGGTGCAACTACATATTTTTAATTAAAAAAATGTTTGGTTGGGGTCCGCTCTAACTTGGTCTTCCTCCAGCCCCTGTAGGTTGTAGCATCAGTCAATGTGCATCCAGTCCCATCCGTTCCTCCGCTGCCCACCCTGGTAGTTGGGGACTATTGTGCATGCACTGCCCTGGCCATACTTGTGCTTGGTCTTCCTCCAGCCCCTGTAGGTTGTAGCATCACTCAATGTGCATCCAGTCCCATCCGTTCCTCCGCTGCCCACCCTGGTAGTTGGGGACTATTGTGCATGCACTGCCCTGGCCATACTTGTGCTTGGTCTTCCCCCAGCCCCTGTAGGTTGTAGCATCAATGTGCATCCAGTCCCATCCGTTCCTCCGCTGCCCACCCTGGTAGTTGGGGACTATTGTGCATGCACTGCCCTGGCCATACTTGTGCTTGGTCTTCCCCCAGCCCCTGTAGGTTGTAGCATCAATGTGCATCCAGTCCCATCCGTTCCTCCGCTGCCCACCCTGGTAGTTGGGGACTATTGTGCATGCACTGCCCTGGCTATACTTGTGCTTGGTCTTCCTCCAGCCCCTGTAGGTTGTAGCATCACTCAATGTGCATCCAGTCCCATCCGTTCCTCCGCTGCCCACCCTGGTAGTTGGGGACTATTGTGCATGCACTGCCCTGGCCATACTTGTGCTTGGTCTTCCCCCAGCCCCTGTAGGTTGTAGTATCACTCAATGTGCATCCAGTCCCATCCGTTCCTCCGCTGCCCACCCTGGTAGTTGGGGACTATTGTGCATGCACTGCCCTGGCTATACTTGTGCTTGGTCTTCCTCCAGCCCCTGTAGGTTGTAGTATCACTCAATGTGCATCCAGTCCCATCCGTTCCTCCGCTGCCCACCCTGGTAGTTGGGGACTATTGTGCATGCACTGCCCTGGCCATACTTGTGCTTGGTCTTCCTCCAGCCCCTGTAGGTTGTAGTATCACTCAATGTGCATCCAGTCCCATCCGTTCCTCCGCTGCCCACCCTGGTAGTTGGGGACTATTGTGCATGCGCTGCCCTGGCCATACTTGTGCTTGGTCTTCCTCCAGCCCCTGTAGGTTGTAGTATCACTCAATGTGCATCCAGTCCCATCCGTTCCTCCGCTGCCCACCCTGGTAGTTGGGGACTATTGTGCATGCACTGCCATTGCCATACTTGTGCTTGGTCTTCCTCCAGCCCCTGTAGGTTGTAGCATCACTCAATGTGCATCCAGTCCCATCCGTTCCTCCGCTGCCCACCCTGGTAGTTGGGGACTATTGTGCATGCGCGGCCCTGGCCATACTTGTGCTTGGTCTTCCTCCAGCCCCTGTAGGTTGTATCATCACTCAATGTGCATCCAGTCCCATCCGTTCCTCCGCTGCCCACCCTGGTAGTTGGGGACTATTGTGCATGCACTGCCCTGGCTATACTTGTGCTTGGTCTTCCCCCAGCCCCTGTAGGTTGTAGCATCACTCAATGTGCATCCAGTCCCATCCGTTCCTCCGCTGCCCACCCTGGTAGTTGGGGACTATTGTGCATGCACTGCCCTGGCTATACTTGTGCTTGGTCTTCCTCCAGCTCCTGTAGGTTGTAGCATCACTCAATGTGCATCCAGTCCCATCCGTTCCTCCGCTGCCCACCCTGGTAGTTGGGGACTATTGTGCATGCACTGCCCTGGCCATACTTGTGCTTGGTCTTCCCCCAGCCCCTGTAGGTTGTAGTATCTCTCAATGTGCATCCAGTCCCATCCGTTCCTCCGCTGCCCACCCTGGTAGTTGGGGACTATTGTGCATGCACTGCCCTGGCCATACTTGTGCTTGGTCTTCCCCCAGCCCCTGTAGGTTGTAGTATCAGTCAATGTGCATCCAGTCCCATCCGTTCCTCCGCTGCCCACCCTGGTAGTTGGGGACTATTGTGCATGCACTGCCCTGGCCATACTTGTGCTTGGTCTTCCCCCAGCCCCTGTAGGTTGTAGCATCAATGTGCATCCAGTCCCATCCGTTCCTCCGCTGCCCACCCTGGTAGTTGGGGACTATTGTGCATGCACTGCCCTGGCCATACTTGTGCTTGGTCTTCCCCCAGCCCCTGTAGGTTGTAGCATCAATGTGCATCCAGTCCCATCCGTTCCTCCGCTGCCCACCCTGGTAGTTGGGGACTATTGTGCATGCACTGCCCTGGCTATACTTGTGCTTGGTCTTCCCCCAGCCCCTGTAGGTTGTAGCATCACTCAATGTGCATCCAGTCCCATCCGTTCCTCCGCTGCCCACCCTGGTAGTTGGGGACTATTGTGCATGCGCTGCCCTGGCCATACTTGTGCTTGGTCTTCCTCCAGCCCCTGTAGGTTGTAGTATCACTCAATGTGCATCCAGTCCCATCCGTTCCTCCGCTGCCCACCCTGGTAGTTGGGGACTATTGTGCATGCACTGCCCTGGCTATACTTGTGCTTGGTCTTCCTCCAGCCCCTGTAGGTTGTAGCATCAATGTGCATCCAGTCCCATCCGTTCCTCCGCTGCCCACCCTGGTAGTTGGGGACTATTGTGCATGCACTGCCCTGGCCATACTTGTGCTTGGTCTTCCTCCAGCCCCTGTAGGTTGTAGTATGACTCAATGTGCATCCAGTCCCATCCGTTCCTCCGCTGCCCACCCTGGTAGTTGGGGACTATTGTGCATGCACTGCCCTGGCCATACTTGTGCTTGGTCTTCCCCCAACCCCTGTAGGTTGTAGTATCACTCAATGTGCATCCAGTCCCATCCGTTCCCCCGCTGCCCACCCTGGTAGTTGGGGACTATTGTGCATGCACTGCCCTGGCTATACTTGTGCTTGGTCTTCCCCCAGCCCCTGTAGGTTGTAGTATCACTCAATGTGCATCCAGTCCCATCCGTTCCTCCGCTGCCCACCCTGGTAGTTGGGGACTATTGTGCATGCACTGCCCTGGCCATACTTGTGCTTGGTCTTCCTCCAGCCCCTGTAGGTTGTAGCATCAATGTGCATCCAGTCCCATCCGTTCCTCCGCTGCCCACCCTGGTAGTTGGGGACTATTGTGCATGCACTGCCCTGGCCATACTTGTGCTTGGTCTTCCCCCAGCCCCTGTAGGTTGTAGCATCAATGTGCATCCAGTCCCATCCGTTCCTCCGCTGCCCACCCTGGTAGTTGGGGACTATTGTGCATGCACTGCCCTGGCTATACTTGTGCTTGGTCTTCCCCCAGCCCCTGTAGGTTGTAGTATCACTCAATGTGCATCCAGTCCCATCCGTTCCTCCGCTGCCCACCCTGGTAGTTGGGGACTATTGTGCATGCACTGCCCTGGCCATACTTGTGCTTGGTCTTCCTCCAGCCCCTGTAGGTTGTAGCATCACTCAATGTGCATCCAGTCCCATCCGTTCCTCCGCTGCCCACCCTGGTAGTTGGGGACTATTGTGCATGCACTGCCCTGGCCATACTTGTGCTTGGTCTTCCCCCAGCCCCTGTAGGTTGTAGCATCACTCAATGTGCATCCAGTCCCATCCGTTCCTCCGCTGCCCACCCTGGTAGTTGGGGACTATTGTGCATGCACTGCCCTGGCCATACTTGTGCTTGGTCTTCCCCCAGCCCCTGTAGGTTGTAGTATCACTCAATGTGCATCCAGTCCCATCCGTTCCTCCGCTGCCCACCCTGGTAGTTGGGGACTATTGTGCATGCACTGCCCTGGCCATACTTGTGCTTGGTCTTCCCCCAGCCCCTGTAGGTTGTAGTATCACTCAATGTGCATCCAGTCCCATCCGTTCCTCCGCTGCCCACCCTGGTAGTTGGGGACTATTGTGCATGCGCTGCCCTGGCCATACTTGTGCTTGGTCTTCCCCCAGCCCCTGTAGGTTGTAGCATCAATGTGCATCCAGTCCCATCCGTTCCTCCGCTGCCCACCCTGGTAGTTGGGGACTATTGTGCATGCACTGCCCTGGCCATACTTGTGCTTGGTCTTCCTCCAGCCCCTGTAGGTTGTAGCATCACTCAATGTGCATCCAGTCCCATCCGTTCCTCCGCTGCCCACCCTGGTAGTTGGGGACTATTGTGCATGCACTGCCCTGGCCATACTTGTGCTTGGTCTTCCCCCAGCCCCTGTAGGTTGTAGTATCACTCAATGTGCATCCAGTCCCATCCGTTCCTCCGCTGCCCACCCTGGTAGTTGGGGACTATTGTGCATGCACTGCCCTGGCCATACTTGTGCTTGGTCTTCCCCCAGCCCCTGTAGGTTGTAGCATCAATGTGCATCCAGTCCCATCCGTTCCTCCGCTGCTGACCCTGGTAGTTGGGGACTATTGTGCATGCACTGCCCTGGCCATACTTGTGCTTGGTCTTCCTCCAGCCCCTGTAGGTTGTAGCATCACTCAATGTGCATCCAGTCCCATCCGTTCCTCCGCTGCCCACCCTGGTAGTTGGGGACTATTGTGCATGCACTGCCCTGGCCATACTTGTGCTTGGTCTTCCCCCAGCCCCTGTAGGTTGTAGTATCACTCAATGTGCATCCAGTCCCATCCGTTCCTCCGCTGCCCACCCTGGTAGTTGGGGACTATTGTGCATGCACTGCCCTGGCCATACTTGTGCTTGGTCTTCCCCCAGCCCCTGTAGGTTGTAGTATCACTCAATGTGCATCCAGTCCCATCCGTTCCTCCGCTGCCCACCCTGGTAGTTGGGGACTATTGTGCATGCGCTGCCCTGGCCATACTTGTGCTTGGTCTTCCTCCAGCCCCTGTAGGTTGTAGTATCACTCAATGTGCATCCAGTCCCATCCGTTCCTCCGCTGCCCACCCTGGTAGTTGGGGACTATTGTGCATGCACTGCCCTGGCCATACTTGTGCTTGGTCTTCCCCCAGCCCCTGTAGGTTGTAGTATCACTCAATGTGCATCCAGTCCCATCCGTTCCTCCGCTGCCCACCCTGGTAGTTGGGGACTATTGTGCATGCACTGCCCTGGCCATACTTGTGCTTGGTCTTCCTCCAGCCCCTGTAGGTTGTAGCATCAATGTGCATCCAGTCCCATCCGTTCCTCCGCTGCCCACCCTGGTAGTTGGGGACTATTGTGCATGCACTGCCCTGGCTATACTTGTGCTTGGTCTTCCCCCAGCCCCTGTAGGTTGTAGTATCACTCAATGTGCATCCAGTCCCATCCGTTCCTCCGCTGCCCACCCTGGTAGTTGGGGACTATTGTGCATGCACTGCCCTGGCCATACTTGTGCTTGGTCTTCCTCCAGCCCCTGTAGGTTGTAGTATCAGTCAATGTGCATCCAGTCCCATCCGTTCCTCCGCTGCCCACCCTGGTAGTTGGGGACTATTGTGCATGCACTGCCCTGGCTATACTTGTGCTTGGTCTTCCCCCAGCCCCTGTAGGTTGTAGCATCAATGTGCATCCAGTCCCATCCGTTCCTCCGCTGCCCACCCTGGTAGTTGGGGACTATTGTGCATGCACTGCCCTGGCTATACTTGTGCTTGGTCTTCCTCCAGCCCCTGTAGGTTGTAGCAACACTCAATGTGCATCCAGTCCCATCCGTTCCTCCGCTGCCCACCCTGGTAGTTGGGGACTATTGTGCATGCACTGCCCTGGCCATACTTGTGCTTGGTCTTCCCCCAGCCCCTGTAGGTTGTAGCATCAATGTGCATCCAGTCCCATCCGTTCCTCCGCTGCCCACCCTGGTAGTTGGGGACTATTGTGCACGCACTGCCCTGGCTATACTTGTGCTTGGTCTTCCTCCAGCCCCTGTAGGTTGTAGTATGACTCAATGTGCATCCAGTCCCATCCGTTCCTCCGCTGCCCACCCTGGTAGTTGGGGACTATTGTGCATGCGCTGCCCTGGCTATACTTGTGCTTGGTCTTCCCCCAGCCCCTGTAGGTTGTAGCATCACTCAATGTGCATCCAGTCCCATCCGTTCCTCCGCTGCCCACCCTGGTAGTTGGGGACTATTGTACATGCACTGCCCTGGCCATACTTGTGCTTGGTCTTCCTCCAGCCCCTGTAGGTTGTAGTATCACTCAATGTGCATCCAGTCCCATCCGTTCCTCCGCTGCCCACCCTGGTAGTTGGGGACTATTGTGCATGCACTGCCCTGGCTATACTTGTGCTTGGTCTTCCTCCAGCCCCTGTAGGTTGTAGCATCACTCAATGTGCATCCAGTCCCATCCGTTCCTCCGCCTCCCACCCTGGTAGTTGGGGACTATTGTGCATGCACTGCCCTGGCCATACTTGTGCTTGGTCTTCCTCCAACCCCTGTAGGTTGTAGCATCACTCAATGTGCATCCAGTCCCATCCGTTCCTCCGCTGCCCACCCTGGTAGTTGGGGACTATTGTGCATGCACTGCCCTTTCCATACTTGTGCTTGGTCTTCCTCCAGCCCCTGTAGGTTGTAGTATCAATGTGCATCCAGTCCCATCCGTTCCTCCGCTGCCCACCCTGGTAGTTGGGGACTATTGTGCATGCACTGCCCTGGCCATACTTGTGCTTGGTCTTCCTCCAGCCCCTGTAGGTTGTAGCATCTCTCAATGTGCATCCAGTCCCATCCGTTCCTCCGCTGCCTTCCCTGGTAGTTGGGGACTATTGTGCATGCACTGCCCTGGCCATACTTGTGCTTGGTCTTCCTCCAGCCCCTGTAGGTTGTAGTATCAATGTGCATCCAGTCCCATCCGTTCCTCCGCTGCCCACCCTGGTAGTTGGGGACTATTGTACATGCACCGCCCTGGCCATACTTGTGCTTGGTCTTCCTCCAGCCCCTGTAGGTTGTAGTATCACTCAATGTGCATTCAGTCCCATCCGTTCCTCCGCTGCCCACCCTGGTAGTTGGGGACTATTGTGCATGCGCTGCCCTGGCTATACTTGTGCTTGGTCTTCCTCCAGCCCCTGTAGGTTGTAGCATCACTCAATGTGCATCCAGTCCCATCCGTTCCTCCGCTGCCCACCCTGGTAGTTGGGGACTATTGTGCATGCACTGCCCTGGCTATACTTGTGCTTGGTCTTCCTCCAGCTCCTGTAGGTTGTAGCATCACTCAATGTGCATCCAGTCCCATCCGTTCCTCCGCTGCCCACCCTGGTAGTTGGGGACTATTGTGCATGCACTGCCCTGGCCATACTTGTGCTTGGTCTTCCTCCAGCCCCTGTAGGTTGTAGCATCAATGTGCATCCAGTCCCATCCGTTCCTCCGCTGCCCACCCTGGTAGTTGGGGACTATTGTGCATGCACTGCCCTGGCCATACTTGTGCTTGGTCTTCCTCCAGCCCCTGTAGGTTGTAGTATGACTCAATGTGCATCCAGTCCCATCCGTTCCTCCGCTGCCCACCCTGGTAGTTGGGGACTATTGTGCATGCACTGCCCTGGCCATACTTGTGCTTGGTCTTCCCCCAACCCCTGTAGGTTGTAGTATCACTCAATGTGCATCCAGTCCCATCCGTTCCCCCGCTGCCCACCCTGGTAGTTGGGGACTATTGTGCATGCACTGCCCTGGCTATACTTGTGCTTGGTCTTCCCCCAGCCCCTGTAGGTTGTAGTATCACTCAATGTGCATCCAGTCCCATCCGTTCCTCCGCTGCCCACCCTGGTAGTTGGGGACTATTGTGCATGCACTGCCCTGGCCATACTTGTGCTTGGTCTTCCTCCAGCCCCTGTAGGTTGTAGCATCAATGTGCATCCAGTCCCATCCGTTCCTCCGCTGCCCACCCTGGTAGTTGGGGACTATTGTGCATGCACTGCCCTGGCCATACTTGTGCTTGGTCTTCCCCCAGCCCCTGTAGGTTGTAGCATCAATGTGCATCCAGTCCCATCCGTTCCTCCGCTGCCCACCCTGGTAGTTGGGGACTATTGTGCATGCACTGCCCTGGCTATACTTGTGCTTGGTCTTCCCCCAGCCCCTGTAGGTTGTAGTATCACTCAATGTGCATCCAGTCCCATCCGTTCCTCCGCTGCCCACCCTGGTAGTTGGGGACTATTGTGCATGCACTGCCCTGGCCATACTTGTGCTTGGTCTTCCTCCAGCCCCTGTAGGTTGTAGCATCACTCAATGTGCATCCAGTCCCATCCGTTCCTCCGCTGCCCACCCTGGTAGTTGGGGACTATTGTGCATGCACTGCCCTGGCCATACTTGTGCTTGGTCTTCCCCCAGCCCCTGTAGGTTGTAGCATCACTCAATGTGCATCCAGTCCCATCCGTTCCTCCGCTGCCCACCCTGGTAGTTGGGGACTATTGTGCATGCACTGCCCTGGCCATACTTGTGCTTGGTCTTCCCCCAGCCCCTGTAGGTTGTAGTATCACTCAATGTGCATCCAGTCCCATCCGTTCCTCCGCTGCCCACCCTGGTAGTTGGGGACTATTGTGCATGCACTGCCCTGGCCATACTTGTGCTTGGTCTTCCCCCAGCCCCTGTAGGTTGTAGTATCACTCAATGTGCATCCAGTCCCATCCGTTCCTCCGCTGCCCACCCTGGTAGTTGGGGACTATTGTGCATGCGCTGCCCTGGCCATACTTGTGCTTGGTCTTCCTCCAGCCCCTGTAGGTTGTAGTATCACTCAATGTGCATCCAGTCCCATCCGTTCCTCCGCTGCCCACCCTGGTAGTTGGGGACTATTGTGCATGCACTGCCCTGGCCATACTTGTGCTTGGTCTTCCCCCAGCCCCTGTAGGTTGTAGCATCAATGTGCATCCAGTCCCATCCGTTCCTCCGCTGCCCACCCTGGTAGTTGGGGACTATTGTGCATGCACTGCCCTGGCCATACTTGTGCTTGGTCTTCCTCCAGCCCCTGTAGGTTGTAGCATCACTCAATGTGCATCCAGTCCCATCCGTTCCTCCGCTGCCCACCCTGGTAGTTGGGGACTATTGTGCATGCACTGCCCTGGCCATACTTGTGCTTGGTCTTCCCCCAGCCCCTGTAGGTTGTAGCATCAATGTGCATCCAGTCCCATCCGTTCCTCCGCTGCTGACCCTGGTAGTTGGGGACTATTGTGCATGCACTGCCCTGGCCATACTTGTGCTTGGTCTTCCTCCAGCCCCTGTAGGTTGTAGCATCACTCAATGTGCATCCAGTCCCATCCGTTCCTCCGCTGCCCACCCTGGTAGTTGGGGACTATTGTGCATGCACTGCCCTGGCCATACTTGTGCTTGGTCTTCCCCCAGCCCCTGTAGGTTGTAGTATCACTCAATGTGCATCCAGTCCCATCCGTTCCTCCGCTGCCCACCCTGGTAGTTGGGGACTATTGTGCATGCACTGCCCTGGCCATACTTGTGCTTGGTCTTCCCCCAGCCCCTGTAGGTTGTAGTATCACTCAATGTGCATCCAGTCCCATCCGTTCCTCCGCTGCCCACCCTGGTAGTTGGGGACTATTGTGCATGCGCTGCCCTGGCCATACTTGTGCTTGGTC
The DNA here is from genome assembly GCF_040937935.1 of Hyperolius riggenbachi. Classification (NCBI taxonomy): domain Eukaryota; kingdom Metazoa; phylum Chordata; class Amphibia; order Anura; family Hyperoliidae; genus Hyperolius; species Hyperolius riggenbachi. The sequence continues at coordinate 295,745,525 of NC_090655.1, read as the reverse complement.
TTCCTCCAGCCCCTGTAGGTTGTAGTATCACTCAATGTGCATCCAGTCCCATCCGTTCCTCCGCTGCCCACCCTGGTAGTTGGGGACTATTGTGCATGCACTGCCCTGGCCATACTTGTGCTTGGTCTTCCCCCAGCCCCTGTAGGTTGTAGTATCACTCAATGTGCATCCAGTCCCATCCGTTCCTCCGCTGCCCACCCTGGTAGTTGGGGACTATTGTGCATGCACTGCCCTGGCCATACTTGTGCTTGGTCTTCCTCCAGCCCCTGTAGGTTGTAGTATCAGTCAATGTGCATCCAGTCCCATCCGTTCCTCCGCTGCCCACCCTGGTAGTTGGGGACTATTGTGCATGCACTGCCCTGGCTATACTTGTGCTTGGTCTTCCCCCAGCCCCTGTAGGTTGTAGCATCAATGTGCATCCAGTCCCATCCGTTCCTCCGCTGCCCACCCTGGTAGTTGGGGACTATTGTGCATGCACTGCCCTGGCTATACTTGTGCTTGGTCTTCCTCCAGCCCCTGTAGGTTGTAGCATCACTCAATGTGCATCCAGTCCCATCCGTTCCTCCGCTGCCCACCCTGGTAGTTGGGGACTATTGTGCATGCACTGCCCTGGCCATACTTGTGCTTGGTCTTCCCCCAGCCCCTGTAGGTTGTAGCATCAATGTGCATCCAGTCCCATCCGTTCCTCCGCTGCCCACCCTGGTAGTTGGGGACTATTGTGCACGCACTGCCCTGGCTATACTTGTGCTTGGTCTTCCTCCAGCCCCTGTAGGTTGTAGTATGACTCAATGTGCATCCAGTCCCATCCGTTCCTCCGCTGCCCACCCTGGTAGTTGGGGACTATTGTGCATGCGCTGCCCTGGCTATACTTGTGCTTGGTCTTCCCCCAGCCCCTGTAGGTTGTAGCATCACTCAATGTGCATCCAGTCCCATCCGTTCCTCCGCTGCCCACCCTGGTAGTTGGGGACTATTGTACATGCACTGCCCTGGCCATACTTGTGCTTGGTCTTCCTCCAGCCCCTGTAGGTTGTAGTATCACTCAATGTCCATCCAGTCCCATCCGTTCCTCCGCTGCCCACCCTGGTAGTTGGGGACTATTGTGCATGCACTGCCCTGGCTATACTTGTGCTTGGTCTTCCTCCAGCCCCTGTAGGTTGTAGCATCACTCAATGTGCATCCAGTCCCATCCGTTCCTCCGCCTCCCACCCTGGTAGTTGGGGACTATTGTGCATGCACTGCCCTGGCCATACTTGTGCTTGGTCTTCCTCCAACCCCTGTAGGTTGTAGCATCACTCAATGTGCATCCAGTCCCATCCGTTCCTCCGCTGCCCACCCTGGTAGTTGGGGACTATTGTGCATGCACTGCCCTTTCCATACTTGTGCTTGGTCTTCCTCCAGCCCCTGTAGGTTGTAGTATCAATGTGCATCCAGTCCCATCCGTTCCTCCGCTGCCCACCCTGGTAGTTGGGGACTATTGTGCATGCACTGCCCTGGCCATACTTGTGCTTGGTCTTCCTCCAGCCCCTGTAGGTTGTAGCATCTCTCAATGTGCATCCAGTCCCATCCGTTCCTCCGCTGCCCACCCTGGTAGTTGGGGGACTATTGTGCATGCACTGCCCTGGCCATACTTGTGCTTGGTCTTCCTCCAGCCCCTGTAGGTTGTAGTATCACTCAATGTGCATCCAGTCCCATCCGTTCCTCCGCTGCCTTCCCTGGTAGTTGGGGACTATTGTGCATGCACTGCCCTGGCCATACTTGTGCTTGGTCTTCCTCCAGCCCCTGTAGGTTGTAGTATCAATGTGCATCCAGTCCCATCCGTTCCTCCGCTGCCCACCCTGGTAGTTGGGGACTATTGTACATGCACCGCCCTGGCCATACTTGTGCTTGGTCTTCCTCCAGCCCCTGTAGGTTGTAGTATCACTCAATGTGCATTCAGTCCCATCCGTTCCTCCGCTGCCCACCCTGGTAGTTGGGGACTATTGTGCATGCGCTGCCCTGGCTATACTTGTGCTTGGTCTTCCTCCAGCCCCTGTAGGTTGTAGCATCACTCAATGTGCATCCAGTCCCATCCGTTCCTCCGCTGCCCACCCTGGTAGTTGGGGACTATTGTGCATGCGCTGCCCTGGCCATACTTGTGCTTGGTCTTCCTCCAGCCCCTGTAGGTTGTAGTATCAATGTGCATCCAGTCCCATCCGTTCCTCCGCTGCCCACCCTGGTAGTTGGGGACTATTGTGCATGCACTGCCCTGGCCATACTTGTGCTTGGTCTTCCTCCAGCCCCTGTAGGTTGTAGTATCACTCAATGTGCATCCAGTCCCATCCGTTCCTCCGCTGCCCACCCTGGTAGTTGGGGACTATTGTGCATGCGCTGCCCTGGCCATACTTGTGCTTGGTCTTCCTCCAGCCCCTGTAGGTTGTAGCATCACTCAATGTGCATCCAGTCCCATCCGTTCCTCCGCTGCCCACCCTGGTAGTTGGGGACTATTGTGCATGCACTGCCCTGGCCATACTTGTGCTTGGTCTTCCCCCAGCCCCTGTAGGTTGTAGCATCACTCAATGTGCATCCAGTCCCATCCGTTCCTCCGCTGCCCACCCTGGTAGTTGGGGACTATTGTGCATGCACTGCCCTGGCCATACTTGTGCTTGGTCTTCCTCCAGCCCCTGTAGGTTGTAGCATCAATGTGCATCCAGTCCCATCCGTTCCTCCGCTGCCCACCCTGGTAGTTGGGGACTATTGTGCATGCACTGCCCTGGCCATACTTGTGCTTGGTCTTCCCACAGCCCCTGTAGGTTGTAGCATCAATGTGCATCCAGTCCCATCCGTTCCTCCGCTGCCCACCCTGGTAGTTGGGGACTATTGTGCATGCACTGCCCTGGCCATACTTGTGCTTGGTCTTCCCCCAGCCCCTGTAGGTTGTAGCATCACTCAATGTGCATCCAGTCCCATCCGTTCCTCCGCTGCCCACCCTGGTAGTTGGGGACTATTGTGCATGCGCTGCCCTGGCCATACTTGTGCTTGGTCTTCCTCCAGCCCCTGTAGGTTGTAGTATCAATGTGCATCCAGTCCCATCCGTTCCTCCGCTGCCCACCCTGGTAGTTGGGGACTATTGTGCATGCACTGCCCTGGCCATACTTGTGCTTGGTCTTCCTCCAGCCCCTGTAGGTTGTAGTATCACTCAATGTGCATCCAGTCCCATCCGTTCCTCCGCTGCCCACCCTGGTAGTTGGGGACTATTGTGCATGCACTGCCCTGGCCATACTTGTGCTTGGTCTTCCTCCAGCCCCTGTAGGTTGTAGTATCAATGTGCATCCAGTCCCATCCGTTCCTCCGCTGCCCACCCTGGTAGTTGGGGACTATTGTGCATGCACTGCCCTGGCTATACTTGTGCTTGGTCTTCCTCCAGTCCCTGTAGGTTGTAGTATCACTCAATGTGCATCCAGTCCCATCCGTTCCTCCGCTGCCCACCCTGGTAGTTGGGGACTATTGTGCATGCACTGCCCTGGCTATACTTGTGCTTGGTCTTCCTCCAGCCCCTGTAGGTTGTAGCATCACTCAATGTGCATCCAGTCCCATCCGTTCCTCCGCTGCCCACCCTGGTAGTTGGGGACTATTGTGCATGCACTGCCCTGGCCATACTTGTGCTTGGTCTTCCTCCAGCCCCTGTAGGTTGTAGTATCACTCAATGTGCATCCAGTCCCATCCGTTCCTCCGCTGCCCACCCTGGTAGTTGGGGACTATTGTACATGCGCTGCCCTGGCTATACTTGTGCTTGGTCTTCCTCCAGCCCCTGTAGGTTGTAGTATCACTCAATGTGCATCCAGTCCCATCCGTTCCTCCGCTGCCCACCCTGGTAGTTGGGGACTATTGTGCATGCACTGCCCTGGCCATACTTGTGCTTGGTCTTCCTCCAGCCCCTGTAGGTTGTAGTATGACTCAATGTGCATCCAGTCCCATCCGTTCCTCCGCTGCCCACCCTGGTAGTTGGGGACTATTGTGCATGCACTGCCCTGGCCATACTTGTGCTTGGCCTTCCTCCAGCCCCTGTAGGTTGTAGCATCAATGTGCATCCAGTCCCCTCCGTTCCTCCGCTGCCCACCCTGGTAGTTGGGGACTATTGTGCATGCAGTGCCCTGGCCATACTTGTGCTTGGTCTTCCTCCAGCCCCTGTAGGTTGTAGCATCACTCAATGTGCATCCGGTCCCATCCGTTCCTCCGCTGCCCACCCTGGTAGTTGGGGACTATTGTGCATGCACTGCCCTGGCCATACTTGTGCTTGGCCTTCCTCCAGCCCCTGTAGGTTGTAGTATCAATGTGCATCCAGTCCCATCCGTTCCTCCGCTGCCCACCCTAGTAGTTGGGGACTATTGTGCATGCGCTGCCCTGGCCATACTTGTGCTTGGTCTTCCCCCAGCCCCTGTAGGTTGTAGTATCAATGTGCATCCAGTCCCATCCGTTCCTCCGCTGCCCACCCTGGTAGTTGGGGACTATTGTGCATGCACTGCCCTGGCTATACTTGTGCTTGGTCTTCCTCCAGTCCCTGTAGGTTGTAGCATCACTCAATGTGCATCCAGTCCCATCCGTTCCTCCGCTGCCCACCCTGGTAGTTGGGGACTATTGTGCATGCACTGCCCTGGCTATACTTGTGCTTGGTCTTCCCCCAGCCCCTGTAGGTTGTAGTATCACTCAATGTGCATCCAGTCCCATCCGTTCCTCCGCTGCCCACCCTGGTAGTTGGGGACTATTGTGCATGCGCTGCCCTGGCCATACTTGTGCTTGGTCTTCCTCCAGCCCCTGTAGGTTGTAGTATCACTCAATGTGCATCCAGTCCCATCCGTTCCTCCGCTGCCCATCCTGGTAGTTGGGGACTATTGTGCATTCACTGCCCTGGCCATACTTGTGCTTGGTCTTCCTCCAGCCCCTGTAGGTTGTAGCATCACTCAATGTGCATCCAGTCCCATCCGTTCCTCCGCTGCCCACCCTGGTAGTTGGGGACTATTGTGCATGCACTGCCCTGGCCATACTTGTGCTTGGTCTTCCTCCAGCCCCTGTAGGTTGTAGTATCAATGTGCATCCAGTCCCATCCGTTCCTCCGCTGCCCACCCTGGTAGTTGGGGACTATTGTGCATGCACTGCCCTGGCCATACTTGTGCTTGGTCTTCCTCCAGCCCCTGTAGGTTGTAGCATCACTCAATGTGCATCCAGTCCCATCCGTTCCTCCGCTGCCCCCCCTGGTAGTTGGGGACTATTGTGCATGCACTGCCCTGGCCATACTTGTGCTTGGTCTTCCTCCAGCCCCTGTAGGTTGTAGTATCAATGTGCATCCAGTCCCATCCGTTCCTCCGCTGCCCACCCTGGTAGTTGGGGACTATTGTGCATGCACTGCCCTGGCTATACTTGTGTTTGGTCTTCCTCCAGCCCCTGTAGGTTGTAGTATCACTCAATGTGCATCCAGTCCCATCCGTTCCTCCGCTGCCCACCCTGGTAGTTGGGGACTATTGTGCATGCACTGCCCTGGCCATACTTGTGCTTGGTCTTCCTCCAGCCCCTGTAGGTTGTAGCATCACTCAATGTGCATCCAGTCCCATCCGTTCCTCCGCTGCCCACCCTGGTAGTTGGGGACTATTGTGCATGCACTGCCCTGGCCATATTTGTGCTTGGTCTTCCTCCAGCCCCTGTAGGTTGTAGTATCACTCAATGTGCATCCAGTCCCATCCGTTCCTCCGCTGCCCACCCTGGTAGTTGGGGACTATTGTGCATGCACCGCCCTGGCCATACTTGTGCTTGGTCTTCCTCCAGCCCCTGTAGGTTGTAGCATCACTCAATGTGCATCCAGTCCCATCCGTTCCTCCGCTGCCCACCCTGGTAGTTGGGGACTATTGTGCATGCACTGCCCTGGCCATACTTGTGCTTGGTCTTCCTCCAGCCCCTGTAGGTTGTAGTATCAATGTGCATCCAGTCCCATCCGTTCCTCCGCTGCCCACCCTGGTAGTTGGGGACTATTGTGCATGCACTGCCCTGGCCATACTTGTGCTTGGTCTTCCTCCAGCCCCTGTAGGTTGTAGTATGACTCAATGTGCATCCAGTCCCATCCGTTCCTCCGCTGCCCACCCTGGTAGTTGGGGACTATTGTGCATGCACTGCCCTGGCTATACTTGTGCTTGGTCTTCCTCCAGTCCCTGTAGGTTGTAGCATCACTCAATGTGCATCCAGTCCCATCCGTTCCTCCGCTGCCCACCCTGGTAGTTGGGGACTATTGTGCATGCACTGCCCTGGCCATACTTGTGCTTGGTCTTCCCCCAGCCCCTGTAGGTTGTAGTATCTCTCAATGTGCATCCAGTCCCATCCGTTCCTCCGCTGCCCACCCTGGTAGTTGGGGACTATTGTGCATGCACTGCCCTGGCCATACTTGTGCTTGGTCTTCCTCCAGCCCCTGTAGGTTGTAGTATGACTCAATGTGCATCCAGTCCCATCCGTTCCTCCGCTGCCCACCCTGGTAGTTGGGGACTATTGTGCATGCACTGCCCTGGCCATACTTGTGCTTGGTCTTCCCCCAGCCCCTGTAGGTTGTAGCATCAATGTGCATCCAGTCCCATCCGTTCCTCCGCTGCCCACCCTGGTAGTTGGGGACTATTGTGCATGCACTGCCCTGGCTATACTTGTGCTTGGTCTTCCCCCAGCCCCTGTAGGTTGTAGTATCACTCAATGTGCATCCAGTCCCATCCGTTCCTCCGCTGCCCACCCTGGTAGTTGGGGACTATTGTGCATGCGCTGCCCTGGCCATACTTGTGCTTGGTCTTCCTCCAGCCCCTGTAGGTTGTAGCATCACTCAATGTGCATCCAGTCCCATCCGTTCCTCCGCTGCCCACCCTGGTAGTTGGGGACTATTGTGCATGCGCTGCCCTGGCCATACTTGTGCTTGGTCTTCCTCCAGCCCCTGTAGGTTGTAGCATCACTCAATGTGCATCCAGTCCCATCCGTTCCTCCGCTGCCCACCCTGGTAGTTGGGGACTATTGTGCATGCACTGCCCTGGCCATACTTGTGCTTGGTCTTCCCCCAGCCCCTGTAGGTTGTAGTATCACTCAATGTGCATCCAGTCCCATCCGTTCCTCCGCTGCCCACCCTGGTAGTTGGGGACTATTGTGCATGCACTGCCCTGGCCATACTTGTGCTTGGTCTTCCCCCAGCCCCTGTAGGTTGTAGCATCAATGTGCATCCAGTCCCATCCGTTCCTCCGCTGCCCACCCTGGTAGTTGGGGACTATTGTGCATGCACTGCCCTGGCCATACTTGTGCTTAGTCTTCCTCCAGCCCCTGTAGGTTGTAGTATCACTCAATGTGCATCCAGTCCCATCCGTTCCTCCGCTGCCCACCCTGGTAGTTGGGGACTATTGTGCATGCACTGCCCTGGCCATACTTGTGCTTGGTCTTCCCCCAGCCCCTGTAGGTTGTAGCATCACTCAATGTGCATCCAGTCCCATCCGTTCCTCCGCTGCCCACCCTGGTAGTTGGGGACTATTGTGCATGCACTGCCCTGGCCATACTTGTGCTTGGTCTTCCTCCAGCCCCTGTAGGTTGTAGCATCAATGTGCATCCAGTCCCATCCGTTCCTCCGCTGCCCACCCTGGTAGTTGGGGACTATTGTTCATGCGCTGCCCTGGCTATACTTGTGCTTGGTCTTCCCCCAGCCCCTGTAGGTTGTAGCATCACTCAATGTGCATCCAGTCCCATCCGTTCCTCCGCTGCCCACCCTGGTAGTTGGGGACTATTGTGCATGCACTGCCCTGGCCATACTTGTGCTTGGTCTTCCTCCAGCCCCTGTAGGTTGTAGCATCAATGTGCATCCAGTCCCATCCGTTCCTCCGCTGCCCACCCTGGTAGTTGGGGACTATTGTGCATGCACTGCCCTGGCCATACTTGTGCTTGGTCTTCCCCCAGCCCCTGTAGGTTGTAGCATCACTCAATGTGCATCCAGTCCCATCCGTTCCTCCGCTGCCCACCCTGGTAGTTGGGGAATATTGTGCATGCACTGCCCTGGCCATACTTGTGCTTGGTCTTCCCCCAGCCCCTGTAGGTTGTAGCATCACTCAATGTGCATCCAGTCCCATCCGTTCCTCCGCTGCCCTCCCTGGTAGTTGGGGACTATTGTGCATGCACTGCCCTGGCCATACTTGTGCTTGGTCTTCCCCCAGCCCCTGTAGGTTGTAGCATCACTCAATGTGCATCCAGTCCCATCCGTTCCTCCGCTGCCCACCCTGGTAGTTGGGGACTATTGTGCATGCACTGCCCTGGCCATACTTGTGCTTGGTCTTCCTCCAGTCCCTGTAGGTTGTAGTATCACTCAATGTGCATCCAGTCCCATCCGTTCCTCCGCTGCCCACCCTGGTAGTTGGGGACTATTGTGCATGCACTGCCCTGGCTATACTTGTGCTTGGTCTTCCCCCAGCCCCTGTAGGTTGTAGCATCACTCAATGTGCATCCAGTCCCATCCGTTCCTCCGCTGCCCACCCTGGTAGTTGGGGACTATTGTGCATGCACTGCCCTGGCCATACTTGTGCTTGGTCTTCCTCCAGCCCCTGTAGGTTGTAGTATCAGTCAATGTGCATCCAGTCCCATCCGTTCCTCCGCTGCCCACCCTGGTAGTTGGGGACTATTGTGCATGCACTGCCCTGGCCATACTTGTGCTTGGTCTTCCCCCAGCCCCTGTAGGTTGTAGCATCACTCAATGTGCATCCAGTCCCATCCGTTCCTCCGCTGCCCACCCTGGTAGTTGGGGACTATTGTGCATGCACTGCCCTGGCCATACTTGTGCTTGGTCTTCCTCCAGCCCCTGTAGGTTGTAGCATCACTCAATGTGCATCCAGTCCCATCCGTTCCTCCGCTGCCCACCCTGGTAGTTGGGGACTATTGTACATGCACTGCCCTGGCCATACTTGTGCTTGGTCTTCCCCCAGCCCCTGTAGGTTGTAGCATCACTCAATGTGCATCCAGTCCCATCCGTTCCTCCGCTGCCCACCCTGGTAGTTGGGGACTATTGTGCATGCACTGCCCTGGCTATACTTGTGCTTGGTCTTCCTCCAGCCCCTGTAGGTTGTAGCATCAATGTGCATCCAGTCCCATCCGTTCCTCCGCTGCCCACCCTGGTAGTTGGGGACTATTGTGCATGCACTGCCCTGGCCATACTTGTGCTTGGTCTTCCCCCAGCCCCTGTAGGTTGTAGTATCAATGTGCATCCAGTCCCATCCGTTCCTCCGCTGCCCACCCTGGTAGTTGGGGACTATTGTGCATGCGCTGCCCTGGCCATACTTGTGCTTGGTCTTCCTCCAGCCCCTGTAGGTTGTAGCATCACTCAATGTGCATCCAGTCCCATCCGTTCCTCCGCTGCCCACCCTGGTAGTTGGGGACTATTGTGCATGCACTGCCCTGGCCATACTTGTGCTTGGTCTTCCCCCAACCCCTGTAGGTTGTAGTATCACTCAATGTGCATCCAGTCCCATCCGTTCCCCCGCTGCCCACCCTGGTAGTTGGGGACTATTGTGCATGCACTGCCCTGGCTATACTTGTGCTTGGTCTTCCCCCAGCCCCTGTAGGTTGTAGTATCACTCAATGTGCATCCAGTCCCATCCGTTCCTCCGCTGCCCACCCTGGTAGTTGGGGACTATTGTGCATGCACTGCCCTGGCCATACTTGTGCTTGGTCTTCCCCCAGCCCCTGTAGGTTGTAGCATCACTCAATGTGCATCCAGTCCCATCCGTTCCTCCGCTGCCCACCCTGGTAGTTGGGGACTATTGTGCATGCGCTGCCCTGGCCATACTTGTGCTTGGTCTTCCTCCAGCCCCTGTAGGTTGTAGTATCACTCAATGTGCATCCAGTCCCATCCGTTCCTCCGCTGCCCACCCTGGTAGTTGGGGACTATTGTGCATGCGCTGCCCTGGCTATACTTGTGCTTGGTCTTCCTCCAGCCCCTGTAGGTTGTAGTATCAGTCAATGTGCATCCAGTCCCATCCGTTCCTCCGCTGCCCACCCTGGTAGTTGGGGACTATTGTGCATGCACTGCCCTGGCCATACTTGTGCTTGGTCTTCCCCCAGCCCCTGTAGGTTGTAGTATCACTCAATGTGCATCCAGTCCCATCCGTTCCTCCGCTGCCCACCCTGGTAGTTGGGGACTATTGTGCATGCGCTGCCCTGGCCATACTTGTGCTTGGTCTTCCCCCAGCCCCTGTAGGTTGTAGCATCAATGTGCATCCAGTCCCATCCGTTCCTCCGCTGCCCACCCTGGTAGTTGGGGACTATTGTGCATGCGCTGCCCTGGCCATACTTGTGCTTGGTCTTCCTCCAGCCCCTGTAGGTTGTAGTCTCACTCAATGTGCATCCAGTCCCATCCGTTCCTCCGCTGCCCACCCTGGTAGTTGGGGACTATTGTGCATGCACTGCCCTGGCCATACTTGTGCTTGGTCTTCCTCCAGCCCCTGTAGGTTGTAGTATCACTCAATGTGCATCCAGTCCCATCCGTTCCTCCGCTGCCCACCCTGGTAGTTGGGGACTATTGTGCATGCGCTGCCCTGGCTATACTTGTGCTTGGTCTTCCTCCAGCCCCTGTAGGTTGTAGTATCAGTCAATGTGCATCCAGTCCCATCCGTTCCTCCGCTGCCCACCCTGGTAGTTGGGGACTATTGTGCATGCACTGCCCTGGCCATACTTGTGCTTGGTCTTCCCCCAGCCCCTGTAGGTTGTAGTATCACTCAATGTGCATCCAGTCCCATCCGTTCCTCCGCTGCCCACCCTGGTAGTTGGGGACTATTGTGCATGCGCTGCCCTGGCCATACTTGTGCTTGGTCTTCCCCCAGCCCCTGTAGGTTGTAGCATCAATGTGCATCCAGTCCCATCCGTTCCTCCGCTGCCCACCCTGGTAGTTGGGGACTATTGTGCATGCGCTGCCCTGGCCATACTTGTGCTTGGTCTTCCTCCAGCCCCTGTAGGTTGTAGTATCACTCAATGTGCATCCAGTCCCATCCGTTCCTCCGCTGCCCACCCTGGTAGTTGGGGACTATTGTGCATGCACTGCCCTGGCCATACTTGTGCTTGGTCTTCCCCCAGCCCCTGTAGGTTGTAGTATCACTCAATGTGCATCCAGTCCCATCCGTTCCTCCGCTGCCCACCCTGGTAGTTGGGGACTATTGTGCATGCGCTGCCCTGGCCATACTTGTGCTTGGTCTTCCCCCAGCCCCTGTAGGTTGTAGCATCAATGTGCATCCAGTCCCATCCGTTCCTCCGCTGCCCACCCTGGTAGTTGGGGACTATTGTGCATGCACTGCCCTGGCCATACTTGTGCTTGGTCTTCCTCCAGCCCCTGTAGGTTGTAGCATCACTCAATGTGCATCCAGTCCCATCCGTTCCTCCGCTGCCCACCCTGGTAGTTGGGGACTATTGTGCATGCACTGCCCTGGCCATACTTGTGCTTGGTCTTCCCCCAGCCCCTGTAGGTTGTAGTATCACTCAATGTGCATCCAGTCCCATCCGTTCCTCCGCTGCCCACCCTGGTAGTTGGGGACTATTGTGCATGCACTGCCCTGGCCATACTTGTGCTTGGTCTTCCCCCAGCCCCTGTAGGTTGTAGCATCAATGTGCATCCAGTCCCATCCGTTCCTCCGCTGCTGACCCTGGTAGTTGGGGACTATTGTGCATGCACTGCCCTGGCCATACTTGTGCTTGGTCTTCCTCCAGCCCCTGTAGGTTGTAGTATCAATGTGCATCCAGTCCCATCCGTTCCTCCGCTGCCCACCCTGGTAGTTGGGGACTATTGTGCATGCACTGCCCTGGCCATACTTGTGCTTGGTCTTCCCCCAGCCCCTGTAGGTTGTAGTATCACTCAATGTGCATCCAGTCCCATCCGTTCCTCCGCTGCCCACCCTGGTAGTTGGGGACTATTGTGCATGCGCTGCCCTGGCCATACTTGTGCTTGGTCTTCCTCCAGCCCCTGTAGGTTGTAGTATCACTCAATGTGCATCCAGTCCCATCCGTTCCTCCGCTGCCCACCCTGGTAGTTGGGGACTATTGTGCATGCACTGCCCTGGCCATACTTGTGCTTGGTCTTCCTCCAGCCCCTGTAGGTTGTAGTATCACTCAATGTGCATCCAGTCCCATCCGTTCCTCCGCTGCCCACCCTGGTAGTTGGTGACTATTTTGCATGCACTGCCCTGGCCATACTTGTGCTTGGTCTTCCCCCAGCCCCTGTAGGTTGTAGTATCACTCAATGTGCATCCAGTCCCATCCGTTCCTCCGCTGCCCACCCTGGTAGTTGGGGACTATTGTGCATGCACTGCCCTGGCCATACTTGTGCTTGGTCTTCCTCCAGCCCCTGTAGGTTGTAGTATCAGTCAATGTGCATCCAGTCCCATCCGTTCCTCCGCTGCCCACCCTGGTAGTTGGGGACTATTGTGCATGCACTGCCCTGGCTATACTTGTGCTTGGTCTTCCCCCAGCCCCTGTAGGTTGTAGCATCAATGTGCATCCAGTCCCATCCGTTCCTCCTCTGCCCACCCTGGTAGTTGGGGACTATTGTGCATGCACTGCCCTGGCTATACTTGTGCTTGGTCTTCCTCCAGCCCCTGTAGGTTGTAGCATCACTCAATGTGCATCCAGTCCCATCCGTTCCTCCGCTGCCCACCCTGGTAGTTGGGGACTATTGTGCATGCACTGCCCTGGCCATACTTGTGCTTGGTCTTCCCCCAGCCCCTGTAGGTTGTAGCATCAATGTGCATCCAGTCCCATCCGTTCCTCCGCTGCCCACCCTGGTAGTTGGGGACTATTGTGCATGCGCTGCCCTGGCTATACTTGTGCTTGGTCTTCCCCCAGCCCCTGTAGGTTGTAGCATCACTCAATGTGCATCCAGTCCCATCCGTTCCTCCGCTGCCCACCCTGGTAGTTGGGGACTATTGTACATGCACTGCCCTGGCCATACTTGTGCTTGGTCTTCCTCCAGCCCCTGTAGGTTGTAGTATCACTCAATGTGCATCCAGTCCCATCCGTTCCTCCGCTGCCCACCCTGGTAGTTGGGGACTATTGTGCATGCACTGCCCTGGCCATACTTGTGCTTGGTCTTCCTCCAGCCCCTGTAGGTTGTAGCATCAATGTGCATCCAGTCCCATCCGTTCCTCCGCTGCCCACCCTGGTAGTTGGGGACTATTGTGCATGCGCTGCCCTGGCTATACTTGTGCTTGGTCTTCCTCCAGCCCCTGTAGGTTGTAGCATCACTCAATGTGCATCCAGTCCCATCCGTTCCTCCGCCTCCCACCCTGGTAGTTGGGGACTATTGTGCATGCACTGCCCTGGCCATACTTGTGCTTGGTCTTCCTCCAACCCCTGTAGGTTGTAGTATCACTCAATGTGCATCCAGTCCCATCCGTTCCTCTGCTGCCCACCCTGGTAGTTGGGGACTATTGTGCATGCACTGCCCTGGCTATACTTGTGCTTGGTCTTCCTCCAGCCCCTGTAGGTTGTAGCATGACTCAATGTGCATCCAGTCCCATCCGTTCCTCCGCTGCCCACCCTGGTAGTTGGAGACTATTGTGCATGCACCGCCCTGGCTATACTTGTGCTTGGTCTTCCCCCAGCCCCTGTAGGTTGTAGTATCAATGTGCATCCAGTCCCATCCGTTCCTCCGCTGCCCACCCTGGTAGTTGGGGACTATTGTGCATGCACTGCCCTGGCCATACTTGTGCTTGGTCTTCCTCCAGCCCCTGTAGGTTGTAGCATCTCTCAATGTGCATCCAGTCCCATCCGTTCCTCCGCTGCCTACCCTGGTAGTTGGGGACTATTGTGCATGCACTGCCCTGGCCATACTTGTGCTTGGTCTTCCTCCAGCCCCTGTAGGTTGTAGTATCACTCAATGTGCATCCAGTCCCATCCGTTCCTCCGCTGCCCACCCTGGTAGTTGGGGACTATTGTGCATGCACTGCCCTGGCCATACTTGTGCTTGGTCTTCCTCCAGCCCCTGTAGGTTGTAGTATCACTCAATGTGCATCCAGTCCCATCCGTTCCTCCGCTGCCCACCCTGGTAGTTGGGGACTATTGTGCATGCACTGCCCTGGCCATACTTGTGCTTAGTCTTCCTCCAGCCCCTGTAGGTTGTAGCATCACTCAATGTGCATCCAGTCCCATCCGTTCCTCCGCTGCCCACCCTGGTAGTTGGGGACTATTGTGCATGCACTGCCCTGGCCATACTTGTGCTTGGTCTTCCTCCAGCCCCTGTAGGTTGTAGCATCACTCAATGTGCATCCAGTCCCATCCGTTCCTCCGCTGCCCACCCTGGTAGTTGGGGACTATTGTGCATGCACTGCCCTGGCCATACTTGTGCTTGGTCTTCCTCCAGCCCCTGTAGGTTGTAGTATCACTCAATGTGCATCCAGTCCCATCCGTTCCTCCGCTGCCCACCCTGGTAGTTGGGGACTATTGTGCATGCACTGCCCTGGCCATACTTGTGCTTGGTCTTCCTCCAGCCCCTGTAGGTTGTAGTATCACTCAATGTGCATCCAGTCCCATCCGTTCCTCCGCTGCCCACCCTGGTAGTTGGGGACTATTGTGCATGCACTGCCCTGGCTATACTTGTGCTTGGTCTTCCCCCAGCCCCTGTAGGTTGTAGTATCACTCAATGTGCATCCAGTCCCATCCGTTCCTCCGCTCCCCACCCTGGTAGTTGGGGACTATTGTGCATGCACTGCCCTGGCCATACTTGTGCTTGGTCTTCCCCCAGCCCCTGTAGGTTGTAGTATCACTCAATGTGCATCCAGTCCCATCCGTTCCTCCGCTGCCCACCCTGGTAGTTGGGGACTATTGTGCATGCACTGCCCTGGCTATACTTGTGCTTGGTCTTCCCCCAGCCCCCTGTAGGTTGTAGTATCACTCAATGTGCATCCAGTCCCATCCGTTCCTCCGCTGCCCACCCTGGTAGTTGGGGACTATTGTGCATGCACTGCCCTGGCCATACTTGTGCTTGGTCTTCCTCCAGCCCCTGTAGGTTGTAGTATCACTCAATGTGCATCCAGTCCCATCCGTTCCTCCGCTGCCCACTCTGGTAGTTGGGGACTATTGTGCATGCACTGCCCTGGCTATACTTGTGCTTGGTCTTCCTCCAGCCCCTGTAGGTTGTAGTATCACTCAATGTGCATCCAGTCCCATCCGTTCCTTCGCTGCCCACCCTGGTAGTTGGGGACTATTGTGCATGCACTGCCCTGGCTATACTTGTGCTTGGTCTTCCCCCAGCCCCTGTAGGTTGTAGTATCACTCAATGTGCATCCAGTCCCATCCGTTCCTCCGCTGCCCACCCTGGTAGTTGGGGACTATTGTGCATGCACTGCCCTGGCTATACTTGTGCTTGGTCTTCCCCCAGCCCCTGTAGGTTGTAGCATCACTCAATGTGCATCCAGTCCCATCCGTTCCTTCGCTGCCCACCCTGGTAGTTGGGGACTATTGTGCATGCACTGCCCTGGCCATACTTGTGCTTGGTCTTCCTCCAGCCCCTGTAGGTTGTAGTATCACTCAATGTGCATCCAGTCCCATCCGTTCCTCCGCTGCCCACCCTGGTAGTTGGGGACTATTGTGCATGCACTGCCCTGGCCATACTTGTGCTTGGTCTTCCTCCAGCCCCTGTAGGTTGTAGTATCACTCAATGTGCATCCAGTCCCATCCGTTCCTCCGCTGCCCACCCTGGTAGTTGGGGACTATTGTGCATGCACTGCCCTGGCCATACTTGTGCTTGGTCTTCCCCCAGCCCCTGTAGGTTGTAGCATCACTCAATGTGCATCCAGTCCCATCCGTTCCTCCGCTGCCCACCCTGGTAGTTGGGGACTATTGTGCATGCATTGCCCTGGCCATACTTGTGCTTGGTCTTCCTCCAGCCCCTGTAGGTTGTAGCATCACTCAATGTGCATCCAGTCCCATCCGTTCCTCCACTGTCCACCCTGGTAGTTGGGGACTATTGTGCATGCACTGCCCTGGCCATACTTGTGCTTGGTCTTCCTCCAGCCCCTGTAGGTTGTAGCATCACTCAATGTGCATCCAGTCCCATCCGTTCCTCCACTGTCCACCCTGGTAGTTGGGGACTATTGTGCATGCACTGCCCTGGCCATACTTGTGCTTGGTCTTCCTCCAGCCCCTGTAGGTTGTAGCATCACTCAATGTGCATCCAGTCCCATCCGTTCCTCCGCTGCCCACCCTGGTAGTTGGGGACTATTGTGCATGCGCTGCCCTGGCCATACTTGTGCTTGGTCTTCCTCCAGCCCCTGTAGGTTGTAGCATCACTCAATGTGCATCCAGTCCCATCCGTTCCTCCGCTGCCCACCCTGGTAGTTGGGGACTATTGTGCATGCACTGCCCTGGCTATACTTGTGCTTGGTCTTCCTCCAGCCCCTGTAGGTTGTAGTATCACTCAATGTGCATCCAGTCCCATCCGTTCCTCCGCTGCCCACTCTGGTAGTTGGGGACTATTGTGCATGCACTGCCCTGGCTATACTTGTGCTTGGTCTTCCTCCAGCCCCTGTAGGTTGTAGTATTACTCAATGTGCATCCAGTCCCATCCGTTCCTCCGCTGCCCACCCTGGTAGTTGGGGACTATTGTGCATGCTCTGCCCTGGCCATACTTGTGCTTGGTCTTCCTCCAGCCCCTGTAGGTTGTAGTATCACTCAATGTGCATCCAGTCCCATCCGTTCCTCCGCTGCCCACCCTGGTAGTTGGGGACTATTGTGCATGCACTGCCCTGGCTATACTTGTGCTTAGTCTTCCTCCAGCCCCTGTAGGTTGTAGTATCACTCAATGTGCATCCAGTCCCATCCGTTCCTCCGCTGCCCACTCTGGTAGTTGGGGACTATTGTGCATGCACTGCCCTGGCTATACTTGTGCTTGGTCTTCCTCCAGCCCCTGTAGGTTGTAGCATCACTCAATCTGCATCCAGTCCCATCCGTTCCTCCGCTCCCCACCCTGGTAGTTGGGGACTATTGTGCATGCACTGCCCTGGCCATACTTGTGCTTGGTCTTCCCCCAGCCCCTGTAGGTTGTAGTATCACTCAATGTGCATCCAGTCCCATCCGTTCCTCCGCTGCCCACCCTGGTAGTTGGGGACTATTGTGCATGCGCTGCCCTGGCCATACTTGTGCTTGGTCTTCCCCCAGCCCCTGTAGGTTGTAGTATCACTCAATGTGCATCCAGTCCCATCCGTTCCTCCGCTGCCCACCCTGGTAGTTGGGGACTATTGTGCATGCACTGCCCTGGCTATACTTGTGCTTGGTCTTCCCCCAGCCCCCTGTAGGTTGTAGTATCACTCAATGTGCATCCAGTCCCATCCGTTCCTCCGCTGCCCACCCTGGTAGTTGGGGACTATTGTGCATGCACTGCCCTGGCCATACTTGTGCTTGGTGTTCCTCCAGCCCCTGTAGGTTGTAGCATCACTCAATGTGCATCCAGTCCCATCCGTTCCTCCGCTGCCCACCCTGGTAGTTGGGGACTATTGTGCATGCACTGCCCTGGCCATACTTGTGCTTGGTGTTCCTCCAGCCCCTGTAGGTTGTAGCATCACTCAATGTGCATCCAGTCCCATCCGTTCCTCCGCTGCCCACCCTGGTAGTTGGGGACTATTGTGCATGCACTGCCCTGGCCATACTTGTGCTTGGTCTTCCTCCAGCCCCTGTAGGTTGTAGCATCACTCAATGTGCATCCAGTCCCATCCGTTCCTCCGCTGCCCACCCTGGTAGTTGGGGATTATTGTGCATGCACTGCCCTGGCCATACTTGTGCTTGGTCTTCCCCCAGCCCCTGTAGGTTGTAGTATCACTCAATGTGCATCCAGTCCCATCCGTTCCTCCGCTGCCCACCCTGGTAGTTGGGGATTATTGTGCATGCACTGCCCTGGCCATACTTGTGCTTGGTCTTCCCCCAGCCCCTGTAGGTTGTAGTATCACTCAATGTGCATCCAGTCCCATCCGTTCCTCCGCTGCCCACCCTGGTAGTTGGGGACTATTGTGCATGCACTGCCCTGGCTATACTTGTGCTTGGTCTTCCTCCAGCCCCTGTAGGTTGTAGTATCACTCAATGTGCATCCAGTCCCATCCGTTCCTCCGCTGCCCACCCTGGTAGTTGGGGACTATTGTGCATGCACTGCCCTGGCCA
Organism: Hyperolius riggenbachi; assembly: GCF_040937935.1. Lineage (NCBI taxonomy): Eukaryota > Metazoa > Chordata > Amphibia > Anura > Hyperoliidae > Hyperolius > Hyperolius riggenbachi. Next base: position 295,727,369 of record NC_090655.1, on the reverse strand, counting down.
TACTTGTGCTTGGTCTTCCCCCAGCCCCTGTAGGTTGTAGTATCACTCAATGTGCATCCAGTCCCATCTGTTCCTCCGCTGCCCACCCTGGTAGTTGGGGACTATTGTGCATGCACTGCCCTGGCCATACTTGTGCTTGGTCTTCCTCCAGCCCCTGTAGGTTGTAGTATCACTCAATGTGCATCCAGTCCCATCCGTTCCTCCGCTGCCCACCCTGGTAGTTGGGGACTATTGTGCATGCACTGCCCTGGCTATACTTGTGCTTGGTCTTCCTCCAGCCCCTGTAGGTTGTAGTATCACTCAATGTGCATCCAGTCCCATCCGTTCCTCCGCTGCCCACCCTGGTAGTTGGGGACTATTGTGCATGCACTGCCCTGGCTATACTTGTGCTTGGTCTTCCTCCAGCCCCTGTAGGTTGTAGCATCACTCAATGTGCATCCAGTCCCATCCGTTCCTCCGCTGCCCACCCTGGTAGTTGGGGACTATTGTGCATGCACTGCCCTGGCCATACTTGTGCTTGGTCTTCCCCCAGCCCCTGTAGGTTGTAGTATCACTCAATGTGCATCCAGTCCCATCCGTTCCTCCGCTGCCCACCCTGGTAGTTGGGGACTATTGTGCATGCACTGCCCTGGCCATACTTGTGCTTGGTCTTCCTCCAGCCCCTGTAGGTTGTAGCATCACTCAATGTGCATCCAGTCCCATCCGTTCCTCCGCTGCCCACCCTGGTAGTTGGGGATTATTGTGCATGCACTGCCCTGGCCATACTTGTGCTTGGTCTTCCCCCAGCCCCTGTAGGTTGTAGTATCACTCAATGTGCATCCAGTCCCATCTGTTCCTCCGCTGCCCACCCTGGTAGTTGGGGACTATTGTGCATGCACTGCCCTGGCCATACTTGTGCTTGGTCTTCCTCCAGCCCCTGTAGGTTGTAGTATCACTCAATGTGCATCCAGTCCCATCCGTTCCTCCGCTGCCCACCCTGGTAGTTGGGGACTATTGTGCATGCACTGCCCTGGCTATACTTGTGCTTGGTCTTCCTCCAGCCCCTGTAGGTTGTAGCATCACTCAATGTGCATCCAGTCCCATCCGTTCCTCCGCTGCCCACCCTGGTAGTTGGGGACTATTGTGCATGCACTGCCCTGGCCATACTTGTGCTTGGTCTTCCTCCAGCCCCTGTAGGTTGTAGCATCACTCAATGTGCATCCAGTCCCATCCGTTCCTCCGCTGCCCACCCTGGTAGTTGGGGATTATTGTGCATGCACTGCCCTGGCCATACTTGTGCTTGGTCTTCCCCCAGCCCCTGTAGGTTGTAGTATCACTCAATGTGCATCCAGTCCCATCTGTTCCTCCGCTGCCCACCCTGGTAGTTGGGGACTATTGTGCATGCACTGCCCTGGCCATACTTGTGCTTGGTCTTCCTCCAGCCCCTGTAGGTTGTAGTATCACTCAATGTGCATCCAGTCCCATCCGTTCCTCCGCTGCCCACCCTGGTAGTTGGGGACTATTGTGCATGCACTGCCCTGGCTATACTTGTGCTTGGTCTTCCTCCAGCCCCTGTAGGTTGTAGCATCACTCAATGTGCATCCAGTCCCATCCGTTCCTCCGCTGCCCACCCTGGTAGTTGGGGACTATTGTGCATGCACTGCCCTGGCCATACTTGTGCTTGGTCTTCCTCCAGCCCCTGTAGGTTGTAGTATCACTCAATGTGCATCCAGTCCTATCCGTTCCTCCGCTGCCCTCCCTGGTAGTTGGGGACTATTGTGCATGCACTGCCCTGGCCATACTTGTGCTTGGTCTTCCTCCAGCCCCTGTAGGTTGTAGTATCACTCAATGTGCATCCAGTCCTATCCGTTCCTCCGCTGCCCACCCTGGTAGTTGGGGACTATTGTGCATGCACTGCCCTGGCCATACTTGTGCTTGGTCTTCCTCCAGCCCCTGTAGGTTGTAGTATCACTCAATGTGCATCCAGTCCCATCCGTTCCTCCGCTGCCCACCCTGGTAGTTGGGGACTATTGTGCATGCACTGCCCTGGCCATACTTGTGCTTGGTCTTCCTCCAGCCCCTGTAGGTTGTAGCATCACTCAATGTGCATCCAGTCCCATCCGTTCCTCCGCTGCCCACCCTGGTAGTTGGGGACTATTGTGCATGCACTGCCCTGGCCATACTTGTGCTTGGTCTTCCTCCAGCCCCTGTAGGTTGTAGTATCACTCAATGTGCATCCAGTCCCATCCGTTCCTCCGCTGCCCACCCTGGTAGTTGGGGACTATTGTACATGCACTGCCCTGGCCATACTTGTGCTTGGTCTTCCTCCAGTCCCTGTAGGTTGTAGTATCACTCAATGTGCATCCAGTCCCATCCGTTCCTCCGCTGCCCACCCTGGTAGTTGGGGACTATTGTGCATGCACTGCCCTGGCCATACTTGTGCTTGGTCTTCCTCCAGCCCCTGTAGGTTGTAGTATCACTCAATGTGCATCCAGTCCCATCCGTTCCTCCGCTGCCCACCCTGGTAGTTGGGGATTATTGTGCATGCACTGCCCTGGCCATACTTGTGCTTGGTCTTCCTCCAGCCCCTGTAGGTTGTAGTATCACTCAATGTGCATCCAGTCCCATCTGTTCCTCCACTGCCCACCCTGGTAGTTGGGGACTATTGTGCATGCACTGCCCTGGCCATACTTGTGCTTGGTCTTCCTCCAGCCCCTGTAGGTTGTAGTATCACTCAATGTGCATCCAGTCCCATCCGTTCCTCCGCTGCCCACCCTGGTAGGTGGGGACTATTGTGCATGCACTGCCCTGGCCATACTTGTGCTTGGTCTTCCTCCAGCCCCTGTAGGTTGTAGTATCACTCAATGTGCATCCAGTCCCATCCGTTCCTCCGCTGCCCACCCTGGTAGTTGGGGACTATTGTGCATGCACTGCCCTGGCCATACTTGTGCTTGGTCTTCCCCCAGCCCCTGTAGGTTGTAGTATCACTCAATGTGCATCCACTCCCATCCGTTCCTCCGCTGCCCACCCTGGTAGTTGGGGAATATTGTGCATGCACTGCCCTGGCCATACTTGTGCTTGGTCTTCCTCCAGCCCCTGTAGGTTGTAGCATCACTCAATGTGCATCCAGTCCCATCCGTTCCTCTGCTGCCCACCCTGGTAGTTGGGGACTATTGTGCATGCACTGCCCTGGCCATACTTGTGCTTGGTCTTCCCCCAGCCCCTGTAGGTTGTAGTATCACTCAATGTGCATCCAGTCCCATCCGTTCCTCCGCTGGCCACCCTGGTAGTTGGGGACTATTGTGCATGTACTGCCCTGGCCATACTTGTGCTTGGTCTTCCTCCAGCCCCTGTAGGTTGTAGTATCACTCAATGTGCATCCAGTCCCATCCGTTCCTCCGCTGCCCACCCTGGTAGTTGGGGACTATTGTGCATGCACTGCCCTGGCTATACTTGTGCTTGGTCTTCCTCCAGCCCCTGTAGGTTGTAGTATCACTCAATGTGCATCCAGTCCCATCCGTTCCTCCGCTGCCCACCCTGGTAGTTGGGGACTATTGTGCATGCACTGCCCTGGCCATACTTGTGCTTGGTCTTCCTCCAGCCCCTGTAGGTTGTAGCATCACTCAATGTGCATCCAGTCCCATCCGTTCCTCCGCTGCCCACCCTGGTAGTTGGGGACTATTGTGCATGCACTGCCCTGGCCCATACTTGTGCTTGGTCTTCCCCCAGCCCCTGTAGGTTGTAGTATCACTCAATGTGCATCCAGTCCCATCCGTTCCTCCGCTGCCCACCCTGGTAGTTGGGGACTATTGTGCATGCACTGCCCTGGCTATACTTGTGCTTGGTCTTCCTCCAGCCCCTGTAGGTTGTAGCATCACTCAATGTGCATCCAGTCCCATCCGTTCCTCCGCTGCCCACCCTGGTAGTTGGGGACTATTGTGCATGCACTGCCCTGGCTATACTTGTGCTTGGTCTTCCTCCAGCCCCTGTAGGTTGTAGCATCACTCAATGTGCATCCAGTCCCATCCGTTCCTCCGCTGCCCACCCTGGTAGTTGGGGACTATTGTGCATGCACTGCCCTGGCCATACTTGTGCTTGGTCTTCCTCCAGCCCCTGTAGGTTGTAGCATCACTCAATGTGCATCCAGTCCCATCCGTTCCTCCGCTGGCCACCCTGGTAGTTGGGGACTATTGTGCATGCACTGCCCTGGCCATACTTGTGCTTGGTCTTCCTCCAGCCCCTGTAGGTTGTAGTATCACTCAATGTGCATCCAGTCCAATCCGTTCCTCCGCTGCCCACCCTGGTAGTTGGGGACTATTGTGCATGCACTGCCCTGGCCATACTTGTGCTTGGTCTTCCCCCAGCCCCTGTAGGTTGTAGTATCACTCAATGTGCATCCAGTCCCATCCGTTCCTCCGCTGCCCACCCTGGTAGTTGGGGACTATTGTGCATGCACTGCCCTGGCCATACTTGTGCTTGGTCTTCCTCCAGCCCCTGTAGGTTGTAGCATCACTCAATGTGCATCCAGTCCCATCCGTTCCTCCGCTGCCCACCCTGGTAGTTGGGGACTATTGTGCATGCACTGCCCTGGCCATACTTGTGCTTGGTCTTCCTCCAGCCCCTGTAGGTTGTAGCATCACTCAATGTGCATCCAGTCCCATCCGTTCCTCCGCTGCCCACCCTGGTAGTTGGGGACTATTGTGCATGCACTGCCCTGGCCATACTTGTGCTTGGTCTTCCTCCAGCCCCTGTAGGTTGTAGTATCTCTCAATGTGCATCCAGTCCCATCCGTTCCTCCGCTGCCCACCCTGGTAGTTGGGGACTATTGTGCATGCACTGCCCTGGCCATACTTGTGCTTGGTCTTCCCCAGCCCCTGTAGGTTGTAGCATCACTCAATGTGCATCCAGTCCCATCCGTTCCTCCGCTGCCCACCCTGGTAGTTGGGGACTATTGTGCATGCACTGCCCTGGCCATACTTGTGCTTGGTCTTCCCCCAGCCCCTGTAGGTTGTAGTATCACTCAATGTGCATCCAGTCCCATCCGTTCCTCCGCTGCCCACCCTGGTAGTTGGGGACTATTGTGCATGCACTGCCCTGGCCATACTTGTGCTTGGTCTTCCTCCAGCCCCTGTAGGTTGTAGCATCACTCAATGTGCATCCAGTCCCATCCGTTCCTCCGCTGCCCACCCTGGTAGTTGGGGAATATTGTGCATGCACTGCCCTGACCATACTTGTGCTTGGTCTTCCCCCAGCCCCTGTAGGTTGTAGTATCACTCAATGTGCATCCAGTCCCATCCGTTCCTCTGCTGCCCACCCTGGTAGTTGGGGACTATTGTGCATGCACTGCCCTGGCCATACTTGTGCTTGGTCTTCCTCCAGCCCCTGTAGGTTGTAGTATCACTCAATGTGCATCCAGTCCCATCCGTTCCTCCGCTGCCCACCCTGGTAGTTGGGGACTATTGTGCATGCACTGCCCTGGCCATACTTGTGCTTGGTCTTCCTCCAGCCCCTGTAGGTTGTTGCATCACTCAATGTGCATCCAGTCCCATCCGTTCCTCCGCTGCCCACCCTGGTAGTTGGGGACTATTGTGCATGCACTGCCCTGGCCATACTTGTGCTTGGTCTTCCTCCAGCCCCTGTAGGTTGTAGCATCACTCAATGTGCATCCAGTCCCATCCGTTCCTCCGCTGCCCACCCTGGTAGTTGGGGAATATTGTGCATGCGCTGCCCTGGCTATACTTGTGCGTGGTCTTCCTCCAGCCCCTGTAGGTTGTAGTATCACTCAATGTGCATCCAGTCCCATCCGTTCCTCCGCTGCCCACCCTGGTAGTTGGGGACTATTGTGCATGCACTGCCCTGGCCATACTTGTGCTTGGTCTTCCCCCAGCCCCTGTAGGTTGTAGCATCACTCAATGTGCATCCAGTCCCATCCGTTCCTCCGCTGCCCACCCTGGTAGTTGGGGACTATTGTGCATGCACTGCCCTGGCCATACTTGTGCTTGGTCTTCCCCCAGCCCCTGTAGGTTGTAGTATTACTCAATGTGCATCCAGTCCCATCCGTTCCTCTGCTGCCCACCCTGGTAGTTGGGGACTATTGTGCATGCACTGCCCTGGCCATACTTGTGCTTGGTCTTCCTCCAGCCCCTGTAGGTTGTAGCATCACTCAATGTGCATCCAGTCCCATCCGTTCCTCCGCTGCCCACCCTGGTAGTTGGGGACTATTGTGCATGCACTGCCCTGGCCATACTTGTGCTTGGTCTTCCTCCAGCCCCTGTAGGTTGTAGTATCACTCAATGTGCATCCAGTCCCATCCGTTCCTCCGCTGCCCACCCTGGTAGTTGGGGACTATTGTGCATGCACTGCCCTGGCCATACTTGTGCTTGGTCTTCCTCCAGCCCCTGTAGGTTGTAGTATCTCTCAATGTGCATCCAGTCCCATCCGTTCCTCCGCTCCCCACCCTGGTAGTTGGGGACTATTGTGCATGCACTGCCCTGGCCATACTTGTGCTTGGTCTTCCTCCAGCCCCTGTAGGTTGTAGCATCACTCAATGTGCATCCAGTCCCATCCGTTCCTCCGCTGCCCACCCTGGTAGTTGGGGACTATTGTGCATGCACTGCCCTGGCCATACTTGTGCTTGGTCTTCCTCCAGCCCCTGTAGGTTGTAGCATCACTCAATGTGCATCCGTTCCTCCGCTGGCCACCCTGGTAGTTGGGGACTATTGTGCATGCACTGCCCTGGCCATACTTGTGCTTGGTCTTCCCCCAGCCCCTGTAGGTTGTAGTATCACTCAATGTGCATCCAGTCCCATCCGTTCCTCCGCTGCCCACCCTGGTAGTTGGGGACTATTGTGCATGCACTGCCCTGCCCATACTTGTGCTTGGTCTTCCTCCAGCCCCTGTAGGTTGTAGTATCACTCAATGTGCATCCAGTCCCATCCGTTCCTCCGCTGCCCACCCTGGTAGTTGGGGACTATTGTGCATGCACTGCCCTGGCCATACTTGTGCTTGGTCTTCCCCCAGCCCCTGTAGGTTGTAGTATCACTCAATGTGCATCCAGTCCCATCCGTTCCTCCGCTGCCCACCCTGGTAGTTGGGGACTATTGTGCATGCACTGCCCTGGCTATACTTGTGCTTGGTCTTCCTCCAGCCCCTGTAGGTTGTAGTATCACTCAATGTGCATCCAGTCCCATCCGTTCCTCCGCTGCCCACCCTGGTAGTTGGGGAATATTGTGCATGCGCTGCCCTGGCTATACTTGTGCTTGGTCTTCCTCCAGCCCCTGTAGGTTGTAGTATCACTCAATGTGCATCCAGTCCCATCCGTTCCTCCGCTGCCCACCCTGGTAGTTGGGGACTATTGTGCATGCACTGCCCTGGCCATACTTGTGCTTGGTCTTCCTCCAGCCCCTGTAGGTTGTAGTATCACTCAATGTGCATCCAGTCCCATCCGTTCCTCCGCTGCCCACCCTGGTAGTTGGGGAATATTGTGCATGCGCTGCCCTGGCTATACTTGTGCTTGGTCTTCTCCCAGCCCCTGTAGGTTGTAGCATCACTCAATGTGCATCCAGTCCCATCCGTTCCTCCGCTGCCCACCCTGGTAGTTGGGGACTATTGTGCATGCACTGCCCTGGCCATACTTGTGCTTGATCTTCCTCCAGCCCCTGTAGGTTGTAGTATCACTCAATGTGCATCCAGTCCCATCCGTTCCTCCGCTGCCCACCCTGGTAGTTGGGGACTATTGTGCATGCGCGGCCCTGGCCATACTTGTGCTTGGTCTTCCTCCAGCCCCTGTAGGTTGTATCATCACTCAATGTGCATCCAGTCCCATCCGTTCCTCCGCTGCCCACCCTGGTAGTTGGGGACTATTGTGCATGCACTGCCCTGGCTATACTTGTGCTTGGTCTTCCCCCAGCCCCTGTAGGTTGTAGTATCACTCAATGTGCATCCAGTCCCATCTGTTCCTCCGCTGCCCACCCTGGTAGTTGGGGACTATTGTGCATGCACTGCCCTGGCCATACTTGTGCTTGGTCTTCCCCCAGCCCCTGTAGGTTGTATCATCACTCAATGTGCATCCAGTCCCATCCGTTCCTCCGCTGCCCACCCTGGTAGTTGGGGACTATTGTGCATGCACTGCCCTGGCCATACTTGTGCTTGGTCTTCCTCCAGCCCCTGTAGGTTGTAGCATCACTCAATGTGCATCCAGTCCCATCCGTTCCTCCGCTGCCCACCCTGGTAGTTGGGGACTATTGTACATGCACTGCCCTGGCCATACTTGTGCTTGGTCTTCCTCCAGTCCCTGTAGGTTGTAGTATCACTCAATGTGCATCCAGTCCCATCCGTTCCTCCGCTGCCCACCCTGGTAGTTGGGGACTATTGTGCATGCACTGCCCTGGCCATACTTGTGCTTGGTCTTCCTCCAGCCCCTGTAGGTTGTAGTATCACTCAATGTGCATCCAGTCCCATCCGTTCCTCCGCTGCCCACCCTGGTAGTTGGGGATTATTGTGCATGCACTGCCCTGGCCATACTTGTGCTTGGTCTTCTTCCAGCCCCTGTAGGTTGTAGTATCACTCAATGTGCATCCAGTCCCATCTGTTCCTCCACTGCCCACCCTGGTAGTTGGGGACTATTGTGCATGCACTGCCCTGGCCATACTTGTGCTTGGTCTTCCTCCAGCCCCTGTAGGTTGTAGTATCACTCAATGTGCATCCAGTCCCATCCGTTCCTCCGCTGCCCACCCTGGTAGGTGGGGACTATTGTGCATGCACTGCCCTGGCCATACTTGTGCTTGGTCTTCCTCCAGCCCCTGTAGGTTGTAGTATCACTCAATGTGCATCCAGTCCCATCCGTTCCTCCGCTGCCCACCCTGGTAGTTGGGGACTATTGTGCATGCACTGCCCTGGCCATACTTGTGCTTGGTCTTCCCCCAGCCCCTGTAGGTTGTAGCATCACTCAATGTGCATCCAGTCCCATCCGTTCCTCTGCTGCCCACCCTGGTAGTTGGGGACTATTGTGCATGCACTGCCCTGGCCATACTTGTGCTTGGTCTTCCCCCAGCCCCTGTAGGTTGTAGTATCACTCAATGTGCATCCAGTCCCATCCGTTCCTCCGCTGGCCACCCTGGTAGTTGGGGACTATTGTGCATGTACTGCCCTGGCCATACTTGTGCTTGGTCTTCCTCCAGCCCCTGTAGGTTGTAGTATCACTCAATGTGCATCCAGTCCCATCCGTTCCTCCGCTGCCCACCCTGGTAGTTGGGGACTATTGTGCATGCACTGCCCTGGCTATACTTGTGCTTGGTCTTCCTCCAGCCCCTGTAGGTTGTAGCATCACTCAATGTGCATCCAGTCCCATCCGTTCCTCCGCTGCCCACCCTGGTAGTTGGGGACTATTGTGCATGCACTGCCCTGGCTATACTTGTGCTTGGTCTTCCTCCAGCCCCTGTAGGTTGTAGTATCACTCAATGTGCATCCAGTCCCATCCGTTCCTCCGCTGCCCACCCTGGTGGTTGGGGACTATTGTGCATGCACTGCCCTGGCCATACTTGTGCTTGGTCTTCCTCCAGCCCCTGTAGGTTGTAGCATCACTCAATGTGCATCCAGTCCCATCCGTTCCTCCGCTGCCCACCCTGGTAGTTGGGGACTATTGTGCATGCACTGCCCTGGCCCATACTTGTGCTTGGTCTTCCCCCAGCCCCTGTAGGTTGTAGTATCACTCAATGTGCATCCAGTCCCATCCGTTCCTCCGCTGCCCACCCTGGTAGTTGGGGACTATTGTGCATGCACTGCCCTGGCTATACTTGTGCTTGGTCTTCCTCCAGCCCCTGTAGGTTGTAGCATCACTCAATGTGCATCCAGTCCCATCGGTTCCTCCGCTGCCCACCCTGGTAGTTGGGGACTATTGTGCATGCACTGCCCTGGCTATACTTGTGCTTGGTCTTCCTCCAGCCCCTGTAGGTTGTAGCATCACTCAATGTGCATCCAGTCCCATCCGTTCCTCCGCTGCCCACCCTGGTAGTTGGGGACTATTGTGCATGCACTGCCCTGGCCATACTTGTGCTTGGTCTTCCTCCAGCCCCTGTAGGTTGTAGCATCACTCAATGTGCATCCAGTCCCATCCGTTCCTCCGCTGGCCACCCTGGTAGTTGGGGACTATTGTGCATGCACTGCCCTGGCCATACTTGTGCTTGGTCTTCCTCCAGCCCCTGTAGGTTGTAGTATCACTCAATGTGCATCCAGTCCAATCCGTTCCTCCGCTGCCCACCCTGGTAGTTGGGGACTATTGTGCATGCACTGCCCTGGCCATACTTGTGCTTGGTCTTCCCCCAGCCCCTGTAGGTTGTAGTATCACTCAATGTGCATCCAGTCCCATCCGTTCCTCCGCTGCCCACCCTGGTAGTTGGGGACTATTGTGCATGCACTGCCCTGGCCATACTTGTGCTTGGTCTTCCTCCAGCCCCTGTAGGTTGTAGCATCACTCAATGTGCATCCAGTCCCATCCGTTCCTCCGCTGCCCACCCTGGTAGTTGGGGACTATTGTGCATGCACTGCCCTGGCCATACTTGTGCTTGGTCTTCCTCCAGCCCCTGTAGGTTGTAGCATCACTCAATGTGCATCCAGTCCCATCCGTTCCTCCGCTGCCCACCCTGGTAGTTGGGGACTATTGTGCATGCACTGCCCTGGCCATACTTGTGCTTGGTCTTCCTCCAGCCCCTGTAGGTTGTAGTATCTCTCAATGTGCATCCAGTCCCATCCGTTCCTCCGCTGCCCACCCTGGTAGTTGGGGACTATTGTGCATGCACTGCCCTGGCCATACTTGTGCTTGGTCTTCCCCAGCCCCTGTAGGTTGTAGCATCACTCAATGTGCATCCAGTCCCATCCGTTCCTCCGCTGCCCACCCTGGTAGTTGGGGACTATTGTGCATGCACTGCCCTGGCCATACTTGTGCTTGGTCTTCCCCCAGCCCCTGTAGGTTGTAGTATCACTCAATGTGCATCCAGTCCCATCCGTTCCTCCGCTGCCCACCCTGGTAGTTGGGGACTATTGTGCATGCACTGCCCTGGCCATACTTGTGCTTGGTCTTCCTCCAGCCCCTGTAGGTTGTAGCATCACTCAATGTGCATCCAGTCCCATCCGTTCCTCCGCTGCCCACCCTGGTAGTTGGGGAATATTGTGCATGCACTGCCCTGACCATACTTGTGCTTGGTCTTCCCCCAGCCCCTGTAGGTTGTAGTATCACTCAATGTGCATCCAGTCCCATCCGTTCCTCTGCTGCCCACCCTGGTAGTTGGGGACTATTGTGCATGCACTGCCCTGGCCATACTTGTGCTTGGTCTTCCTCCAGCCCCTGTAGGTTGTAGTATCACTCAATGTGCATCCAGTCCCATCCGTTCCTCCGCTGCCCACCCTGGTAGTTGGGGACTATTGTGCATGCACTGCCCTGGCCATACTTGTGCTTGGTCTTCCTCCAGCCCCTGTAGGTTGTTGCATCACTCAATGTGCATCCAGTCCCATCCGTTCCTCCGCTGCCCACCCTGGTAGTTGGGGACTATTGTGCATGCACTGCCCTGGCCATACTTGTGCTTGGTCTTCCTCCAGCCCCTGTAGGTTGTAGCATCACTCAATGTGCATCCAGTCCCATCCGTTCCTCCGCTGCCCACCCTGGTAGTTGGGGAATATTGTGCATGCGCTGCCCTGGCTATACTTGTGCTTGGTCTTCCTCCAGCCCCTGTAGGTTGTAGTATCACTCAATGTGCATCCAGTCCCATCCGTTCCTCCGCTGCCCACCCTGGTAGTTGGGGACTATTGTGCATGCACTGCCCTGGCCATACTTGTGCTTGGTCTTCCCCCAGCCCCTGTAGGTTGTAGCATCACTCAATGTGCATCCAGTCCCATCCGTTCCTCCGCTGCCCACCCTGGTAGTTGGGGACTATTGTGCATGCACTGCCCTGGCCATACTTGTGCTTGGTCTTCCCCCAGCCCCTGTAGGTTGTAGTATTACTCAATGTGCATCCAGTCCCATCCGTTCCTCTGCTGCCCACCCTGGTAGTTGGGGACTATTGTGCATGCACTGCCCTGGCCATACTTGTGCTTGGTCTTCCTCCAGCCCCTGTAGGTTGTAGCATCACTCAATGTGCATCCAGTCCCATCCGTTCCTCCGCTGCCCACCCTGGTAGTTGGGGACTATTGTGCATGCACTGCCCTGGCCATACTTGTGCTTGGTCTTCCTCCAGCCCCTGTAGGTTGTAGTATCACTCAATGTGCATCCAGTCCCATCCGTTCCTCCGCTGCCCACCCTGGTAGTTGGGGACTATTGTGCATGCACTGCCCTGGCCATACTTGTGCTTGGTCTTCCTCCAGCCCCTGTAGGTTGTAGTATCTCTCAATGTGCATCCAGTCCCATCCGTTCCTCCGCTCCCCACCCTGGTAGTTGGGGACTATTGTGCATGCACTGCCCTGGCCATACTTGTGCTTGGTCTTCCTCCAGCCCCTGTAGGTTGTAGCATCACTCAATGTGCATCCAGTCCCATCCGTTCCTCCGCTGCCCACCCTGGTAGTTGGGAACTATTGTGCATGCACTGCCCTGGCCATACTTGTGCTTGGTCTTCCTCCAGCCCCTGTAGGTTGTAGCATCACTCAATGTGCATCCGTTCCTCCGCTGGCCACCCTGGTAGTTGGGGACTATTGTGCATGCACTGCCCTGGCCATACTTGTGCTTGGTCTTCCTCCAGCCCCTGTAGGTTGTAGCATCACTCAATGTGCATCCAGTCCCATCCGTTCCTCCGCTGCCCACCCTGGTAGTTGGGGACTATTGTGCATGCACTGCCCTGGCCATACTTGTGCTTGGTCTTCCCCAGCCCCTGTAGGTTGTAGTATCACTCAATGTGCATCCAGTCCCATCCGTTCCTCCGCTGCCCACCCTGGTAGTTGGGGACTATTGTGCATGCACTGCCCTGGCCATACTTGTGCTTGGTCTTCCCCCAGCCCCTGTAGGTTGTAGTATCACTCAATGTGCATCCAGTCCCATCCGTTCCTCCGCTGCCCACCCTGGTAGTTGGGGACTATTGTGCATGCACTGCCCTGGCTATACTTGTGCTTGGTCTTCCTCCAGCCCCTGTAGGTTGTAGTATCACTCAATGTGCATCCAGTCCCATCCGTTACTCCGCTGCCCACCCTGGTAGTTGGGGAATATTGTGCATGCGCTGCCCTGGCTATACTTGTGCTTGGTCTTCCTCCAGCCCCTGTAGGTTGTAGTATCACTCAATGTGCATCCAGTCCCATCCGTTCCTCCGCTGCCCACCCTGGTAGTTGGGGACTATTGTGCATGCACTGCCCTGGCCATACTTGTGCTTGGTCTTCCTCCAGCCCCTGTAGGTTGTAGTATCACTCAATGTGCATCCAGTCCCATCCGTTCCTCCGCTGCCCACCCTGGTAGTTGGGGAATATTGTGCATGCGCTGCCCTGGCTATACTTGTGCTTGGTCTTCTCCCAGCCCCTGTAGGTTGTAGCATCACTCAATGTGCATCCAGTCCCATCCGTTCCTCCGCTGCCCACCCTGGTAGTTGGGGACTATTGTGCATGCACTGCCCTGGCCATACTTGTGCTTGATCTTCCTCCAGCCCCTGTAGGTTGTAGTATCACTCAATGTGCATCCAGTCCCATCCGTTCCTCCGCTGCCCACTCTGGTAGTTGGGGACTATTGTGCATGCGCTGCCCTGGCCATACTTGTGCTTGGTCTTCCTCCAGCCCTTGTAGGTTGTAGTATCACTCAATGTGCATCCAGTCCCATCCGTTCCTCCGCTGCCCACCCTGGTAGTTGGGGACTATTGTGCATGCGCGGCCCTGGCCATACTTGTGCTTGGTCTTCCTCCAGCCCCTGTAGGTTGTATCATCACTCAATGTGCATCCAGTCCCATCCGTTCCTCCGCTGCCCACCCTGGTAGTTGGGGACTATTGTGCATGCACTGCCCTGGCTATACTTGTGCTTGGTCTTCCCCCAGCCCCTGTAGGTTGTAGTATCACTCAATGTGCATCCAGTCCCATCTGTTCCTCCGCTGCCCACCCTGGTAGTTGGGGACTATTGTGCATGCACTGCCCTGGCCATACTTGTGCTTGGTCTTCCCCCAGCCCCTGTAGGTTGTATCATCACTCAATGTGCATCCAGTCCCATCCGTTCCTCCGCTGCCCACCCTGGTAGTTGGGGACTATTGTGCATGCACTGCCCTGGCCATACTTGTGCTTGGTCTTCCCCCAGCCCCTGTAGGTTGTAGTATCACTCAATGTGCATCCAGTCCCATCCGTTCCTCCGCTGCCCACCCTGGTAGTTGGGGACTATTGTGCATGCACTGCCCTGGCTATACTTGTGCTTGGTCTTCCTCCAGCCCCTGTAGGTTGTAGTATCACTCAATGTGCATCCAGTCCCATCCGTTCCTCCGCTGCCCACCCTGGTAGTTGGGGACTATTGTGCATGCACTGCCCTGTCTATACTTGTGCTTGGTCTTCCTCCAGCCCCTGTAGGTTGTAGTATCACTCAATGTGCATCCAGTCCCATCCGTTCCTCCGCTGCCCACTCTGGTAGTTGGGGACTATTGTGCATGCACTGCCCTGGCCATACTTGTGCTTGGTCTTCCTCCAGCCCCTGTAGGTTGTAGTATCACTCAATGTGCATCCAGTCCCATCCGTTCCTCCGCTGCCCACCCTGGTAGTTGGGGACTATTGTGCATGCACTGCTCTGGCCATACTTGTGCTTGGTCTTCCCCCAGCCCCTGTAGGTTGTAGTATCACTCAATGTGCATCCAGTCCCATCCGTTCCTCCGCTGCCCACCCTGGTAGTTGGGGACTATTGTGCATGCACTGCCCTGGCCATACTTGTGCTTGGTCTTCCTCCAGCCCCTGTAGGTTGTAGTATCACTCAATGTGCATCCAGTCCCATCCGTTCCTCCGCTGCCCACCCTGGTAGTTGGGGACTATTGTGCATGCACTGCCCTGGCCATACTTGTGCTTGGTCTTCCTCCAGCCCCTGTAGGTTGTAGCATCACTCAATGTGCATCCAGTCCCATCCGTTCCTCCGCTGCCCACCCTGGTAGTTGGGGACTATTGTGCATGCACTGCCCTGGCCATACTTGTGCTTGGTCTTCCCCCAGCCCCTGTAGGTTGTAGTATCACTCAATGTGCATCCAGTCCCATCCGTTCCTCCGCTGCCCACCCTGGTAGTTGGGGACTATTGTGCATGCACTGCCCTGGCCATACTTGTGCTTGGTCTTCCCCCAGCCCCTGTAGGTTGTAGTATCACTCAATGTGCATCCAGTCCCATCCGTTCCTCCGCTGCCCTCCCTGGTAGTTGGGGACTATTGTGCATGCACTGCCCTGGCCATACTTGTGCTTGGTCTTCCTCCAGCCCCTGTAGGTTGTAGTATCACTCAATGTGCATCCAGTCCCATCCGTTCCTCCGCTGCCCTCCCTGGTAGTTGGGGACTATTGTGCATGCACTGCCCTGGCCATACTTGTGCTTGGTCTTCCTCCAGCCCCTGTAGGTTGTAGTATCACTCAATGTGCATCCAGTCCCATCCGTTCCTCCGCTGCCCACCCTGGTAGTTGGGGACTATTGTGCATGCACTGCCCTGGCTATACTTGTGCTTGGTGTTCCTCCAGCCCCTGTAGGTTGTAGTATCACTCAATGTGCATCCAGTCCCATCCGTTCCTCCGCTGCCCACCCTGGTAGTTGGGGACTATTGTGCATGCACTGCCCTGGCCATACTTGTGCTTGGTCTTCCTCCAGCCCCTGTAGGTTGTAGTATCACTCAATGTGCATCCAGTCCCATCCGTTCCTCCGCTGCCCTCCCTGGTAGTTGGGGACTATTGTGCATGCACTGCCCTGGCCATACTTGTGCTTGGTCTTCCTCCAGCCCCTGTAGGTTGTAGTATCACTCAATGTGCATCCAGTCCCATCCGTTCCTCCGCTGCCCACCCTGGTAGTTGGGGACTATTGTGCATGCACTGCCCTGGCCATACTTGTGCTTGGTCTTCCCCCAGCCCCTGTAGGTTGTAGCATCAATGTGCATCCAGTCCCATCCGTTCCTCCGCTGCCCACCCTGGTAGTTGGGGACTATTGTGCATGCACTGCCCTGGCCATACTTGTGCTTGGTCTTCCTCCAGCCCCTGTAGGTTGTAGTATCACTCAATGTGCATCCAGTCCCATCCGTTCCTCCGCTGCCCACTCTGGTAGTTGGGGACTATTGTGCATGCACTGCCCTGGCCATACTTGTGCTTGGTCTTCCTCCAGCCCCTGTAGGTTGTAGTATCACTGAATGTGCATCCAGTCCCATCCGTTCCTCCGCTGCTCACCCTGGTAGTTGGGGACTATTGTGCATGCACTGCCCTGGCCATACTTGTGCTTGGTCTTCCCCCAGCCCCTGTAGGTTGTAGTATCACTCAATGTGCATCCAGTCCCATCCGTTCCTCCGCTGCCCACCCTGGTAGTTGGGGACTATTGTGCATGCACTGCCCTGGCTATACTTGTGCTTGGTCTTCCTCCAGCCCCTGTAGGTTGTAGCATCACTCAATGTGCATCCAGTCCCATCCGTTCCTCCGCTGCCCACCCTGGTAGTTGGGGACTATTGTGCATGCACTGCCCTGGCTATACTTGTGCTTGGTCTTCCTCCAGCCCCTGTAGGTTGTAGTATCACTCAATGTGCATCCAGTCCCATCCGTTCCTCCGCTGCCCACCCTGGTAGTTGGGGAATATTGTGCATGCACTGCCCTGACCATACCTGTGCTTGGTCTTCCTCCAGCCCCTGTAGGTTGTAGTATCACTCAATGTGCATCCAGTCCCATCCGTTCCTCCGCTGCCCACCCTGGTAGTTGGGGACTATTGTGCATGCACTGCCCTGGCTATACTTGTGCTTGGTCTTCCTCCAGCCCCTGTAGGTTGTAGTATCACTCAATGTGCATCCAGTCCCATCCGTTCCTCCGCTGCCCACCCTGGTAGTTGGGGACTATTGTGCATGCACTGCCCTGGCTATACTTGTGCTTGGTCTTCCTCCAGCCCCTGTAGGTTGTAGTATCACTCAATGTGCATCCAGTCCTATCCGTTCCTCCGCTGCCCACCCTGGTAGTTGGGGACTATTGTGCATGCACTGCCCTGGCCATACTTGTGCTTGGTCTTCCTCCAGCCCCTGTAGGTTGTAGCATCACTCAATGTGCATCCAGTCCCATCCGTTCCTCCGCTGCCCACCCTGGTAGTTGGGGACTATTGTGCATGCACTGCCCTGGCTATACTTGTGCTTGGTCTTCCTCCAGCCCCTGTAGGTTGTAGTATCACTCAATGTGCATCCAGTCCTATCCGTTCCTCCGCTGCCCACCCTGGTAGTTGGGGACTATTGTGCATGCACTGCCCTGGCCATACTTGTGCTTGGTCTTCCTCCAGCCCCTGTAGGTTGTAGTATCACTCAATGTGCATCCAGTCCCATCCGTTCCTCCGCTGCCCACCCTGGTAGTTGGGGACTATTGTGCATGCACTGCCCTGGCCATACTTGTGCTTGGTCTTCCCCCAGCCCCTGTAGGTTGTAGTATCACTCAATGTGCATCCAGTCCCATCCGTTCCTCCGCTGCCCACCCTGGTAGTTGGGGACTATTGTGCATGCACTGCCCTGGCCATACTTGTGCTTGGTCTTCCCCCAGCCCCTGTAGGTTGTAGCATCACTCAATGTGCATCCAGTCCCATCCGTTCCTCCGCTGCCCACCCTGGTAGTTGGGGACTATTGTGCATGCACTGCCCTGGCCATACTTGTGCTTGGTCTTCCTCCAGCCCCTGTAGGTTGTAGTATCAATGTGCATCCAGTCCCATCCGTTCCTCCGCTCCCCACCCTGGTAGTTGGGGACTATTGTGCATGCACTGCCCTGGCCATACTTGTGCTTGGTCTTCCTCCAGCCCCTGTAGGTTGTAGCATCACTCAATGTGCATCCAGTCCCATCCGTTCCTCCGCTGCCCACCCTGGTAGTTGGGGAATATTGTGCATGCACTGCCCTGGCCATACTTGTGCTTGGTCTTCCTCCAGCCCCTGTAGGTTGTAGTATCACTCAATGTGCATCCAGTCCCATCCGTTCCTCCGCTGCCCACCCTGGTAGTTGGGGACTATTGTGCATGCACTGCCCTGGCCATACTTGTGCTTGGTCTTCCTCCAGCCCCTGTAGGTTGTAGTATCACTCAATGTGCATCCAGTCCCATCCGTTCCTCCGCTGCCCACCCTGGTAGTTGGGGACTATTGTGCATGCACTGCCCTGGCCATGCTTGTGCTTGGTCTTCCTCCAGCCCCTGTAGGTTGTAGCATCACTCAATGTGCATCCAGTCCCATCCGTTCCTCCGCTGCCCACCCTGGTAGTTGGGGACTATTGTGCATGCACTGCCCTGGCTATACTTGTGCTTGGTCTTCCTCCAGCCCCTGTAGGTTGTAGTATCACTCAATGTGCATCCAGTCCCATCCGTTCCTCCGCTGCCCACCCTGGTAGTTGGGGACTATTGTGCATGCACTGCCCTGGCTATACTTGTGCTTGGTCTTCCTCCAGCCCCTGTAGGTTGTAGTATCACTCAATGTGCATCCAGTCCTATCCGTTCCTCCGCTGCCCACCCTGGTAGTTGGGGACTATTGTGCATGCACTGCCCTGGCCATACTTGTGCTTGGTCTTCCTCCAGCCCCTGTAGGTTGTAGCATCACTCAATGTGCATCCAGTCCCATCCGTTCCTCCGCTGCCCACCCTGGTAGTTGGGGACTATTGTGCATGCACTGCCCTGGCTATACTTGTGCTTGGTCTTCCTCCAGCCCCTGTAGGTTGTAGTATCACTCAATGTGCATCCAGTCCTATCCGTTCCTCCGCTGCCCACCCTGGTAGTTGGGGACTATTGTGCATGCACTGCCCTGGCCATACTTGTGCTTGGTCTTCCTCCAGCCCCTGTAGGTTGTAGTATCACTCAATGTGCATCCAGTCCCATCCGTTCCTCCGCTGCCCACCCTGGTAGTTGGGGACTATTGTGCATGCACTGCCCTGGCCATACTTGTGCTTGGTCTTCCCCCAGCCCCTGTAGGTTGTAGTATCACTCAATGTGCATCCAGTCCCATCCGTTCCTCCGCTGCCCACCCTGGTAGTTGGGGACTATTGTGCATGCACTGCCCTGGCCATACTTGTGCTTGGTCTTCCCCCAGCCCCTGTAGGTTGTAGCATCACTCAATGTGCATCCAGTCCCATCCGTTCCTCCGCTGCCCACCCTGGTAGTTGGGGACTATTGTGCATGCACTGCCCTGGCCATACTTGTGCTTGGTCTTCCTCCAGCCCCTGTAGGTTGTAGTATCAATGTGCATCCAGTCCCATCCGTTCCTCCGCTCCCCACCCTGGTAGTTGGGGACTATTGTGCATGCACTGCCCTGGCCATACTTGTGCTTGGTCTTCCTCCAGCCCCTGTAGGTTGTAGCATCACTCAATGTGCATCCAGTCCCATCCGTTCCTCCGCTGCCCACCCTGGTAGTTGGGGAATATTGTGCATGCACTGCCCTGGCCATACTTGTGCTTGGTCTTCCTCCAGCCCCTGTAGGTTGTAGTATCACTCAATGTGCATCCAGTCCCATCCGTTCCTCCGCTGCCCACCCTGGTAGTTGGGGACTATTGTGCATGCACTGCCCTGGCCATACTTGTGCTTGGTCTTCCTCCAGCCCCTGTAGGTTGTAGTATCACTCAATGTGCATCCAGTCCCATCCGTTCCTCCGCTGCCCACCCTGGTAGTTGGGGACTATTGTGCATGCACTGCCCTGGCCATGCTTGTGCTTGGTCTTCCTCCAGCCCCTGTAGGTTGTAGCATCACTCAATGTGCATCCAGTCCCATCCGCTCCTCCGCTGCTCACCCTGGTAGTTGGGGACTATTGTGCATGCACTGCCCTGGCCATACTTGTGCTTGGTCTTGTTCCAATGGCCAGGAGCGTTCATCACCTTGTAATTGTGCAGGCTCAGAGCACTACCATCCATGGGAACGAGACCAAGCACATGCACAGCCAGGGCCACACATGCACAGTAGTCGCCGAGCATCACAGTCGGCAGCGGAGGAATGGTCAGAACTGGACGCACACTGAGGGAGCCCGCAACATACTGGGGGCTGGAGGAAGGTCAGGGAAACAGAAATGTAATTATAGAATCAAAGCTTGTGTAACATTCAAGTCCGGCAGTTTAAAAGCATAGCAGTTGTACATACAGCAAACCTCTGTACTACATTACACAACAGGCATTGCAAGGGTACGCTTCAGGGAACTTATATGGAAATATCTATCATACACATATACAGGTTACAATTCAGGAAATAAGTATATATATATATATATATATATATATATATATATATATATATATATATATATATATATATATATATATATATATATATATATATATATATATATATATATATATATAATATGTGTTTGTGTATATATATATATATATATATATATATATATATATATATATATATATATATATATATATATATATATATATATATATGCTCTGACAGGCATCATGTAGCAGCAGCAGTGTTGAGCAGCTCACTGATTTTTACTTATCTGTTGCACTTCATTACCTCTGGCTGCACTTCAGAGCTGAAAGGGTTACATTAATTACAGGCGGGCTGCAGCTGGCACAAAACTTGTTGTAGGGGCGGGGACAGCTGCCTCGATCCATTCTATTGGCTCGGGGGAGGAGCTGTGATTACGAGTACTGTACTGGAGAGAAGGAAGTAGGAGGCCAGAGATTCATACTATGCGGCCACCCGGGACCTAACTGCGTTCGTGCAGAGCAGGGAATAGGTCTGCTGGGTGTGGGGCCTGGGGCGATTGCCCCACGTGTCCCCCCCCCCCCCCCCAAAGGCCGGCACTGATGTATGCAATCCGGGCCAGGTACGTGAATTTCGTTAGCACCTGTGGATGTATGCCAACCGGGCCAGATGCCTGAATTCCCTTAGCACCCGAGGATGTATGCCATCTGGGCCAGGTGCCTGAATTCCCTTAGCACCCGAGGATGTATGCCATCTGGGCCATGTGCCTGAATTCCCTTAGCACCCGAGGATATATGCCATCCGGGCCAGGTGCCTGAATTCTCTTAGCACCCGAGGATGTATGCCATCCGGGACAGGTGCCTGAATTCCCTTCGTACCCGAGGATGTATGCCATCCGGGCCAGGTGCCTGAATTCCCTTAGCACCCGAGGATGTATGCCATCCGGGCCAGGTGCCTGAATTCCCTTAGCACCCGAGGATGTATGCCATCCGGGCCAGGTGCCTGAATTCTCTTAGCACCCGAGGATGTATGCCATCCAGGCCAGGTGCCTGAATTCCCTTAGCACCCGAGGATGTATGCCATCCGGGCCAGGTGCCTGAATTCCCTTAGCACCCGAGGATGTATGCCATCTGGGCCAGGTGCCTGAATTCCCTTAGCACCCAAGGATGTATGCCATCCGGGCCAGGTGCCTGAATTCCCTTAGCACCCGAGGATGTATGCCATTTGGGCCAGGTGCCTGAATTCTCTTAGCACCCGAGGATATATGCCATCCCTGCCAGGTGCCTGAATTCTCTTAGCACCCGAGGATAAATACCATCCGGGCCAGGTGCCTGAATTCTCTTAGCACCCGAGGATATATGCCATCCGGGCCAGGTGCCTGAATTCTCTTAGCACCCGAGGATGTATGCCATCCGGGACAGGTGCCTGAATTCCCTTCGTACCCGAGGATGTATGCCATCCGGGACAGGTGCCTGAATTCCCTTAGCACCCGAGGATGTATGCCATCCTGGACAGGTGCCTGAATTCCCTTAGCACCCGAGGATGTATGCCATGCGGACCAGGTGGCTGAATTCCCTTAGCATCTGTGGATGTTGTGTGAGCCTTCTGTAATTTCCTCTTTCCTTTGCAGGACTATATCATAGTCAAGAAGCCAGGCGGGCGAGATCCACGCAACAACAGGTTACAAGTGGTGGAAGGATTCTGTCGGAAACAGAATTCCATGTCTATGTCGCCACCACAATCTCTAACACCAGAGCAACACAACGAGCAGAAGATCCTGGACCTGACCAACCAGATCACAGAGCTGCTGACAGGAGAAGTGAGCGGTGCTGGGAGATATGGGACATCATCCAGTAACACAAGGGGTGTGTCTGGGTGGTGAGCAGGGAATTATGGGAGATTATCCAGTAACACAAAGGGGTGTGTCTGAGTGGTGAGCAGGGAATTATGGGACATTATCCAGTAACACAAGGGGCGTGTCTGGGTGGTGAGAGGTGCTGGGAATTATGGGATATTATCCAGTAACACAAGGGGTGTGTCTGGGTGGTGAGAGGTGCTGGGAATTATGGGATATTATCCAGTAACACAAGGGGTGTGTCTGGGTGGTGAGAGGTGCTGGGTATTATGGGACATTATCCAGTAACACAAGGGGCGTGTCTGGGTGGTGAGCAGGGAATTATGGGATATTATCCAGTAACACAAGGGGTGTGTCTGGGTGGTGAGAGGTGCTGGGTATTATGGGACATTATCCAGTAACACAAGGGGCGTGTCTGGGTGGTGAGCAGGGAATTATGGGTGTGACAATCCAGCCCCTCGATCCCGTTGAGATCTGCTCCCGTTAGCGTACGCAGGAAGTACGGGCGCAGACGGACAACGAGACCGGTTGCTGGATCGTCAGAGGGAAGAAAGAAAAAGGCGACAGAGCGTGCCAATCCCGTCTAATCTGCTCCCGTAAGCATACGCAGGAAGTACGGTGAACAGACTGACAATACAGATTGGTCGCGCAGCTGCCGACAATATGTAATGGGACAAACATCCACCAATCCCGTATTACTAGGCCACTGTTGCCATGCAGGTCTCATGCACTAGAGACTGCTGGAGGCAAATTCACTGTGTGCGTAGTAAACGGTTAAGATTGGTTGGAGGTGCCCATACATGTACAATTCTGATTGTATGTACAATCGGTAAACAAAAAAATATCGATTTCGCGCTGGAAATCGGGTAAATAAAGTAAACTGCCACCACTCTCTCAAGTTCAGGGAGGAAAGAGACTCCCGCTATCATAATATGGTAGCTAGCCCTATCACGTTCAACACGCTCAAGTCACCGTTCGGGGAATAGTCACTTCCGACGGCTTAAAGACTGTGAGCAATGTGACGTTAAAGAAAGGTTACTGGGTCCCTATATGATGCAATCTCGAATTGTATTTATAATCGAGAAACGAAGTTATCGATTTCGCACAGGAAATCTGGTACTAGCTAATCCTAGAAGGAAGAAACGGTTATTTACAACCTAGCTAGCAAATCAACAATTTATAAGCAAATCATTAAACAATGCGGTAGTATGACTGACTCTTCAGAGGGCAGATTCGTTATAGCAGCAATCAGATGACCAGAACAGGCACAAGACTGAACGATAAAATCGTTAGTTTATTTCTAAACTACATACACACAGCTTATTTTAGAACAGATTGACAGAGAGAAGAGAGGAAAAGAGAACAGAATGTCTTAATATACACAGTTCAAATACCGTTATTGGTAGTCCATGCGGCAATCGCAAGTCTTTGGCGAAAGTCCCAAAATGGCGGTTGCCATGCGGCCAACAGGCCTTTGTTAGGAAGTTCCAAGAGGGAGGGTTTGCCCGCGTCCTTGCGGGCTGCCAGGATGTTACTAGGCATCAGATTGAAGGTAAAGGACACAGAGCTTTCTGGGCTCTGTCTGGTTATAGCCCCCACTCCAGCAAGGAGGGGTTAGGGGGCGTGGATCACACACCTCTTTGGAATAGGAGATCTCTGCCCCTCTCAGAGAGACAAAATTTTACCTGAATCATGATAAGTGTGCTCATCTGCAAACCGTACAAGTTGTGTTAAATCTAATAACATTTTTAGGTTTGTCAGAATTTATCAAGAACGTTGATACCAAACTTGGGGGGTTTAGAGTGAACGGTGACCCCAAAATGTATATCTCTGCTTTGGCAGGGCTTACCTTGAATTCAGAAACATCCAATCGTGTGGTTGGTTCCGAATTTCAGAATAAGCGGGTTCTTAAGGCCGTTGCCTATTTGGAAAGCCATCTTTATGGCAAAAGATGGATTTCATATTTGTGAGATCACAGAAAGGTCAGCTGGGAGATGGAATCTCCTTGATCCTTCAGCTGAGGTAATCCTGAGAGAACCCCCTGCTGTGATCGGTTCCTAGCAGTCTGGAGGAGCTAACATTTATGAGCTTCTGTCAACTGATATCTACCCTTCACCTGATGGATGAGGTCATAAACACCTCAGGGGGTCCCCTGTGCTGGCAGAGAATCTTTTCAACAGCAGGCTAATTAACTGGCCATGAAAGGATTTCTCCAGCCCTTTGGTGACGGGAAAAAAAAAAGTGTATTTAAACCCAAAAAACTGTCAGTTTGGGTGGTTTGCGAAGAACTAGCGTTGGTAACTCCATGACGCATTCGATATGTCATATCGACGGCGTCACAATGGGACATTATCCAGTAATACAAGGGGCGTGTCTGTGTGGTGAGAGGTGCTGGGAATTATGGGAGATTATCCAGTAATACAAGGGGCGTGTCTGGGTGGGGAGCAGGGAATTATTGGACATTATCCAGTAACACAAGGGGTGTGTCTGGGTGGTGAGCAGGGAATTATGGGACATTATCCAGTAACACGAGGGGCGTGTCTGGGTGGTGAGAGGTGCTGGGTATTACGGGACATTATCCAGTAACACAAGGGGCGTGTCTGGGTGGTGAGTAAGGAATTATGGGACATTATCCAGTAACACAAGGGGTGTGTCTGGGTGGTGAGTAAGGAATTATGGGACATTATCCAGTAACACAAGGGGTGTGTCTGGGGGGTGAGCAGGGAATTATGGGACAATATCTAGTTACGCAAGGAGTGTGTCTGGGTGGTGAGAGGTGCTGGGAATTATGGGATAGTATCCAGTAACACAAGGGGCGTGTCTGGGAGGTGAGCAGGGAATTATGGGACATTATCCAGTAACACAAGGGGCGTGTCTGGGTGGTGTGAGGTGCTGGGAATTATGGGATAGTATCCAGTAACACAAGGGGCGTGTCTGGGTGGTGAGCAGGGAATTATTAGACATTATCCAGTAACACAAGGGGCGTGCCTGGGTGGTGTGAGGTGCAGGGAATTATGGGATATTATCCAGTAACACAAGGGGTGTGTCTGGGTGGTGAGCAGGGAATTATGGGACATTATCCAGTAATACAAGGGGCGTGTCTGGGTGGTGAGAGGTGCTGGGAATTATGGGACATTATCCAGTAACACAAGGGGCGTGTCTGGGTGGTGAGCAGGGAATTATGGGACATTATCCAGTAACACAAGGGACGTGTCTGGGTGGTAAGAGGTGTTGGGAATTATGGGATATTATCCAGTAACACAAGGAGCGTGTCTGGGTGGTGAGAGGTGCTGGGAATTATGGGATATTATCCAGTAACACAAGGGGCGTGTCTGGGTGGTGAGAGGTGCAGGGAATTATGGGGTATTATCCAGTAACACAAGTGGCGTGTCTGGGTGGTGAAAGGTGCTGGGAATTATGGGACATTATCCAGTAACACAAGGGGCGTGTCTGGGTGGTGAGAGGTGCTGGGAATTATGGGACATTATCCAGTAATACAAGGGGCGTGTCTGGGTGGTGAGCAGGGAATTATTGGACATTATCCAGTAACACAAGGGGTGTGTCTGGGTGGTGAGCGGTGCTGGGAATTGTGGGATATTATCCAGTAACACAAGGGGTGTGTCTGGGTGGTGAGTGGTGCTGGGAATTATGGGATATTATCCAGTAACACAAGGGGCGTGTCTGGGTGGTGAGAGGTGCTGGGAATTATGGGACGTTATCCAGTAACACAAGGGACGTGTCTGGGTGGTGAGAGGTGCTGGGAATTATGGGAGATTATCCAGTAACACAAGGGGCGTGTCTGGGTGGTGAGAGGTGCTGGGAATTATGGGAGATTATCCAGTAACACAAGGGGAGTGTCTGGGTGGTGAGCAGGGAATTATGGGACATTATCCAGTAACACAAGGGGCGTGTCTAGGTGGTGAGAGGTGCTGGGACTTATGGGACATTATCCAGTAACACAAGGGGCGTGTCTGGGTGTTGAGCAGGGAATTATGGGACATTATCCAGTAACACAAGGGGCGTGTCTGGGTGGTAAGAGGTGCTGGGTATTATGGGATATTATCCAGTAACACAAGGGGCGTGTCTGGGTGGTGAGAGGTGCTGGGAATTATGGGACATTATCCAGTAACACAAGGGGCGTGTCTGGGTGGTGAGCAGGGAATTATGGGACATTATCCAGTAACACAAGGGGCGTGTCTGGGTGGTGAGCAGGGAATTATGGGATATTATCCAGTAACACAAGGAGCGTGTCTGGGTGGTGAAAGATGCAGGGAATTATGGGACATTATCCAGTAACACAAGGGGCGTGTCTGGGTGGTGAGAGGTGCAGGGAATTATGGGACATTATCCAGTAACACAAGGGGCGTGTCTGGGTGGTGAGAGGTGCTGGGAATTATGGGACATTATCCAGTAACACAAGAAGCGTGTCTGGGTGGTGAGAGGTGCTGGGAATTATGGGACATTATCCAGTAACACAAGGGGCGTGTCTGGGTGGTGAGAGGTGCTGGGAATTATGGGACATTATCCAGTAACACAAGAGGCGTGTCTGGGTGGTGAGAGGTGCTGGGAATTATGGGACATTATCCAGTAACACAAGGGGCGTGTCTGGGTGGTGAGAGGTGCTGGGAATTATGGGATATTATCCAGTAACACAAGGGGCGTGTCTGGGTGGTGTGAGGTGCTGGGAATTATGGGATATTATCCAGTGACACAAGGGGCGTGTCTGGGTGGTGTGAGGTGCTGGGAATTATGGGATATTATCCAGTAACACAAGGGGCGTGTCTGGGTGGTGAGAGGTGCTGGGAATTATGGGACATTATCCAGTAACACAAGGGGTGTGTCTGGGTGGGGATCAGGGAATTCTGGGACATTATCCAGTAACACAAGGGGCGTGTCTGGGTGGTGTGAGGTTCTGGGAATTATGGGATATTATCCAGTAACACATGGGCCGTGTCTGGGTGGTGAGCAGGGAATTATGGTACATTATCCAGTAACACAAGGGTTGTGTCTGGGTGGTGAGCAGGGAATTATGGGACATTATCCAGTAACACAAGGGGCGTGTCTGGGTGGTGAGAGGTGCAGGGAATTATGGGACATTATCCAGTAACACAAGGGGCATGTCTGGGTGGTGAGAGGTGCTGAGAATTATGGGACATTATCCAGTAACACAAGGGGTGTGTCTGGGTGGTGAGAGGTGCTGGGAATTATGGGACATTATCCAGTAACACAATGGGTGTGTCTGGGTGGTGAGCGGTGCTGGGAATTATGGGATATTATCCAGTAACACAAGGGGCGTGTCTGGGTGGTGAGAGGTGCTGGGAATTATGGGACATTATCCAGTAACACAAGGGGCGTGTCTGGGTGGTGAGCGGTGCTGGGAATTATGGGATATTATCCAGTAACACAAGGGGTGTGTCTGGGTGGGGATCAGGGAATTCTGGGACATTATCCAGTAACACAAGGGGCGTGTCTGGGTGGTGAGAGGTGCTGGGAATTATGGGATATTATCCAGTACACAAGGGGCGTGTCTGGGTGGTGAGCAGAGAATTATGGGAGATTATCCAGTAACACAAGGGGTGTGTCTGGGTGGTGAGTAGGGAATTATGGGATATTATCCAGTAACACAAGGGGCTTGTCTGGGTGGTTACTGTACCATTTTGTGTTTCAGGTTCCTATAAGGTGTGATGATGTCACCGTGTATTTCTCCATGGAGGAGTGGCAGTATGTAGAAGGACACAAGGACCTCTACAAGGACATCCTGTTGGAGGACCTCCTCGCCCCACCATCTCCTGGTAAGAATTGACATCAGGGAAGTGTGCTGTTCACAGGGCTGTTTATGTTTGGAAAAACTGCTATTACATTTCCCAGTTTTTATCAGGGCTGTGGAGTCGGAGTCAGAGCAATTTTGGGTGCCTGGAGTCGGAGTCGGGAAAAAATGCACCGACTCCGACTCCTAATGAATTTGTAACTGTAATTAAAATAGAAAATATGATAAAATTTTCTATTTCTCAGATAATAGTCATTAAAAATAATGTATATATTCAGTATATATACAGTAATAGCTGTGCTTAGTCCACAAAAATGAAATAAACCAATCAAAATGAGTTACTTGTGCTGCTTCAATAAAGCAGTCCCTGTATTTTTAAAGTCAGATATACACATCTGATTGTGACTGTATATATGATGTGTACACAGGAATCTCCTATATATACTAAATAACATCTATGCTGTAAGAATAAAGCCTGATGTGTAGCCGTGTCACTAATAGAGATGGTCAACGAGATGGAAATAATTCTGCATTGATGCTGATTTATGCAAATGTATGCACTCCCTTTGCTCATGAAATCAAATAATTTGATATGTTGTTAAAATTTGGTTTGGTGACTACGAATTAAAGGGTACCTGAGACGGATGAAAAGTAAAGTTTTATACATACCTGGGGCTTCCTCCAGCCCCCTTCAGGCTAATCAGTCCCTCGCTGTCCTCCACCACCCGGATCTTCTGCTATGAGTCCTGGTAATTCAGCCAGTCAGCGCTGTCCGGCCACATGCCGCTCCCACAGCCAGGAACATTCTGTACCTGCGCAATAGTGCTGCACAGGTGTAGTATGCTCCTGGCGGCGGAGTGTGTGCATGAACACTACGCCAGACTGGCTCAAGTACTTGGACTCATAGCAGAAGATCCAGGTGGCGGAGGGGGACAGCGAGGGACTGATTAGCCTGAAGGGGGCTGGAGGAAGCCCCAGGTATGTATAAAACTTTAATTTCATCTGTCTCAGGTTTACTTTGTTACGCAGTAGTACTATACTCTACATATGCACTCCCCACAGAGCTGCAGGGAATCCACTGAGAATGCTGTGCACATTGAACACAGAGGTGTTGTCTGTCACCCATAAACCTGGTTCAGATTGTGCATGAAGAATGTGTAATAGAGGAAGAATCTCCTCATTCCCCTGCAGAGTACCTGCACATCACTCTTACATGTACCCACAGTCACATTGCCTAGGGCCTGATCCATGTTCAGATTGTGCATGAAGAATGTGTAATAGAGGAAGAATACCCTCATTCTCCTGCAGAGTACCTGCACATCACTCTTACATGTACCCACAGTCACATTGCCTAGGGCCTGATAGATGTTCAGATTGTTCCTGAAGAATGTGTAATAGAGGAAGAATCCCCTCATTCCCCTGCAGAGTACCTGCACATCACTCTTACATGTACCCACAGTTACATTGCCTAGGGCCTGATCCATGTTCAGATTGTGCATGAAGAATGTGTAATAGAGGAAGAATACCCTCATTCTCCTGCAGAGTACCTGCACATCACTCTTACATGTACCCACAGTCACATTGCCTAGGGCCTGATCCATGTTCAGATTGTGCTTGAAGAATGTGTAATAGAGGAAGAATCTCCTCATTCCCCTGCAGAGTACCTGCACATCACTCTTACATGTACCCACAGTTACATTGCCTAGGGCCTGATCCATGTTCTGATTGTGCATGAAGAATGTGTAATAGACGAAGAATCTCCTTATTCCCCTGCAGAGCACCTATACATCACTCTTACATGTACCCACAGTTACATTGCCTAGGGCCTGATAGATGTTCTGATTGTGCCTGAAGAATGTGTAATAGAGGAAGAATCCCCTCATTCCCTGCAGAGTACCTGCACATCACTCTTACATGTACCTAGAGTTACATTGCCTAGGGCCTGATCCATGCTCAGATTGTGCATGAAGAATGTGTAATAGAGGAAGAATCACCTCATTCCCCTGCAGAGTACCTGCACATCATTCTTACATCCCACACTTACATTGCCTAGGGCCTGATAGATGTTCTTTGTTCCGGTTTGCACCTTTTACAAGTACTCTTACCAAGGACTAGTTTTAGTCTAAAGGGAATAAATATAGTAGTCTACATATCCTTCTCACTTCAGTTGTCTTGTAAAATTCCTAAGCGTTGGCAGTTAAGAGACTAATTTCACGTTACGTACTGTTAATCAACAAAATTTTAATATGCAAATTAGAGGAGTCGGAGTCGGTGGAATCCTAAACTGAGGAGTCGGAGTCGTTAGATTTTTGGACCGACTTCACAGCCCTGGTTTTTATATTAGTTCAGTAATATGGCGTTCCTGCCCCAAATTGTGAAAAATGCCGGTGTAAAGCGATTCCCCAAGGTGGCCCAGCAGCAGGGCCAAGGCAAGATGGGCTCCAGCCTCAGGGCGCAGTGTAGGAGGAGGCACAGGGCCGAGGCAGAGGCGAGAGAGGCTCCAGCCTCAGGGCTCAGTGTAGGAGGGGGCGCCTAACTCACTCAGCTATCATTCACCTATTGTGTTTGATGCAAAGAGAAATGAGAAAAAGGGATCCCTTGCAGTGACTGGAAGCCAGATAATTAGAGATTGAGGAGGGGGGGGGGGGGTTCCTGGGGCTCCTCTTAGTCTAATTGCAATCAGTGAGTGACGGCTGGGGTGGGCGGGATGGAGGGCCGCACTTTGGTGTCTCACCCTCAGGAGCTGGAGGTCCTTGTCCCGGCTCTACCCAGCAGCTGTGTACATGCTCCTGTCCATGAGAAGGAGACTTAGGGGCTGATGAGGGATTCCCCAGGGTGGCCCAGCAGCTGTGTACATGCTCCTGTCCATGAGAAGGAGGCTTAGGGGCTGATGATTCCCCAGGGTGGCCCAGCAGCTGTGTACATGCTCCTGTCCATGAGAAGGAGACTTAGGGGCTGATGAGGGATTCCCCAGGGTGGCCCAGCAGCTGTGTACATGCTCCTGTCCATGAGAAGGAGGCTTAGGGGCTGATGATTCCCCAGGGAGGCCCAGCAGCTGTGTACATGCTCCTGTCCATGAGAAGGAGACTTAGGGGCTGATGAGTGATTCCCCAGGGTGGCCCAGCAGCTGTGTACATGCTCCTGTCCATGAGAAGGAGGCTTAGGGGCTGATGATTCCCCAGGGTGGCCCAGCAGCTGTGTACATGCTCCTGTCCATGAGAAGGAGGCTTAGGGGCTGATGAGTGATTCCCCAGGGTGGCCCAGCAGCTGTGTACATGCTCCTGTCCATGAGAAGGAGACTAAGGGGCTGATGATTCCCCAGGGAGGCCCAGCAGCTGTGTACATGCTCCTGTCCATGAGAAGGAGACTAAGGGGCTGATGAGTGATTCCCCAGGGTGACCCAGCAGCTGTGTACATGCTCCTGTCCATGAGAAGGAGACTTAGGGGCTGAGGATTCCCCAAGGTGGCCCAGCAGCTGTGTACATGCCCCTGTCCATGAGAAGGAGGCTTAGGGGCTGATGAGGGATTCCCCAGGGTGGCCCAGCAGCTGTGTACATGCTCCTGTCCATGAGAAGGAGACTTAGGGGCTGATGAGTGATTCCCCAGGGTGACCCAGCAGCTGTGTACATGCTCCTGTCCATGAGAAGGAGACTTAGGGGCTGATGATTCCCCAGGGTGGCCCAGCAGCGGTGTACATGCTCCTGTCCATGAGAAGGAGGCTTAGGGGCTGATGATTCCCCAGGGTGGCCCAGCAGCGGTGTACATGCTCCTGTCCATGAGAAGGAGACTAAGGGGCTGATGATTCCCCAGGGAGGCCCAGCAGCTGTGTACATGCTCCTGTCCATGAGAAGGAGACTTAGGGGCTGATGAGTGATTCCCCAGGGTGACCCAGCAGCTGTGTACATGCTCCTGTCCATGAGAAGGAGACTTAGGGGCTGATGATTCCCCAGGGAGGCCCAGCAGCTGTGTACATGCTCCTGTCCATGAGGAGGAGACTTAGGGGGTGATGAGGGATTCCCCAGGGTGGCCCAGCAGCTGTGTACATGCTCCTGTCCATGAGAAGGAGGCTTAGGGGCTGATGAGTGATTCCCCAGGGGTGGCCCAGCAGCTGTGTACATGCTCCTGTCCATGAGAAGGAGACTTAGGGGCTGATGATACCCCAGGGTGGCCCAGCAGCTGTGTACATGCTCCTGTCCATGAGAAGGAGACTTAGGGGCTGATGATTCCCCAGGGTGGCCCAGCAGCTGTGTACATGCTCCTGTCCATGAGAAGGAGGCTTAGGGGATGATGAATCCCAAGGGAGGCCCAACAGCTGTGTACATGCTCCTGTCCATGAGAAGGAGGCTTAGGGGCTGAGGATTCCCCAGGGAGGCCCAGCAGCTGTGTACATGCTCCTGTCCATGAGAAGGAGACTAAGGGGCTGATGAGTGATTCCCCAGGGTGGCCCAGCAGCTGTGTACATGCTCCTGTCCATGAGAAGGAGACTTAAGGGCTGATGAGTGATTCCCCAGGGTGGCCCAGCAGCTGTGTACATGCTCCTGTCCATGGAAAGGAGAATTAGGGGCTGATGATACCCCAGGGTGGCCCAGCAGCTGTGTACATGCTCCTGTCCATGAGAAGGAGGCTTAGGGGCTGATGATTCCCCAGGGTGGCCCAGCAGCTGTGTACATGCTCCTGTCCATGAGGAGGAGACTTAGGGGCTGATGAGTGATTCCCCAGGGTGGCCCAGCAGCTGTGTACATGCTCCTGTCCATGAGAAGGAGGCTTAGGGGCTGATGATTCCCCAGGGGGCCCAGCAGCTGTGTACATGCTCCTGTCCATGAGAAGGAGGCTTAGGGGCTGATGAGTGATTCCCCAGGGTGGCCCAGCAGCTGTGTACATGCTCCTGTCCATGAGAAGGAGGCTTAGGGGCTGAGGATTCCCCAGGGTGGCCCAGCAGCTGTGTACATGCTCCTGTCCATGAGAAGGAGGCTTAGGGGCTGATGAGTGATTCCCCAGGGTGGCCCAGCAGCTGTGTACATGCTCCTGTCCATGAGAAGGAGACTTAGGGGCTGATGATTCCCCAGGGAGGCCCAGCAGCTGTGTACATGCCCCTGTCCATGAGAAGGAGGCTTAGGGGCTGATGATTCCCCAGGGAGGCCCAGCAGCTGTGTACATGCTCCTGTCCATGAGGAGGAGACTTAGGGGCTGATGGATTCCCCAGGGTGGCCCAGCAGCTGTGTACATGCTCCTGTCCATGAGAAGGAGACTTAGGGGCTGATGAGTGATTCCCCAGGGTGGCCCAGCAGCTGTGTACATGCTCCTGTCCATGAGAAGGAGGCTTAGGGGCTGATGAGGGATTCCCCAGGGTGACCCAGCAGCTGTGTACATGCTCCTGTCCATGAGAAGGAGGCTTAGGGGCTGATGAGTGATTCCCCAGGGTGACCCAGCAGCTGTGTACATGCTCCTGTCCATGAGAAGGAGACTTAGGGGCTGATGGATTCCCCAGGGTGGCCCAGCAGCTGTGTACATGCTCCTGTCCATGAGAAGGAGGCTTAGGGGCTGATGATTCCCCAAGGGGCCCAGCAGCTGTGTACATGCTCCTGTCCATGAGAAGGAGACTCTGGGGCTGATGAGTGAGTCCCCAGGGTGGCCCAGCAGCTGTGTACATGCTCCTGTCCATGAGAAGGAGACTCGGGGGCTGATGCACGACGCAGCGGTGGTCTTCCATGTGCGGAGCATGCATGATAATTGGTACCGTATGTTACGTTACTCCGATAATGCCCAGTGCACTAATAATAGGAGAGTGCTGCCCCCTGCTGTTAGTAAGTTCCCCCTGTTGTGTTACAGGCCGCTGTACTTTGCAGGACACACTTACTGTAAGCATCTGCAGTGAGAGGAATCTGTAGGTGTGTGGACAACGATGTACATTGCTCCTGAATGTTGGAGGGTGTCATACCTGCAAACTTTCTGAGATAAGAAAGAGGGACAATTATGCCACGCCCCTGCTACACCCCTAACCACACCCCTAGCCACACATACCATAAAGATTTAATAAGAAAAATGACTGTTTTATAGTTCAGACCACACTGGGCCTTTCCAGTCTGGTTCATTTTCCTTCATATTAACATTTGAAAATGGGAAATAGATCAGTTTAACCCTTTCCCTGCCAGCCGATTTGTCCTAAACATGAACACCTCCTGCCAAGCAGTTTGTAGACATTTTGCACTCCTTAGGTATAAGTAAGATTTTTGACAAGAAAACCCACTTGAAATAAGGACGTATTATATATTGTTTTTTCTGTAATGAATTGGGCTTGAACATTGAAAGAAAATGTTGTACTTTTTCTGGAGATATAACAACATTTTTGAATGAAATAAGTTTGCATATTTAGTAGCAGTGCATTGTGGGTAACCACAGATGTTCACTTATAGCTGAATTATTGCACATTCCTTCTGTTTTAAGAAGGCAAACCAGTGGCGTAGCTAAGGAGCTGTGGGCCCCGATGCAAGTTTTACATTGGGGCCCCCCAAGCACTCTCTACATAACAATTGATACGGTGCACCAAAACCTGCCAATGGCAACTACAGTGTCAGAGGAGCAAGAAGGGGGTGGGAAGCATTGTGCTAATCATCACTGCTATTCAAAGTATCTATAGACGTGACTATTATCAGCACAGGACCAATAGAGAGCTAATACTGTAGTTGAGGGAAGGCCCCTTGGGGCCCCTCTGGCCCAAGGGCTCGACGAGGTCGCTTCCTCTGCACCCCCCTATTGCTAGCCTGGAATAGGTGCAGCCAGTATAGGTAGCCTGGTATTGGTGCCGCCAGTACAGGTAGCCAGATATAGGTGCAGCCAGTATAGTTAGCCAGATATAGGTGCAGCCAGTATAGCTAGCCTGGTATTGGTGCCGCCAGTACAGGTAGCCAGATATAGGTGCAGCCAGTATAGCTAGCCTGGTATTGGTGCTGCCAGCCAGTACAGGTAGCCAGATAAAGGTGCAGCCAGTATAGGTAGCCAGGTATGGGTGCCCCAGTGTAAGTAGTCTGGTATTGGTGCTGACAGATTAGGTTTCCAGGCATAGGTCCTCCCAGTATAGGTAGCCAGGTATAGGTGCCCCCACTATAGGTAGCCAGATATAGGTGCACCCAGTATAAGTGGTCTGGTATTGGTGCTGCCAGTTTAGGTTTCCAGGCATAGGTAATCCCAGTATAGGTAGCCAGATAAAGGTGCACCCAGTATAAGTAGTCTGGTATTGGTGCTGCCAGTTTAGGTTTCCAGGCATAGGTTCTCCCATTATAGGTAGCCAGGTATAGGTGCCCCAATATAGTTAGCCAGATATAGGTGCAGCCAGTATAGCTAGCCTGGTATTGGTGCCGCCAGTACAGGTAGCCAGATATAGGTGCAGTCAGTATAGCTAGCCTGGTATTGGTGCCACCAGTACAGGTAGCCAGATAAAGGTGCAGCCAGTATAGGTAGCCAGGTATAGGTGCCCCAGTATAAGTAGTCTGGTATTGGTGCTGCCAGTTTAGGTTTCCAGGCATAGGTCCTCCCAGTATAGGTAGCCAGGTATAGGTGCCCCCAGTATAGGTAACCAGATATAGGTGCACCCAGTATAAGTAGTCTGGTATTGGTGCTGCCAGTTTAGGTTTCCAGGCATAGGTAATCCCAGTATAGGTAGCCAGGTATAGGTGCCCCAGTATAGTTAGCGAGATATAGGTGCAGCCAGTATAGCTAGCCTGGTATTGGTGCCGCCAGTACAGGTAGCCAGATATAGGTGAAGCCAGTATAGGTAGCTAGGTATAGGTGCCCCAGTATAAGTAGTCTGGTATTGGTGCTGACAGTTTAGCTTTCCAGGCATAGGTCCTCCCAGTATAGGTAGCCAGGTATAGGTGCCCCCAGTATAGGTAGCCAGGTATAGGTGCCCCCAGTATTGAAAGCCAGGTATGGGTGCCCCAGTATAAGTAGTGTGGTATTGGTGCTGCCAGTTTAGGTTTCCAGGCATAGGTCCTCCCAGTATAGGTAGCCAGGTATAGGTGACACCCCTTGCAGAACTGGAGCAGTGGTGCAGTGTGAGAAGACGGCTGCTGGCAGGAGACACATTGCATGGAGCGAGTGAGCAGGTGCATTAATTACACACCGCACCACTGCTCCAGCTCTGCAAGGGGTGCACAGGAGGGGGCCCCATGGAGAGAGAGGGAGGATGAGGTCGGCTCCCCTCTCCACTTCTAGGTATGTTGTTGACAGTAGTAGGTACGTGTTCAGCAAGCAAAGGGTTAAAGGATGGGACTAAAGTTTAGAATCAAACACATTTTTTAGTAGTTAATCTTCTGTTAACTGATGGTAATAAAGTTCTAATCCTCAGTATTTGGCAATACAACTTAGTGACATGATGTTTCTGTTTCCATCAGATGATCTTGAGGCTGGAAAGATGCCCAAAGAGGTTCTTTCTCTCAATGTATACCCAAGCTGTGGAGCTGAGGACAGCATGATGGCGGTTGGGGCTTCCGAGATACCCAACAGAGGAGAGTCTCCAACAAGTTCTGAGGGACGTCTTTCTATTCACATTAAGGAAGAACCCCTCTCGAGTGAAGAAGATAACTTCATTGATGACAACACTTCAGAACATTTCACAACTCTTCAGGTCAAGGATGAACCTCAGTCCTATGAAGAGATCCAGGTCCCCAGTGATGACACCTATACACCCGCAGAGGAGATGGCAGAAACCTTCAGTCGTATTAAAGTGCAGAACATTCTTCCTGAACAAGACAGTCACCCCAATATCTATTCCTCAGGAAGTCCGAGACAGTACTCTTCTATAGATAAAGAGGAATCTATGTCATGTAGACCAGGAAATGCCAGCAGCCTTCATAGACGTTCAGATCACCCACCACAGCAACCACCACCGAACAAGGCTCCAGAACTGCTGGCCTATGAGGTTGAAATTCCTGTGGACTGTGGCCCTGCAAAAGGGCCTGAAAATGCCTCATTGTACAGCGTTCGGCAGAAGAAGGACTCCATGGAGATTCTGTACCACTGTCCTAGCTGCTACAAAGGCTTCTCGAGTAACCTGGACCTCGCCCGACATCAGGTCATCCATACAGTTGATAAACTCTTTATCTGTTCTTTGTGTGGAAAAAGTTTTACCGAGCTGTCCTTCCTGGTCAAGCACCAAGTTATCCACACAGACCTGAAGCTGTGCGTCTGTCCGGTGTGTAACGGCTGTTTCTATAGCGAGGCATCTCTGGCCCGGCATCAGAAGACGCATGCTATGCCCTCATTCTGTTCCACGTGTGGAAAATGCTTCTTTAACAAGTCAGAATTGGATACCCATGAAAGAAAACACTCGGGGGAAAGACCTTTTGGCTGCCAAATTTGTGGAAAACATTTCATTGCAAAGTCTGTTCTCAACAAACACATGGTGATCCATACACAGATAGATGGAACAAAGTGATAGCCAATCACAGACTGCCAACCAACGGCATCCATGGTGTCTCCAACCGCTTACCTTACTTGTATTTAATAAAAGGTTTTCCAAAGCTGGCTTCATTATAGTGTATTCAGTCACTAGAATTCAGAGTTCATACAGGATTATGTCAATTCTGTATGCTACAGCTTGAAACCGGTCCAATCCAATTCTACTTTGGTGAGATTTGGTTGAGCCATTTCCAACCTGCATGAATTTGCATGGGGCATTTGCATAATCCTGAATAAGCTCTGATTTATGAGCATTGACTCACCATTATGAGCATTGACTATCACTAGTCAGTAGTATCCAAGCCCAGTGCAGACTGCCCTGAGATAGCTTGAGATGTACAATGGCCGCTCTCGCTGGTTGCCATGCAGCTACAGTAAAGACATTCTCGTGTCCTCGCCTCGTATCTGCAGTCCTGGATACTTCTGTGTCCCACTGAGACATGATTGATGAGAAGCTCATTTGTATGACAGTCTTGTTGGACATTGCATGCAGGAAAGAGCGAAGGCCGCGGATAATGGCTGAGCTCATCTACAAACTGCATGCAGTGTACCACCAGATATGTCACTTATACAGTATAATCTTCTTATATAAACTCGGGTACAGTACACTACCTCTCCAGGTCCCGCCCACTCTGCATTATAAGAATATGGGACCAATACCTGCTATAGTAAACCCAGATATAATAAAAAATGTGGGTATAGTAAACATGTTAATTAGCCCCCATGTGACGCTGACTCCGGATATAGTGGAAAGTGTTGTGCAGCAGCTGGCAGAACTTACCTCCATCTCGTTGCAGGCGCGGGTTGGATTTGCCACTAGTCTGGTCTAGAGCAGCGGCACCAGAACTTCCGGCGCTTGGAGCGAGAGTTCCGCCCACTGCCGAACGCCGCACCACACTTAGTTCTGGAGGGGAGAGCTTTAAGATGAGGGAAGGAGGGGGGAGATGGCCCCACTTCCCCACAGCTCTCCCTCTGCTCTGCACTGCTCCCCTCCTGCTCACATATACCCCCAACTACATATACTGGGCACATATACCCCTGCCTAGATATACTGGGCACATATACCCCCAACTACATATACTGGGCACATATACCCCTGCCTACATATACTGGGCACATATACCCCTGGCTACATATACTGGGACATATACCCCCTGACTACATATACTGGACACATATAAACCTGGCTATATATACTGGGCACATATACCCCTACCTACATATACTGGGCACATATACCCCTGCCTACATATACTGGGCACATATACCCCTGCCTACATATACTGGGCACATATACCCCTGCCTACATATACTGGGCACATATACCCCTGCCTACATATACTGGGCACATATACCCCTGCCTACATATATTGGGCACATATACCCCTGCCTACATATATTGGGCACATATACCCCTGACTACATATACTGGGCACATATACCCCTGACTACATATACTGGGCACATATACCCCTGCCTACATATACTGGGCACATATGCCCCTGGCTATATATACTGGGACATATACCCCTAACTACATATACTGGGCACATATACCCCTGCCTACATATACTGGGCACATATACCCCTGCCTACATATACTGGGCACATATACCCCTGCCTACATATACTGGGCACATATGCCCCTGGCTACATATACTGGGCACATATACCCCTGACTTCATATACTGAGCACATATACCCCTGGCTACATATACTGGGCACATATACCCCTGGCTACATATACTGGGCACATATACCCCTGGCTACATATACTGGGAAAATATACCTCTGGCTACATATACTGGGTACATATACCCCTGCCTACATATACTGGGCACATATACCCCTGCCTACATATACTGGGACATATACCCCCCGCTACATAAACTGGACACATATACCCTCAACTTTATATACTGGGGACATATACCCCATGCCTACATATACTAGGGACATATACCCCTGCCTACATATACTGGGCGCATATACCCCTGCCTACATATACTGGGCGCATATACCCCTGCCTACATATATTGGGACATATACCCCCCTGACTACATATACTGGACACATATAAACCTGGCTATATATACTGGGCACATATACCCCTACCTACATATACTGGGCACATATACCCCTACCTACATATACTGGGCACATATACCCCTGCCTACATATACTGGGCACATATACCCCTGCCTACATATACTGGGGACATATACCCCTGCCTACATATACTGGGGACATATACCCCTGCCTACATATACTGGGCACATATACCCCTGCCTACATATATTGGGCACATATACCCCTGACTACATATACTGGGCACATATACCCCTGCCTACATATACTGGGCACATATGCCCCTGGCTATATATACTGGGACATATACCCCTAACTACATATACTGGGCACATATACCCCTGCCTACATATACTGGGCACATACACCCCTGCCTACATATACTGGGCACATACACCCCTGCCTACATATACTGGGCACATATGCCCCTGGCTACATATACTGGGCACATATACCCCTGACTTCATATACTGGGCACATATACCCCTGGCTACATATACTGGGCACATATACCCCTGGCTACATATACTGGGCACATATACCACTGGCTACATATACTGGGAAAATAAACCTCTGGCTACATATACTGGGTACATATACCCCTGCCTACATATACTGGGCACATATACCCCTGCCTACATATACTGGGACATATACCCCCCGCTACATAAACTGGACACATATACCCTCAACTTCATATACTGGGCACATATACCCCTGGCTACATATACTGGGCGCATATACCCCTGCCTACATATACTGGGCGCATATACCCCTGCCTACATATACTGGGCACATACCACTGGCTACATATACTGGGCACATATACCCCCAACTACATATACTGGGCACATATACCCATGCCTACATATACTGGGCACATATACCCCTGCCTACATATACTGTGGACATATGCCCCTGGCTACATATACTGGGCACATATGCCCCTGGCTACATATACTGGGCACATATGCCCCTGGCTACATATACTGGGCACATATACCACTGCCTACATATACTGGGCGCATATACCCCTGCATACATATACTGGGGACATATACTCCCTGACTAAATATACTGGGCACTTATACCCCTGACTATATATACTGGGCACATATACCCCTGCCTTCATATACTGAGCACATATACCCCTGCCTACATATACTGGGCACATATACCCCTGGCTACATATACTGGGGACATATACCCCTGCCTACATATACTGGTCACATATACCCCTGGCTACATATACTGGTCACATATACCCCTGGCTACATATACTGGTCACATATACCACTGCCTACATATACTGGGCGCATATACCCCTGGCTATATATACTGGGCACGTATACCCCTGGCTATATATACTGGGGACGTATACCCCTACCTACATATACTGGGCACATATACCCCTGCCTACATATACTGGGCACATATACCCCTGCCTACATATACTGGGGACATATACCCCTGCCTACATATACTGGGCACATATACCCCTGCCTACATATATTGGGCACATATACCCCTGCCTACATATATTGGGCACATATACCCCTGACTACATATACTGGGCACATATACCCCTGACTACATATACTGGGCACATATACCCCTGACTACATATACTGGGCACATATACCCCTGACTACATATACTGGGCACATATACCCCTGCCTACATATACTGGGCACATATGCCCCTGGCTATATATACTGGGACATATACCCCTAACTACATATACTGGGCACATATACCCCTGCCTACATATACTGGGCACATATACCCCTGCCTACATATACTGGGCACATATGCCCCTGGCTACATATACTGGGCACATATACCCCTGCCTACATATACTGGGCACATATACCCCTGCCTACATATACTGGGCACATATACCCCTGCCTACATATACTGTGGACATATGCCCCTGGCTACATATACTGGGCACATATGCCCCTGGCTACATATACTGGGCACATATACCACTGCCTACATATACTGGGCGCATATACCCCTGCATACATATACTGGGCGCATATACCCCCTGACTAAATATACTGGGCACTTATACCCCTGACTATATATACTGGGCACTTATACCCCTGACTATATATACTGGGCACATATACCCCTGCCTTCATATACTGAGCACATATACCCCTGCCTACATATACTGGGCACATATACCCCTGGCTACATATACTGGGGACATATACCCCTGCCTACATATACTGGTCACATATACCCCTGGCTACATATACTGGTCACATATACCCCTGGCTACATATCTGGGGCACGTATACCCCTGGCTATATATACTGAGCACGTATACCCCTGGCTATATATACTGGGGACGTATACCCCTGCCTACATATACTGGGCACGTATACCCCTGCCTACATATACTGGGCACATATACCCCTGCCTACATATACTGGGCACATATGCCCCTGGCTACATATACTTGGCACATATACCACTGCCTACATATACTGGGCGCATATACCTCTGGCTACATATACTGGGGACATATACCTCTGGCTACATATACTGGGGACATATACCTCTGGCTACACATACTGGGCACATATACCCCTGGCTACATGTACTGGGCACATATACCCCTGGCTACATGTACTGGGCACATATACCCCTGGCTACATGTACTGGGCACATATACCCCTGGCTACATGTACTGGGCACATATACCCCTGGCTACATGTACTGGGCACATATAACCCTGGCTACATGTACTGGGCACATATACCCCTGGCTACATGTACTGGGCACATATACCCCTGGCTACATGTACTGCGCACATATACCCCTGGCTACATGTACTGGGCACATATACCCCTGGCTACATGTACTGGGCACATATACCCCTGGCTACATGTACTGGGGACATATAACCCCGACTACATATACCCCCTGACTACATATACTGGGCACTTATACCCCTGACTATATACTGGGCACAAATACCCCTGCCTTCATATACTGGGCACATATACCCCTGCCTACATATACTGGGCACATATACCCCTGGCTACATATACTGGGGACATATACCCCTGCCTACATATACACCTGGCTACATATCCTGGGCACGTATACCCCTGGCTATATATACTGGGCATGTATACCCCTGGCTATATACACTGGGGACGTATACCCCTGGCTACATATACTGGGCACGTATACCCCTGGCTACATATACTGGGCACGTATACCCCTGGCTATATATACTGGGCACGTATACCCCCGGCTATATATACTGGGCACGTATACCCCTGGTTATATATACTGGGACATATACCCCTGGCTTTATATACTGGACACATATACCCCTGGCTTTATATACTGGACACATATACCCCTGGCTACATATACTGGGCACATATACCCCTGGCTACATATACTGGGCACATATACCCCTGGCTACATATACTGGGCACATATACCCCTGGCTACATATACTGGGCACATATACCCCCGGCTACATATACTGGGCACATATACCCCCGGCTACATATTTTGGGCACATATACCCCTGCCTACATATACTGGGCACATATATACTGGGCACATATACCCCTGGCTACATATACTGGGCACATATACCCCTGCCTGCGATCCCCTGGTGGCTGCGGCTCCCGAGTTCCCCCTGCTGGCTGCGGCTCCCGAGCTCCGGCTGGTGGCTACATCTCTCCAGGCCCCCTGGTGGCTGCAGCTCTTGGGCTCCCCCTGCTAGGAACAGCTCTTGGGCTCCCCCTGCTAGGAGCAGCTCCTGAGCTCCCCCTGCTAGGAGCAGCGCCTGAGCTCCCCCTGCTGGCTGCAGCTCCCCCTGGTGGCATGCGGCTCCTGAGCGCCCTCTGAGCACCCCCTGGTGGTTGCGGCTCCCGAGCTCCCCCTGGTGGCTGCATCTCTCCGGCTCCCCCTGATGGCGGCATCTCTCCGGCTCTCTCTGCTGGCTGCAGCTCCTGAGCTCCTCCTGCTGGCTGCGGCTCCCGAGCTCCCCCTGGTGGCTGCATGTCTACGGCTCCCCCTGCTGGCTGCATCTCTCCGGCTCCTCCTGCTGGCTGTGGCTCCTGAGCTCCCCCTGCTGGCTGCGGCTCCCGAGCTCCCCCTGCTGGCTGCGGCTCCCCCTGGTGGCTGCGGCTCCCGAGCTCCCCCTGGTGGCTGCGGCTCCCGAGCTCCCCCTGGTGGCTGCGGCTCCCGAGCTCCCCCTGGTGGCTGCTGATCCCGAGCTCCCCCTGGGAGCTGCATCTCTCCGGCTTCCCCTGGTGGCTGCATCTCTCCTGAGCTCCCCTTGGTGACTGCATCTCTCCGGCTCCCCCTGGTGGCTGCATCTCTCCGGCTCCCCCTGGTGGCTGCAGCTCCTGAGCTCCCCCTGGTGGCTGCATCTCTCCGGCTCCCCCTGGTGGCTGCATCTCTGTGGCTCCCCCTGGTGCAGGGCTGCCCAACAGGTCGATCGCGATCTACCGGTAGATCGCGACCGCCTGATTGATAGATTGCGGCCTCCTGGCCGCATCCCATTGAATTTTGTGGCCAGCAGCTGTAGAACGCGGCCGTTTGGCCGCGTCCTATCAGATTCTGCTGCTGGCCGCTGATTTGTTCAGGAGAGGAGAGAGGCGCGGCTGAGAGGCCAGGGCGGCAGTTTCATGGCTGGGGGCGGCGCTGGAGGCAACACTTCCGCCTCCTCTCACGCTGGCCGCTGGAGCGCTCCCTCAGCAGCCTGTGTGATGAAGGCTGCATGCACGAGGTGTCATGGCTACGCGCACGAGGTGTCATGGCTGCCCGCATCGCTGCTGCACATGGCCTGTACGGGGAGGGCTGTACGGGGAGATGACAAGCCTCCACAGTTGAAGAGAGGTAAGTGATTACATGTGCCCGCCCTATACCTAACTAACCTGTACTGAGGGGGACCTATACCTAACTAACCTGTACTGAAGGCACATATACTTAGCTAACCTGTACTGAGGGGGACTTATACCTAGCTAACCTGTACTGAGGGGGACTTATACCTAGCTAACCTGTACTGAGGGGACTTATACCTAGCTATCCTGTACTGAGGGGGACCTATACCTAGCTAACCTGTACTGAGGGGGACCTATACCTAGCTAACCTGTACTGAGGGGGACCTATACCTAGCTAACCTGTACTGAGGGGGACCTATACCTAGCTAACCTGTACTGAGGGGGACCTATACCTAGCTAACCTGTACTGAGGGGGACTTATACCTAGCTAACCTGTACTGAGGGGACTTATACCTAGCTATCCTCTACTGAGGGGGACCTATACCTAGCTAACCTGTACT
Organism: Hyperolius riggenbachi; assembly: GCF_040937935.1. Lineage (NCBI taxonomy): Eukaryota > Metazoa > Chordata > Amphibia > Anura > Hyperoliidae > Hyperolius > Hyperolius riggenbachi. The sequence continues at coordinate 295,682,590 of NC_090655.1, read as the reverse complement.
GAGGGGACCTATACCTAGCTAACCTGTACTGAGGGGGACCTATACCTAGCTAACCTGTACTGAGGGGGACTTATACCTAGCTAACCTGTACTGAGGGGGACTTATACCTAGCTAACCTGTACTGAGGGGACTTATACCTAGCTATCCTGTACTGAGGGGGACCTATACCTAGCTATCCTGTACTGAGGGGACCTATACCTAGCTAACCTGTACTGAGGGGGACCTATACCTAGCTAACCTGTACTGAGGGGGACCTATACCTAGCTAACCTGTACTGAGGGGGACCTATACCTAGCTAACCTGTACTGAGGGGGACCTATACCTAGCTAACCTGTACTGAGGGGGACTTATACCTAGCTAACCTGTACTGAGGGGACTTATACCTAGCTATCCTCTACTGAGGGGGACCTATACCTAGCTAACCTGTACTGAGGGGACCTATACCTAGCTAACCTGTACTGAGGGGGACCTATACCTAGCTAACCTGTACTGACTGGGACCTATACCTAGCTATCCTGTACTGAGGGGGACCTATACCTAGCTAACCTGTACTGAGGGGGGACCTATACCTAGCTATCCTGTACTGAGGGGGACCTATACCTAGCTAACCTGTACTGAGGGGGACCTATACCTAGCTATCCTGTACTGAGGGGGACCTATACCTAGCTAACCTGTACTGAGGGGGACCTATACCTAGCTAACCTGTACTGAGGGGGACCTATACCTAGCTAACCTGTACTGAGGGGACCTATACCTAGCTAACCTGTACTGAGGGGACCTATACCTAGCTAACCTGTACTGAGCGGGGACCTATACCTAGCTAACCTGTACTGAGGGGGACCTATACCTAGCTAACCTGTACTGAGGGGGACCTATACCTAGCTAACCTGTACTGAGGGGGACCTATACCTAGCTAACCTGTACTGGAGGGGACCTATACCTAGCTAACCTGTACTGAGGGGGGACCTATACCTAGCTAACCTGTACTGAGGGGGACCTATACCTAGCTAACCTGTACTGAGGGGGACCTATACCTAGCTAGCCTGTACTGAGGGGGACCTATACCTAGCTAGCCTGTACTGAGGGGACCTATACCTAGCTAACCTGTACTGAGGGGGACCTATACCTAGCTAACCTGTACTGAGGGGACCTATACCTAGCTAACCTGTACTGAGGGGGACCTATACCTAGCTAACCTGTACTGAGGGGGACCTATACCTAGCTAACCTGTACTGAGGGGGACCTATACCTAGCTAACCTGTACTGAGGGGGACCTATACCTAGCTAACCTGTACTGAGGGGGACCTATACCTAGCTAACCTGTACTGAGGGGACCTATACCTAGCTAACCTGTACTGAGGGGACCTATACCTAGCTAACCTGTACTGAGGGGACCTATACCTAGCTAACCTGTACTGAGGGGGGCCTACACCTAGCTAACCTGTACTGAGGGGGACCTATACCTAGCTAACCTGTACTGAGGGGGACCTATACCTAGCTAACCTGTACCTAGCTACGTTTCGGGGGGGGGGGGGGGTTGGTACATTTAAAACGTCGGTAGATCTCCTGGCCTCGGCGAATTTTAAAGTAGCTCGCGAGCCGAAAAAGTGTGGGCATCCCTGCCCTGGTGGCTGCGGCTCCTGAGCTACCCCTGGTGGCCGCATCCCTCCGGCTCCCCCTGGTGGCTGCATCTCTCCCGAGCTCCCCCTGCTGGCCGCATCTTTCCGGCTCCCCCTGGTGGCTGCATCTCTCCTTAGCTACCCCTGGTGGCTGCATCCCTCCGGCTCCCCCTGGCGGCTGCATCTCTCCGGCTCCCCCTGGTGGCCGCATCTCTCCGACTCCCCCTGGTGGCTGCATCTCTCCGGCTCCCCCTGGTGGCCGCATCTCTCCTGAGCTCCCCCTGGTGGCCGCATCTCTCCTGAGCTCCCCCTGGTGGCCGCATCTCTCCTGAGCGCCCCCTGGTGGCCGCATCTCTCCTGAGCTCCCCCTGGTGGCTGCATCTCTCCGGCTCCCCCTGGTGGCCGCATCTCTCCGGCTCCCCCTGGTGGCCGCATCTCTCCTGAGCTCCCCCTGGTGGCCGCATCTCTCCTGAGCTCCCCCTGGTGGCCGCATCTCTCCTGAGCTCCCCCTGGTGGCTGCATCTCTCCTTAGCTCCCCCTGGTGGCTGCATCTCTCCGGCTCCCCCTGGTGGCTGCATCTCTCCGGCTCCCCCTGGTGGCTGCATCTCTCCTGAGCTCCCCCTGGCGGCTGCATCTCTCCGGCTACCCCTGGTGGCCGCATCTCTCCGGCTCCCCCTGGGGGCCGCATCTCTCCGGCTCCCCCTGGCAGCTGCATCTCTCCGGCTCCCCCTGGGGGCTGCATCTCTCCGGCTCCCCCTGCTGGCTGCATCTCTCCGGCTCCCCCTGGTGGCTGCATCTCTCCGGCTCCCCCTGGTGGCCGCATCTCTCTGGCTCGCCCTGGTGGCCGCATCTCTCCTGAGCTCCCCCTGGTGGCTGCATCTCTCCGGCTCCCCCTGGTGGCAGCATCTCTCCGGCTCCCCCTGGTGGCCGCATCTCTCCGGCTCCCCCTGGTGGCCGCATCTCTCCTGAGCTCCCCCTGGCGGCTGCATCTCTCCGGCTCCCCCTGGTGGCCGCATCTCTCCGGCTCCCCCTGGTGGCCGCATCTCTCCGGCTCCCCCTGGTGGCTGCATCTCTCCGGCTCCCCCTGGCGGCCGCATCTCTCCTGAGCTCCCCCTGGTGGCCGCATCTCTCCGGCTCCCCCTGGTGGCCGCATCTCTCCGGCTCCCCCTGGTGGCCGCATCTCTCCAGCTCCCCCTGGCGGCTGCATCTCTCCTGAGCTCCCCCTGGCGGCTGCATCTCTCCGGCTCCCCCTGGTGGCCGCATCTCTCCGGCTCCCCCTGGTGGCTGCATCTCTCCGACTTCCCCTGGTGGCCGCATCTCTCCTGAGCTCCCCCTGGTGGCTGCATCTCTCCGGCTCCCCCTGGTGGCCGCATCTCTCCGGCTCCCCCTGCTGGCTGCATCTCTCCTGAGCTCCCCCTGGCGGCTGCATCTCTCCGGCTCCCCCTGGTGGCCGCATCTCTCCGGCTCCCCCTGGTGGCCGCATCTCTCCGGCTCCCCCTGGTGGCCGCATCTCTCCGGCTCCCCCTGGTGGCTGCATCTCTCCGGCTCCCCCTGGTGGCTGCATCTCTCCTGAGCTCCCCCTGGTGGCTGCATCTCTCCGGCTCCCCCTGGTGGCTGCATCTCTCCGGCTCCCCCTGGTGGCCGCATCTCTCCGGCTCCCCCTGGTGGCCGCATCTCTCCGGCTCCCCCTGGCGGCTGCATCTCTCCTGAGCTCCCCCTGGCGGCTGCATCTCTCCGGCTCCCCCTGGTGGCCGCATCTCTCCGGCTCCCCCTGGTGGCTGCATCTCTCCGACTTCCCCTGGTGGCCGCATCTCTCCTGAGCTCCCCTTGGTGGCCGCATCTCTCCGGCTCCCCCTGGTGGCCGCATCTCTCCGGCTCCCCCTGGTGGCTGCATCTCTCCGACTTCCCCTGGTGGCCGCATCTCTCCTGAGTATTATGAACAGACTGCATATCAATAAACATAAATATTTGTATGATGGAATTCACTGGTGTGATTTAAATTAACGGGAAGAGGTGGCTAGCCACCTCTTCCCGTTAATTTAAATCACACCAGTGAATTCCATCATACAAATATTTATGTTTATTGATATGCAGTCTGTTCATGATTTGTACAAATGTGTTGCCTCTTACCCCCAGTTGTGTGCTCCTTCCTGTAATTGCCTGATGAAGCGGGTTTGACCTGCGAAACGCGTTGCGACCTTATTTGGAGTATACCAATAAATGTCCCTTTTGTGAATACACAGTTGTTGTGTCTGCTTGTGGGAGGTGAGTCCACCACTGCCTCCTAAGCAATAATTTTAAAACTTTTAAATATTGTTTTTATCCTTTTGGCGCCTCTGTTCTCTACCATAATACTGATTGTATCCACCTTTGGTGGAGGGGGATACCCCTTCTTGTTTTTCAAGCCTACAGAGAGCGACTTCTTATTCCTGAGTGAGGACAGGCTAATCTCCTCACCTGCCTATACAGTGGTTGCCTGGAGGTAACCCTGGTTTGTGAGTATACAATTCATACTCTTTCTAATTATCCAATTACCTTGACATACTACACCATATCGGGCTCTCGGTTCTTCTCTTCTTCGCATCTCTCCTGAGCTCCCCCTGGTGGCCGCATCTCTCCGGCTCCCCCTGGTGGCCGCATCTCTCCGGCTCCCCCTGGTGGCTGCATCTCTCCGGCTCCCCCTGGTGGCTGCATCTCTCCGGCTCCCCCTGGTGGCTGCATCTCTCCGGCTCCCCCTGGTGGCCGCATCTCTCCGGCTCCCCCTGGCGGCCGCATCTCTCCGGCTCCCCCTGGTGGCCGCATCTCTCCGGCTCCCCCTGGTGGCTGCATCACTCCGGCTCCCCCTGCTGGCCGCGTCTCTCCGGCTCCCCCTGGTGGCCGCGTCTCTCCGACTCCCCCTGGTGGCCGCGTCTCTCCGGCTCCCCCTGCTGGCTGCATCTCTCCTGAGCTCCCCCTGGCGGCCGCATCTCTCCGGCTCCCCCTGGTGGCCGCATCTCTCCGGCTCCCCCTGGTGGCCGCATCTCTCCGGCTCCCCCTGGTGGCTGCATCTCTCCGGCTCCCCCTGGCGGCCGCATCTCTCCTGAGCTCCCCCTGGCGGCTGCATCTCTCCGGCTCCCCCTGGTGGCCGCATCTCTCCGGCTCCCCCTGCTGGCTGCATCTCTCCTGAGCTCCCCCTGGCGGCTGCATCTCTCCGGCTCCCCCTGGTGGCCGCATCTCTCCGGCTCCCCCTGGTGGCCGCATCTCTCCGGCTCCCCCTGGTGGCTGCATCTCTCCGGCTCCCCCTGGCGGCCGCATCTCTCCTGAGCTCCCCCTGGTGGCTGCATCTCTCCGGCTCCCCCTGGTGGCCGCATCTCTCCGGCTCCCCCTGGTGGCCGCATCTCTCCGGCTCCCCCTGGCGGCTGCATCTCTCCTGAGCTCCCCCTGGCGGCTGCATCTCTCCGGCTCCCCCTGGTGGCCGCATCTCTCCGGCTCCCCCTGGTGGCTGCATCTCTCCGACTTCCCCTGGTGGCCGCATCTCTCCTGAGCTCCCCCTGGTGGCCGCATCTCTCCGGCTCCCCCTGGTGGCCGCATCTCTCCGGCTCCCCCTGGTGGCCGCATCTCTCCGGCTCCCCCTGGTGGCCGCATCTCTCCGGCTCCCCCTGGTGGCTGCATCTCTCCTGAGCTCCCCCTGGCGGCTGCATCTCTCCGGCTCCCCCTGGTGGCCGCATCTCTCCGGCTCCCCCTGGTGGCTGCATCTCTCCGACTTCCCCTGGTGGCCGCATCTCTCCTCAGCTCCCCCTGGTGGCCGCATCTCTCCGGCTCCCCCTGGTGGCCGCATCTCTCCGACTTCCCCTGGTGGCCGCATCTCTCCTGAGTATTATGAACAGACTGCATATCAATAAACATAAATATTTGTATGATGGAATTCACTGGTGTGATTTAAATTAACGGGAAGAGGTGGCTAGCCACCTCTTCCCGTTAATTTAAATCACACCAGTGAATTCCATCATACAAATATTTATGTTTATTGATATGCAGTCTGTTCATGATTTGTACAAATGTGTTGCCTCTTACCCCCAGTTGTGTGCTCCTTCCTGTAATTGCCTGATGAAGCGGGTTTGACCTGCGAAACGCGTTGCGACCTTATTTGGAGTATACCAATAAATGTCCCTTTTGTGAATACACAGTTGTTGTGTCTGCTTGTGGGAGGTGAGTCCACCACTGCCTCCTAAGCAATAATTTTAAAACTTTTAAATATTGTTTTTATCCTTTTGGCGCCTCTGTTCTCTACCATTATACTGATTGTATCCACCTTTGTTGGGGGGGATACCCCTTCTTGTTTTTCAAGCCTACAGAGAGCGACTTCTTATTCCTGAGTGAGGACAGGCTAATCTCCTCACCTGCCTATACAGTGGTTGCCTGGAGGTAACCCTGGTTTGTGAGTATACAATTCATACTCTTTCTAATTATCCAATTACCTTGACATACTACACCATATCGGGCTCTCGGTTCTTCTCTTCTTCGCATCTCTCCTGAGCTCCCCCTGGTGGCCGCATCTCTCCGGCTCCCCCTGGTGGCCGCATCTCTCCGGCTCCCCCTGGTGGCCGCATCTCTCCGGCTCCCCCTGGTGGCCGCATCTCTCCGGCTCCCCCTGGTGGCCGCATCTCTCCGGCTCCCCCTGGTGGCTGCATCTCTCCGGCTCCCCCTGGTGGCCGCATCTCTCCGGCTCCCCCTGGCGGCCGCATCTCTCCGGCTCCCCCTGGTGGCCGCATCTCTCCGGCTCCCCCTGGCGGCCGCATCTCTCCGGCTCCCCCTGGTGGCCGCATCTCTCCGGCTCCCCCTGGTGGCTGCATCACTCCGGCTCCCCCTGCTGGCCGCGTCTCTCCGGCTCCCCCTGGTGGCCGCGTCTCTCCGACTCCCCCTGGTGGCCGCGTCTCTCCGGCTCCCCCTGCTGGCTGCATCTCTCCTGAGCTCCCCCTGGCGGCTGCATCTCTCCGGCTCCCCCTGGTGGCCGCATCTCTCCGGCTCCCCCTGGTGGCCGCATCTCTCCGGCTCCCCCTGGTGGCCGCATCTCTCCGGCTCCCCCTGGCGGCCGCATCTCTCCTGCGCTCCCCCTGGCGGCTGCATCTCTCCGGCTCCCCCTGGTGGCCGCATCTCTCCGGCTCCCCCTGCTGGCTGCATCTCTCCTGAGCTCCCCCTGGCGGCTGCATCTCTCCGGCTCCCCCTGGTGGCCGCATCTCTCCGGCTCCCCCTGGTGGCCGCATCTCTCCGGCTCCCCCTGGTGGCTGCATCTCTCCGGCTCCCCCTGGCGGCCGCATCTCTCCTGAGCTCCCCCTGGTGGCTGCATCTCTCCGGCTCCCCCTGGTGGCCGCATCTCTCCGGCTCCCCCTGGTGGCCGCATCTCTCCGGCTCCCCCTGGCGGCTGCATCTCTCCTGAGCTCCCCCTGGCGGCTGCATCTCTCCGGCTCCCCCTGGTGGCCGCATCTCTCCGGCTCCCCCTGGTGGCTGCATCTCTCCGACTTCCCCTGGTGGCCGCATCTCTCCTGAGCTCCCCCTGGTGGCCGCATCTCTCCGGCTCCCCCTGGTGGCCGCATCTCTCCGGCTCCCCCTGGTGGCCGCATCTCTCCGGCTCCCCCTGGTGGCCGCATCTCTCCGGTTCCCCCTGGTGGCTGCATCTCTCCTGAGCTCCCCCTGGCGGCTGCATCTCTCCGGCTCCCCCTGGTGGCCGCATCTCTCCGGCTCCCCCTGGTGGCTGCATCTCTCCGACTTCCCCTGGTGGCCGCATCTCTCCTCAGCTCCCCCTGGTGGCCGCTCCCCCTGGTGGCTGCATCTCTCCGACTTCCCCTGGTGGCTGCATCTCTCCGACTTCCCCTGGTGGCCGCATCTCTCCTGAGCTCCCCCTGGTGGCCGCATCTCTCCGGCTCCCCCTGGTGGCCGCATCTCTCCGGCTCCCCCTGGTGGCTGCATCTCTCCGACTTCCCCTGGTGGCCGCATCTCTCCTCAGCTCCCCCTGGTGGCCGGCTCCCCCTGGTGGCTGCATCTCTCCGACTTCCCCTGGTGGCCGCATCTCTCCTGAGCTCCCCCTGGTGGCCGCATCTCTCCGGCTCCCCCTGGTGGCCGCATCTCTCCGGCTCCCCCTGGTGGCCGCATCTCTCCGGCTCCCCCTGGTGGCCGCATCTCTCCGGTTCCCCCTGGTGGCTGCATCTCTCCTGAGCTCCCCCTGGCGGCTGCATCTCTCCGGCTCCCCCTGGTGGCCGCATCTCTCCGGCTCCCCCTGGTGGCTGCATCTCTCCGACTTCCCCTGGTGGCCGCATCTCTCCGGCTCCCCCTGGTGGCCGCATCTCTCCGGCTCCCCCTGGTGGCTGCATCTCTCCGGCTCCCCCTGGTGGCTGCATCTCTCCGGCTCCCCCTGGTAGCTGCATCTCTCCGGCTCCCCCTGGTGGCCGCATCTCTCCGGCTCCCCCTGGCGGCCGCATCTCTCCGGCTCCCCCTGGTGGCCGCATCTCTCCGGCTCCCCCTGGTGGCTGCATCACTCCGGCTCCCCCTGCTGGCCGCGTCTCTCCGGCTCCCCCTGGTGGCCGCGTCTCTCCGACTTCCCCTGGCGGCCGCATCTCTCCGGCTCCCCCTGGTGGCTGCATCTCTCCGGCTCCCCCTGCTGGCTGCATCTCTCCGGCTCCCCCTGGTGGCTGCAGCTCCTGAGCTCCCCCTGCTGGCTGCTGATCCCGAGCTCCCCCTGGTGGCTGCATCTTTCCAGCTCCCCCTGGTGGTTGCGTCTCTCCGGCTCCCCATGGTGGCCGCATCACTCCGGCTCCCCCTGCTGGCTGCATCTCTCCGGCTCCCCCTAGGGGCTGCAGCTCCTGAGCTCCCCCTGCTGGCTGCTGATCCCGAGCTCCCCCTGGTGGCTGCATCTTTCCAGCTCCCCCTGGTGGTTGCGTCTCTCCGGCTCCCCCTGCTGGCTGCGTCTCTCCGGCTCCCGCTGCTGGCTGCGTGTCTCCGGCTCCCCCTGGTGGCTGCCTCTCTCCGGCTCCCCCTGGTGGCTGCGTCTCTCCTGCTCCCCCTGCTGGCTGCGTGTCTCCGGCTCCCCCTGCTGGCTGCGTGTCTCCGGCTCCCCCTGCTGGCTGCGTGTCTCAGGCTCCCCCTGCTGGCTGCGTGTCTCCGGCTCCCCCTGCTGGCTGCGTGTCTCCGGCTCCCCCTGCTGGCTGCGTCTCTCCGGCTCCCCTTGCTGGCTGCGTCTCTCCGGCTCCCGCTGCTGGCTGCGTGTCTCCGGCTCCCCCTGGTGGCTGCCTCTCTCCGGCTCCCCCTGGTGGCTGTGTCTCTCCGGCTCCCCCTGCTGGCTGCGTGTCTCCGGCTCCCCCTGCTGGCTGCGTGTCTCCGGCTCCCCCTGCTGGCTGCGTGTTTCCGGCTCCCCCTGCTGGCTGCGTGTCTCCGGCTCCCCCTGCTGGCTGCGTGTCTCCGGCTCCCCCTGCTGGCTGCATCTCTCCGGCTCCCGCTGCTGGCTGCGTGTCTCCGGCTCCCCCTGGTGGCTGCGTCTCTCCGGCTCCCCCTGCTGGCTGCGTGTCTCCGGCTCCCCCTGCTGGCTGCGTGTCTCCGGCTCCCCCTGCTGGCTGCGTGTCTCCGGCTCCCCCTGCTGGCTGCGTGTTTCCGGCTCCCCATGCTGGCTGCGTGTCTCCGGCTCCCCCTGCTGGCTGCGTGTCTCCGGCTCCCCCTGCTGGCTGCATCTCTCCGGTGGAATGTCAGAAATTCCTTAGTATACAACAGATGTGGAATGGTCTGGCACTATGATTTATTGAACAGTAGCATAGACACAAATTAGCAGTGGAAAGCGTGCATTGCAATATGGTAAACAGCATACATAAGTGCAGGGTCGTGCCGAGGCAGAGGCTGGAGAGGCTCCAGCCTCAGGGCGCAGTGTAGGAGGGGGCGCACAATTCATTCAGCTGTCATTCCCAATTGTGTTTGAAGCAGAAAGAAATAAAAAGAGGGGATACATGACAGTGACTGCAAGCCAGATAACTAGATATTAAGGTGTTGTGGAGGTCGGGGGCCTTGGGGCACCTATTAGTCTAATAGCAATCAGTGTGTGACGGCCGGGGTGGGAGGGATGGGGGGCGCACTTTGGTGTCTCAGGCTTGGGTGCTGGAGGACCTTGTCCCGCCTCTGCATAAGTGGGTTGTGTCATACCATGGTGTCTGGGTAGAGGATGTTGCAACATCCAGCCTCAGAAGAAGTTTGGCGTTTGCCACACGAAACGGTCGTAAGGCCGTGCACCCTCTGGCACCCACATCTGCTGCCTCCCATCCACACCCAGGATTCTACCCAGACACCATGGTATGACACAACCCACTTATGTATGCTGTTTACCATATTGCAATGCACGCTTTCCACTGCTAATTTGTGTCTATGCTACTGTTCAATAAATCATAGTGCCAGACCATTCCACATCTGTTGTATACTAAGGAATTTCATCTTTTGGGTCTTGAGCACATGGTTTACTGGGTGTTTAGTGCCAGCCAACACAGCTTTGCCCGAGTGCCCGCTAGCTCTCCCACAGGGGCGTAGGGCCTGTGGTCGCAACGGTCGCCTCGGCGACCGGGCCCGGCTCCTGAAGAGGCGGGGGAGGGGCCCGGGGGGCCCATGTCCGTTTGGACTCGGAGATGGGATCCCTGCCTGCGTTATTGGGAGGGGGGGAGCTGCAGCCGTGGGGAGGGCAGTCCGACCTCTCCCCGGGCCCCCCCCCCTCCCCCTCAGATGCAGAGTGCGCAGCGCACGGAAGCGCTGTAGGCAGAACTCACCTGCCTGCGTTCCAAGCGCCGCTGGTCTCCTCCCGCTCTGCATAGATCTGCTGTTACACACTGCTTCCGGCTAAACAGGAAGCAGTGTGTAACAACATCTATACAGAGCGGGAGGAGACCAGCGGCGCAGGGACGGAGGTGAGTTCCGCCTACAGCGCTTCCGTGCCTATCCGGGGGGGCAGCTACCTACTCTAACCTATCCTGGGGGGCCAGCTACCTACCTAACCTATCCTGGGGGGCCAGCTACCTACCTAACCTATCCTGGGGGGCCAGCTACCTACCTAACCTATCCTGGGGGGCCAGCTACCTACCTAACCTATCCTGGGGGGCCAGCTACCTACCTAACCTATCCTGGGGGGGCAGCTACCTACTCTAACCTATCCTGGGGGCCAGCTACCTACCTAACCTATCCTGGGGGGGCCAGCTACCTACCTAACCTATCCTGGGGGGCCAGCTACCTACCTAACCTATCCTGGGGGAAAGCTACCTAATCTATCCTGGGGGGCAGCTACCTAACCTATCCTGGGGGGCACCTACCTCATCTAACCTATACTGGGGGGCAGCTACCTAATCTAACCTATACTGGGGGGGCACCTACCTATCTAACCTGGGGGCACTTAATTGTCTAACCTGTATTCGGGGCACCTAGCTAGCCTATACAGGTGGCAACTATACTGGCTACCTATATTGGAGGCACCTACCTAACTAACCTATACTGGGGGCACCTACCTATCTAACCTATGCTGGGGGCAACTATTCTGGCTACCTATATTAGAGGCACCCACCTAGCTAACCTGTACTGGCGGCGCCTGCCTATCTAACCTAACTGGGGGCAACTATACTGGCTACCTATGCTGGAGGCACCTACCTGGCTAACCTATACCGGGGGCAACTATACTGGGGGGGGGGGGGGGGGGGGGGGGGGGGGGGGGGCCCACATCCAGATTCCGCATCGGGGCCCAGAGGTTTGTAGCTACGCCACTGCTCTCCCACAAGCAAAGAATGTCAGAAATTGCAGCCCTGCACGCTGGAGGAGAAACGTCATCGCGTACTGGAGCACCGGGCTACACGTCTTCAGTACACGCCACAATTAAAAGCGCATGCCCGTTTTTATGCAGCTGAATTGTGTATAAACGTTGCAGCTGCCTCCGCCCACCACCGCTGTCATTAGCATACTGACCTCCTAAAGCCATCCCTGATATCCTCCCTATCATCCTATAGAAGGTAGGAAAGTGTTTCAGAGACTTTTCATTATTAATTGCCATTGAATTAGAGAGGCAGTGGGGTCCCGATTTTGTTCTAGGCTTGTATTGCCTTCGAGTTAGTGTTGTTCGGATCATGAACGATTCGGATCTTTGATCCGAATCTATTTTATGAGTCGATCATCCAAATCATCAAAATGAGTGATTCGGATCGCAAAAGGGGCGGGGCCAGGAGCAACACGCCCCCTCTCAGCGGGCAGCGGGGTCCTGGAAGCAGAGCAGAGATGGATCGCTCTGTTGGAGGGGACTCAGGGGAGCCAGCCTTGCAGGGACAGGTAGAGGGGACATGGGTGCCACTGCCAGATATGTGTAGAGCACACATACTGGCTATAATGTGCTGCTCATTACAGGCTGGCTGTTCCGTAGTTGTGCACAGTGATCACATTGGAAACTTTTGGCTCAGCACAGCTCAGTAACTTTGCAGACAGTGTGATTGCTGTGCAATATGAACCTCCTGCACTCGCTCTAAACAGCTGCACTTATCTTCTGGGAATGCTTTCTTTCACTGTGTGACGTTTCCATTCAAGGTATACAGATGAACATGTAGGTGAAATGTATGTAAAGCATATGATTAGGGTTGCCAGGTGTCCGGTTTTAGGCCACTGTGTCCTGTCCAAAAAGGCATGTTAAACCGGACAATTAAGATGTCCGGTTTTATGCCTTTTGCCACTTGCCGCCACCCGTCCGCCAGCGCTGCGTGACCGCTGATTCGCTGCCTGGCTGTCAGTCAAAGGCACAGCCAGCCAGCTTACGCGGCGTAAGTTACGCCAGCTTAAATACCGCCCCCGAGCCCGCGCTTCCCGACGTTGCCACGGCAACGCCAACGCTGCGTTGCCAACGCATGCATGACGTGCGTCACTCACGTCATTTGCAATGCGATTCTGCATCTGCGAAGGAAGCAAGGTAAGGTCAGGAGTCTGGAGATATGGTGAGTGAGTGACCCATAATTCTCTGGTTGTATTTCCGCTCTTTGTGTGCATTGGCTCCGCTCTATCTCCCCTCCGTATAGTCCAGGCGTGACTTTCAATCTCATTCAATCTCGCCTGAGCCCGCTGCTTACTATACTTTACACTTGAATTCATACTATTGTACAACGCTATTTATACTGTTATATTTGCTCAAAATGTGTACATACATGTATGCGCAGATTTATATTTTAACTTTATGCCTATGTATGTCCACTTTATTGTTCTCAATAAAAAATTTTGGTGGGAAAAAAAAAAATAAATTTTAAAACTTCCCGCAAGAAATCGACCACTTCACTGTGCAAAAACGCCATAAATGCATTGCATTATTTGCATAGTTTTCCAGTTTTGTAATAGTTTTCTGCTCTGTCTCTTATTATGTGCATTTACTGGTGAAAAGCGGTCTCTTATTATGTGCATTTACTGGTGAAAAGTGGTCTCTTATGTGCATGTACTGGTGAGGACAGTTAGTGACATGGCTATGTACTCTGTAATGTGCTGCAGAAGATGTCAGTGCGATATAAATACTGTAAAAAACATTTTTTAAAAAGCCCATTGCTTAGCCCCACTCTACATAAAAGTGCGCTTCTGACTCCGCCCCTAACTCCACCCCCTGTCCGGTTTTCTCCATCAGCCGACCTGGCAACCCTACATATGATTGCAGCATGTGGGTATTGTGTGCAAACAAACATTTCTGCTCTCTGCTCGTCCCTCCTCCCATCTCTGTCCACTCCCTGCCCTCTGTCCATCTTCTCCCCTTCTCTGTCCACCGCAGGGAAAGACCTGTCCTGCTAGTCATTTCACCCCTGAATGCTTCCTGTAGTAAAATGATCCGAGATGCAGATCAAAGATCCGGATCTCTTCAATGATCCGATTCGAATCATCCGGATCATTGAAAAGATCCGAACTTCCCATCTCTACTTCGAGTTACACTACCCTGTAAGAGAATTCAATTGCAGCGTTGGAGGATGACGTCGCACGCACGTCCCACAGCCGCATGCGCAAAACCAACAGAGCTGCAAAATCTGTGGGGCTGCCCATTCTGACATCTCTCCGGCTCCCCCTGGCGGCTGCATCTCTCCACATTTTCGGATCCAGCATTATGTGACGCGCGGAGTATCAGGCGGAGGGGGCGTGGCACAGGGCGGGGCTTGTTGCCACGGAAGCGCTTCGCTCTGAATCACGCTGGATGCCAAATACAGGGACCGCCCCCTGTGACGTGCCCTGCCGCGCGACGTTACCATACAAGTGACGTCACGTGGATCGCAACCAAAGGTCAACCGATTACCGGAAGCTGTGGAAAGACTTCCGGGGGAGAGAAGATGGCGGCTGGACAGGTGAGGAGCTGCTAGTGAGGAATAACAGCGAGCGCGATATGTGAGCCGATTACAGAGAGCGAGAGAGGATGTGCGGCGTCCCCTGCCCAGCATGCCCCTCCCACTGCCCAGCCCAGCATGCTCCTCCCCCTGCCCAGCCCAATATGCTCCTCCCCCTGCCCAGCCCAGTATGCTCCCTGCCCTGCCCCCAGTATGCTCCTCCCCTGACCTGCCCCCAGTATACTCCTCCCTGCCTTACAGTATGCTCCTCCCCCTGCCCCCAGTATACTCCTCCCTGCCTTACAGTATGCTCCTCCTCCTGCCCCCAGTATACTCCTCCCTGCCTTACAGTATGCTCCTTCCCCTGACCTGCCCCTAGTATACTCCTCCCTGCCTTACAGTATGCTCCTCCCCCTGCCCCCAGTATACTCCTCCCTGCCTTACAGTATGCTCCTCCTCCTGCCCCCAGTATACTCCTCCCTGCCTTACAGTATGCTCCTCCCCCTGACCTGCCCCTAGTATACTCCTCCCTGCCTTACAGTATGCTCCTCCTCCTGCCCCCAGTATACTCCTCCCTGCCTTACAGTATGCTCCTCCCCCTGACCTGCCCCTAGTATACTCCTCCCTGCCTTACAGTATGCTCCTCCTCCTGCCCCCAGTATACTCCTCCCTGCCTTACAGTATGCTCCTCCCCCTGACCTGCCCCTAGTATACTCCTCCCTGCCTTACAGTATGCTCCTCCCCCTGCCCCCAGTATACTCCTCCCTGCCTTACAGTATGCTCCTCCTCCTGCCCCCAGTATACTCCTCCCTGCCTTACAGTATGCTCCTCCCCCTGACCTGCCCCTAGTATACTCCTCCCTGCCTTACAGTATGCTCCTCCTCCTGCCCCCAGTATACTCCTCCCTGCCTTACAGTATGCTCCTCCCCCTGACCTGCCCCTAGTATACTCCTCCCTGCCTTACAGTATGCTCCTCCTCCTGCCCCCAGTATACTCCTCCCTGCCTTACAGTATGCTCCTCCCCCTGACCTGCCCCTAGTATACTCCTCCCTGCCTTACAGTATGCTCCTCCCCCTGCCCCCAGTATACTCCTCCCTGCCTTACAGTATGCTCCTCCCCCTGACCTGCCCCCAGTATACTCCTCCCTGCCTTACAGTATGCTCCTCCCCCTGACCTGCCCCTAATATACTCCTCCCTGCCTTACAGTATACTCCTCCCCCTGCCCTGCCCCCAGTATACTCCTCCCTGCCTTACAGTATGCTCCTCCCCCTGCCCTGCCCAAGTATACTCCTCCCTGCCTTACAGTACTTGAATTTGGATACTCCTCCCTGCCTTACAGTATGCTCCTCCCCCTGACCTGCCCCCAGTATACTCCTCCCTGCCTTACAGTATGCTCCTCCTCCTGCCCCCAGTATACTCCTCCCTGCCTTACAGTATGCTCCTCCCCCTGCCCCCAGTATACTCCTCCCTGCCTTACAGTATGCTCCTCCTCCTGTCCCCAGTGTACTCCTCCCTGCCTTACAGTATGCTCCTCCCCCTGCCTGCCCAAGTATACTCCTCCCTGCCTTACAGTACTTGAATTTGGATACTTCTCCTGCCTTACAGTATGCTCCTCCCCCTGACTACCCCCTAGTATACTCCTCCTGCCTTACAGTACTTGAATTTGGATACTCCTCCCTGCCTTACAGTATGCTCCTCCCCCTGCCCCTGCCCCCAGTATACTCCTCCCTGCACTTACAGTACTTGAATTTGGATACTCCTCCCTGCCTTACAGTACTGCTCCTGCCCCCAGTATACTCCTCCCTGCCTTACAGTATGCTCCTCCTCCTGCCCCCAGTATAACTCCTCCCTGCCTTACAGTATGCTCCTCCCCCTGCCCCCAGTATACTCCTCCCTGCCTTACAGTATGCTCCTCCCCCTGCCCCCAGTATACTCCTCCGTGCCTTACAGTATGCTCCTCCACCTGCCCTGCCCAAGTATACTCCTCCCTGCCTTACAGTACTTGAATTTGGATACTCCTCCCTGCCTTACAGTATGCTCCTCCCAGTGACCTGCCCCTAGTATACTCCTCCCTGCCTTACAGTATGCTCCTCCTCCTGCCCCCAGTATACTCCTCCCTGCCTTACAGTATGCTCCTCCCCCTGCCCCCAGTATACTCCTCCCTGCCTTAAGGTATGCTCCTCCCCCTGCCCTGCCCCAGTATACTCCTCCCTGCCTTACAGTATGCTCCTCCCCCTGCCCCCAGTATACTCCTTCCTGCCTTACAGTATGCTTCTCCCCCTGCCCCCAGTATACTCCTCCCTGCCTTACAGTATGCTCCTCCCCCTGCCCTGCCCCCAGTATACTCCTCCCTGCCTTACAGTACTTGAATTTGGACACTCCTCCCTGCCTTACAGTATGCTCCTCTCCCTGACCTGCCCCCAGTATACTTCTCCCTGCCTTACAGTTTGCTCCTCCCCCTGCCCCAGTATACTCCTCCCTGCCTTACAGTATGCTCCTCCCCCTGCCCCCAGTATACTCCTCCCTGTCTTACAGTATGCTCCTCCCCCTGCCCCCAGTATACTCCTCCCTGCCTTACAGTATGCTCCACCCCCTACCCTGCCCCCAGTATACTCCTCCCTGCCTTACAGTACTTGAATTTGGATACTCCTCCCTGCCTTACAGTATGCTCCTCCCCCTGCCCTGCCCCCAGTATACTCCTCCCTGCCTTACAGTATGCTCCTCCTCCTGCCCCCAGTATACTCCTCCCTGCCTTACAGTATGCTCCTCGCCCTGCCCCAGTATACTCCTCCCTGCCTTACAGTATGCTCCTCCCCCTGCCCTGCCCCCAGTATAGTCCTCCCTGCCTTACAGTACTTGAATTTGGACACTCCTCCCTGCCTTACAGTATGCTCCTCCCCCTGACCTGCCCCCAGTATACTCCTCCCTGCCTTACAGTATGCTCCTCCCCCTGCCCCAGTATACTCCTCCCTGCCTTACAGTATGCTCCTCCCCCTGCCCCCAGTATACTCCTCCCTGTCTTACAGTATGCTCCTCCCCCTGCCCCCAGTATACTCCTCCCTGCCTTACAGTATGCTCCACCCCCTACCCTGCCCCCAGTATACTCCTCCCTGCCTTACAGTACTTGAATTTGGACACTCCTCCCTGCCTTACAGTATGCTCCTCCCCCTGACCTGCCCCCAGTATACTCCTCCCTGCCTTACAGTATGCTCCTCCCCCTGCCCCAGTATACTCCTCCCTGCCTTACAGTATGCTTCTCCCCCTGCCCCCAGTATACTCCTCCCTGCCTTACAGTATGCTCCTCCCCCTGCCCCCAGTATACTCCTCCCTGCCTTACAGTATGCTCCACCCCCTACCCTGCCCCCAGTATACTCCTCCCTGCCTTACAGTACTTGAATTTGGATACTCCTCCCTGCCTTACAGTATGCTCCTCCCCTGACCTGCCCCCAGTATACTCCTTCCTGCCTTACAGTATGCTCCTCCTCCTGCCCCCAGTATACTCCTCCCTGCCTTACAGTATGCTCCTCCCCCTGCCCTGCCCCCAGTATACTCCTCCCTGCCTTACAGTATGCTCCTGCCCCCAGTATACTCCTCCCTTCCTTACAGTATACTCCTGCCCTGCCCCAGTATACTCCTCCCTACCTTACAGTATGCTCCTCCTCCTGCCCCCAGTATACTCCTCCCTGCCTTACAGTATGCTCCTCCCCCTGCCCTGCCCCCAGTATACTCCTCCCTGCCTTACAGTATGCTCCTGCCCCCAGTATACTCCTCCTTTCCTTACAGTATACTCCTGCCCTGCCCCCAGTATACTCCTCCCTGCCTTACAGTACTTGAATTTGGATACTCCTCCCTGCCTTACAGTATGCTCCTCCTCCTGCCCCCAGTATACTCCTCCCTGCCTTACAGTATGCTCCTCCCCCTGCCCTGCCCCAATTATACTCTTCCCTGCCTTACAGTACTTGAATTTGGATACTCCTCCCTGCCTTACAGTATGCTCCTCCTCCTGCCCCCAGTATACTCCTCCCTGCCTTACAGTATACTCCTCCCCCTGCCCTGCCCCGCCCCAGTATACTCCTCCCTACCTTACAGTATGCTCGACCCCCTGCCCTGCCCCCAGTATACTCCTCCCTGCCTTACAGTACTTGAATTTGAATACTCCTCCCTGCCTTACAGTATGCTCCTCCCCCTGCCCTGCCCCCAGTATACTCCTCCCTGCCTTACAGTATGCTCCTCCTCCTGCCCCAGTATACTCTCCCCTGCCTTACAGTATACTCCTGCCCTGCCCCCAGTATACTCCTCCCTGCCTTACAGTATGCTCCTCCCCCTGACCTGCCCCCAGTATACTCCTCCCTGCCTTACAGTACTTGAATTTGGATACTCCTCCCTGCCTTACAGTATACTCCTCCCCCTGCCCTGCCCCCAGTATACTCCTCCCTGCCTTACAGTATGCTCCTCCCCCTGCCCTGCCCCCAGTATACTCCTCCCTGTCTTACAGTATTATGCAGGAGAACAGAGGCGCCAAAAGGATAAAAGGAAGCTAAATGAGCTTAAAAACCAAATTCTTGGTAAATAGAGGAGGTAGTGGTGGACTTACCTCCTCCAAGTAGACACACAACGACTGTAGTAAAGACAGTCAATATATTTTATTTATAAACTCCAAATATGCAACGCGTTTCACAGGTTTGATCCCGCTTCATCAGGCAATAACAACGGAGCAATAGCATATGTGGTCAGTAGAAGAGCCAGGCACATCTGGGAGATATTATATCTGCGTCCTCTAGGGTGCCTGTGCATGATGGCTTCTGGGACCTCTAGTTTCCCTTTAATACTTTACCCCCTCTCTCCTTCACACATGCCTGTGCGGCTGTATATATACAGCGTTTTTGCTGCACACGCATGTGTGCTTACATGGGTTCCTTCCGGCATGTCAGATCTCATACCTGTTCCTCACTGCATTCCTCTGCAGTTATCCCATGACTCTACCACCCTTCTCTCTTCTGTATTCCCACACCTGCTCTGATGGTGGGCCGTCTTTGGCCATCTCCTCTCTGGCCTCTCTCTCCTCTCCCTCTCCCAGCTTGAGTTTGTTTTTAATTGTTTCTATGTGCAATGCTTACTGGTGATTGGTTGCCTGGGTGTCGGGACGCTGGTCCGCGCCGTCACTGCCCGTGCTCCTAAGTTCTTTAGCCTCTAATACAGTAGGCTCTTAGCGTACATACTTATCTAATGTGCTCATGTTTACACTTTGGAGCTGGGCGCTGATTAGCCCGGCGATGTGCCCCGCCTTCCCATACCTCCACCCACTTAGTTACAAGGACGCTTCACGTCCTCTACACGGGGCAAGCGGGCGTCGTTGGCTGCCATGGAGACAGGGGGGCGTGACTGGCTGACGTAGGCGGAAGTGCCGCCGTAGCGTGGGTATTTCATCCACGCTGAAACAGTCCGCCCCCATCTCTTCCCCATTGCGGTGAACAAGCGCTAGACGCGCGAAACGGACGTCCGCAGGGGGATCTAGACCTGGCGCCCACCACATCCGCATTGCATCCGACCGAATGCTGACTGTAAGTGCTTTTTACAATCCATTACTCCATTAAAAATTTTGAATCGCAGTGCTGGCTTCACCTTGCCTCTCTCCTCCTTACATGTCTTAACTACAGTGGTTGTGTGTCTACCTGGAGGAGGTAAGTCCACCACTACCTCCTCTATTTACCAAGAATTTGGTTTTTAAGCTCATTTAGCTTCCTTTTATCCTTTTGGCGCCTCTGTTCTCCTGCATAATATGGAGTCCACCCTGGGTGGAGGGTTGAACCCCCTTTTTCTCATCTACAGAGAGCGACTTCTTATTCCTGAGTGGGGTCAGGAAAGTCTCCCCACCTGCCTTTTTGGGGGGCAGTAAGGTTACTGTTGGGGGGGCAGTAAGGTTAGTTGGGGGAGCAGTAAGGTTACTGTTGGGGGGGCAGTAAGGTTAGTGTTGGGGAGGCAGTAAGGTTAGTGTTGGGGAGCAGTAAGGTTAGTGTTGGGGGAGCAGTAAGGTTAGTGTTGGGGAAGCAGTAAGGTTAGTGTTGGGGAAGCAGTAAGGTTAGTGTTGGGGGGGCAGTAAGGTTAGTGTTGAGGGGACAGTAAGGTTAGTGGCAGTAAGGTTAGTGTTGGGGGGGGGCAGTAAGGTTAGTGTTGGGGGAGCAGTAAGGTTGGTGTTGGGGGGGCAGTAAGGTTAGTGTTGAGGGGGCAGTAAGGTTAGTGGCAGTAAGGTTAGTGTTGGGGGGGCAGTAAGGTTAGTATGGGGCGTGGGGCAGTAAGGTTAGTGTTGGGCGCGGGGGCAGTAAGGTTACTGTTTGGGGTTGCCCTATTGTGTCTATGTTCTATCAGAGTAGTGCAATCTGCCTGGAATGGGAGAATTGATGTGTGTATGGGCAGCTCGATCCTTCCTATCTGTCTATCTATGGATCTCCACATGATACAATCTGTCCTCACCCACAGGCTGTACAGACATCACTAGAGAAGACCAGAATCCGATACTTTGGTGAGCATATTATACATCGCTTTACTGTATTATGTCATGCTTCACTTCTGCCAGTAGCTCTGACATATACCACAGCGCTGTACAGAGATCACTGATCCATTCCCATCAGTCTCTGCACCAGAGGAGCTTTCACTCTAATGTCCTCACCACAGTCACACACTATTATTATTATACATTTATATAGCTCTGACATATTCCACAGTGCTGTACAGAGGTCACTGATCCATTCCCATCAGTCTCTGCACCAGAGGAGCTTACACTCTAATGTCCTCACCACAGTCACACACTATTATTATTATACATTTATATAGCTCTGACATATTCCACAGCACTGTACAGAGATCACTGATCCATTCCCATCAGTCTCTGCACCAGAGGAGCTTACACTCTAATGTCCTCACCACAGTCACACACTATTACTATACATTATATAGCTCTGACATATACCACAGCACTGTACAGAGCTCACTGATCCATTCCCATCAGTCTCTGCACCAGAGGAGCTTACACTCTAATGTCCTCACCACAGTCATACACTATTATTATACATTTATATAGCTCTGACATATACCACAGCGCTGTACAGAGATCACTGATCCATTCCCATCAGTCTCTGCACCAGAGCAGACGTGTGGTGGGGAGCTCCTGTTGAGATCCAGAGAGCAGCATAACCGGCTAATACCTAGCCCAGTTCTGTGCTTGTTTTTGGGCTTGGAGACACCTGAGGTCCCTGCTTAGGCCTTGGCCTGCAGGGGCCCTCTCTACACTAGCCAGCTGCTTCCAGCAATGGAGCAGCTGGCTCATGCCCCCCCTGACCTGTCTTACCTAGGGGCAGGGGGGAATATCCGAGAAGCAGCTTCCAGAGATGTGGTGGCGGATGTGGTGGCCTGGAATAAGGCAATGAGTTATCATTCACACTTGTATGACCAACTGGAGTTGCAACTAAAAGAACGGATACACCGCTTTGGAGTGAGATGGAGACCTGAATTCCTCCAAACCGACCCAGTTACTGCGGAACTACAAAGAAAAGTAGATGAGCAGAGGAAAGTGGTGTCAGAACTGGAGGAGAAAGGTGGACCCTTCCGTGAATCCTACTGTAATGCTGCTCGGTTCCGTCAGCAAGCAGCAAAACCAGCTATGGGAAGAGCAACACCTACACCTGGAGCCGATGTGAGAGCTGAGACATCCCAAAGCGTAAGTCCCGCGGAAAGGGTGGAGGGTAATCCCAGTGAGACCCCGTGTGGGCAGGTAGAGGAGATGGAGGTGACCCTGGAAGGTGTGGAGGGTACTGGTGAGCCAGCTGTGCTCAGAGCCCCCCAGCAGAGTGTGGCTGTGGCTGGAGAGGGGGGCTGTGCTGATGTGCATAACCAGAGCAGCCCTGTGTGTACAGAGAAAGCTATGGAGGAGATACAGACTAATGTAGCTGCTGGTGGAGTTGATGGTGAAAGACAGCCTAATATACCTATAAGTGATGAGGCTAACGAAGGTGCTGGTGTGGTGGAGAGTGATGTGCCTCTGTCGTCTAATATACCCCCTGCATCCCCTGCGTGTCAAGGACCTGCTGGTGCTGACATGGTGGAGAAGGATATGCAGCCTGAAGTGCCTGGCATGGCTGCTGGAATTGCTGAGAGTGGTGTTCCCTTGTTTCCTAGTGCACCCCCTGTGTCCCCTGATAAACAGGAGTTTACTGATGTTGGCCTGGAGGAGGAAGAATCAGGTGTGAATGTCCGCAGATCGCTGCCAAGAGCAGCAAAGAGAAGAAAACCTAAACTGAAACTTACTATGCGGAAGAAACATTCAGCCCGGCCGTAGCCAGCCCTGCGCTCCACAGCTGGAGCTGTGTACTGCCGAGAATGGACTGACTAGGGAGTGGCCGGCGAAAACCGTGACGTCACAGGAAGTGATGTCACCGGCATCCCCACAGTCAGAGCTCCTGTTCCTTGCAGTGGGGAATCCCTGGGAACTGGCAGCAGCGCTGAACCAACGCAGAGAGAGGAATCCTGTGAGCCTGGCAGCAGAGGTGAGCTGGAACTTTCTGCAGGCCACAAGGATTCAAAAATGGAAATGAATGGCAGCGCTGTGCCTCCCCCTGCTGACAATATGACTGGTATGACTCCAGACAATAATGATGATAGCACATTAGCTGTGCAGGTTGCTAGGCAACCCACAGCCATGAGTGTAAATGGGACCCCTGTTGCTTTATCTACAATGCAAATAGCACAGCCTGTTGGTCATTGTTCTGAGGTTATAGTTAATGGTACTCCTGATGATAATGTGCAGCCAGTAAACATGAATGCAGATGTTGACCCTTTTGAGGGATCCGGTATCAGCCAGGGGTCAGATTCGGCCACCATTGCTGTAAATCTTGAAGTTAAAACAATAGACACCATTTTTGGTGATGTAGCGACAGTGGTCGTAAAAAAGTCAGCACTGGTCCCTGACTCTGCTGGTACGGCTGGTAATGATGGAGATGTTTTGATGTCTGTGGGTGTGGTGTTGGGAAAATCGGGTCTTCCTCTCGAGGCCACTGATTCATCTGATAAAACATTATCACCCCAACATGGTGAGGAAAATACAGATTTTCAACGAGAAAAAATAATTGTGGATTTCGTGGCTGGTAGCAAGCGTTACGTTTTTGATCCTGAAGTTCTGTATATACTAGATGCAAAAACCTGCAAAACGATTGATTTTTTTCACTACCTGATGACGTCAATTTAGGTAAAATAACTTCAGTAGGTTTAGGTGATTCTAACTTAGGTATCCAATCAGATTTCAGAGTAGGTAACTTAAGATTCCTAATTAGGAATGAGGTCCTCTTTTGTTATGATAATAAAGGCAGTGTTATTATTATGGAGGTTATTACTGGGGTGGGTGAGTGTCATCCTTCTGTAAAAAAGGGCCTCAGCTTCTTCTTCTGTTTCGGGTTTGGCCTCTTTCACCAGGAGTGGGGAAGCTGTAGCGCCTACTGTGCTACCCAAGCCGCAGGTTAAACCCTTTTCGTATGCCCAAAAGGCAGCAAGCGGTCGGTCAGGTGGTAGTGTTGCTGGAGGTAAGAGAGTGCCTGCTCCCTTGGGACGGGGAGGATGCACCTGTGTCAGGGGGGAGGAGGAACGTGGTCTGTTTGAAATGGATTGGTGAATCCCGGATCCCCGGAAAGCAGGACTTTGTTCGCCTTCTCCTTGGCACGGGTGTAAAGGCCCAGGACATTTATGCGATTATTGCTCCTGGTGAACCCCCTGAGTACTACGACGTTAGCTTTCTGACTTCAGGGGGGCAAGAGTTTTTTATGGAAGAGAAGGATAGAAGGAGAGCAGAGTGGAAGAACTTTGTTGCATCGTATGTGTCTCGGCAACCCCTGGAGAGGAGGGCTACCGTCGTAGTATACAATGAATCCATCCCAGTACAAGACGTTATCCTCTGGCTCTCTCATTATGTAGATGTGGTGTCCCGTCCCAGAGGATCCTGAATGACCTGGGTATCTGGTGGGGCGGATATGAAATCTCGATAAAAATGAGATACGAAAATGGAGTGTATTCTCATGTCCCGAGATCCGCCCTTATCGGAAGAGATAAAATTTCAGTTTTCTACCCAGGTCAGCCCAGGGTCTGCAACCGTTGTGGGGGGAGGGGACACTACAGCTATGGCTGTAAGCAGCCCCGGTGTGGTCTTTGCCAGGAGTTTGGGCATGACGTAAAGGATTGTAAAAATATCAAGTGTAATTTGTGCCATAGTTTTGGCCATCCCTATAGTGTGTGCCCAAACTCCTGGGAAAACTTGCCTGCCACAGTGAAGGAGGCCTTGTTGGCAAAGATGGAAGAGGAGGGAGTACAGTCGTATGCCCTTAACCTTCCTATTGTGCAAACCTCTCAGTCTGTTTCCCCTGCCACCCCTCCTGATGTGTCGAATCCTGTGTCTGAACCTAGTGTCAACCCAACGACTGTGCTCCCCTCTGAAACAGCGCCCGCTGAGGAGGCCTCTGAAGAACTGTGGCATGTAGTGAAGAGGGCCAGGGGAAGAGGTCGTACTGGGAATGTGACTGGGGGAGCGGGTACTCCCTCCCAAAAATCGCCCGAGTCTGGAGGTCCTAAAAGGAAAGCCGCTAATACCCCTTATCCTGGGTCTCACAAGGGCCCAAGGGAAAAAGGGACCAAGGAAGCTATAGTTACCAGAGATGGTAAGGGGCCACTGGCCCAGTCAATTTCAAAACCTGGGCCAAGTCCCAAACCTTCTTCTCCCTCTCCAACTGCTTCCCCTACTACTCCTCCCTCACCTTCCCCTCCTGTTATCCCTCCTCCTTCTGCCCTCCCTCCTGTCCCTCCTGATGAACCTCCCGTCCCCGTCCCTTTGTCTAATCCCCCCTCCCCAATGTTACTTTCTGAGACATCTGTGGTCCCTCCCTCAATAGAGAGAGAGCCGATGATGTCGGTTGAGTGGGATGATCTACCTCCAGATGAACTGATTTATCTGGAAAATAGGCTTCGTTATGTGAAGAAACATAAACCCTAAAACCTAAAGCGCTGTACAGAGATCACTGATCCATTCCCATCAGTCTCTGCACCAGAGCAGACGTGCGGTGGGGAGCTCCTGTTGAGATCCAGAGAGCAGCATAACCGGCTTATACCTAGCCCAGTTCTGTGCTTGTTTTTGGGCTTGGAGACACCTGAGGTCCCTGCTTAGGCCTTGGCCTGCAGGGGCCCTCTCTACACTAGCCAGCTGCTTCCAGCAATGGAGCAGCGGGCTCATGCCCCCCCTGACCTGTCTTACCTAGGGGCAGGGGGGAATATCCGAGAAGCAGCTTCCAGAGATGTGGTGGCGGATGTGGTGGCCTGGAATAAGGCAATGAGTTATCATTCACACCTGTATGATCAACTGGAGTTGCAACTAAAAGAACGGATACACCGCTTTGGAGTGAGATGGAGACCTGAATTCCTCCAAACCGACCCAGTTACTGCGGAGCTACAAAGAAAAATAGATGAGCAGAGGAAAGTGGTGTCAGAACTGGAGGAGAAAGGTGGACCCTTCCGTGAATCCTACTGTAATGCTGCTCGGTTCCGTCAGCAAGCAGCAAAGCCAGCTATGGGAAGAGCAACACCTACACTTGGAGCCGATGTGAGAGCTGAGACATCCCAAACTGTAAGTCCCACGGAAAGGGTGGAGGGTAATCCCAGTGAGACCCCGTGTGGGCAGGTAGAGGAGATGGAGGTGACCCTGGAAGGTGTGGAGGGTACTGGTGAGCCAGCTGTGCTCAGAGCCCCCCAGCAGAGTGTGGCTGTGGCCGGAGAGGGGGGCTGTGCTGATGTGCAAACCCAGAGCAGCCCTGTGTGTACAGAGAAAGCTATGGAGAAGGAAGTGTTGCAGTCTAACGTGCCTACACCTAATGTGGCTGCCGGTGGAGTTGATGGTGTGACGAGCAATGTGCCTAATGTGGCCCCTGCATCCCCTGTGAGTCAGGAGCCTGCTGACACTGATCCTATGGAGGAGGATATGCAGCCTGAGGATACTAAGAATGCTGGTGTGGTGGAGAGCGATGTGCCTGTGTCTGCTGATGTGGCCCCTGCATCCCCTGTGAGCCAGGAGCCTGCTGGAGACGATGTGGTGGGAGAGGGCATGCAGCCTGAATTGCCTGTCCCTAGTAGTACTGGTGCGCTGGGGAATGATGTGCCTGTGTCTGCTGTGTCTGCTGAACCTGCTGATGCTGGCCTGCTGGAGGAAAAGACAGAGACAAACTTACGTACATCGCTGCCAAGAGCAGCAAAAAGGAGGAAAAGTAAACTTAAACTCACTATGAGGAAGAAGCATGCTGCTCGCAGCCAGCCCTGCACTGTACAGCTGTCTACTGCAGAGGGTGCAGGGCCGGGATTGGCGGGAAAGCAAAGAGGAAGTGATGTCAGCACTACTGGAGCTCTGTACTCTGAGGCATCCCCGGCATCCCTGCGTGTGGGAGCCAGCAGAGCTGATAGGAAAGTGCTGAGTCAGACTGGTGAGAAGCTGCAGGCTGGTGATGGAGCTTCTGTGAGTAAAGCTGTCACCAGCCATGATGAGGATGTTTCATTAACCCCTTCTGAGGTGTCTGCACCTCCAGGGGGGAACTCTGCCACATCCATTGAAGATAATGGTGGCTGTGAGCAAATTTTGTCTGTTAATGCTAATTTGTCTACTGGTGTGGATTGTAATGTTGTTATGCAGAAACATGTGCCAGAGGTTATTGTGTCCTCACTCCCAGCTGCACAAACTAGTGAGACATCTGCTGAAGAAAAGCAGCTAGCTGCCAATATAACAATGAAACCAGGTCTATTGATAGTGTTAATAACCCTGTGTCTTCAATTCCGGGTCCTGTCGGGGCTCCTGTCGTGCCTGCTGGGGATCTGGGGTCAGGGCCAGCTGAGTCCACTGTCCACATTAAAGTAAAAACTGTGGACACCATTTTTGGTGACATTAAAACTGTGGTGGTGGATGGGTTGGCACTGGCCCCGGGTCTTGCATGCACGGCAGGCAATGGAGATTCTGTTTCAGTATCTGCTGGTCTTGAAAAGGAGGTTTTAGGGGTGGCAGATGTCCCTTCTGGGGGTTCTAACTCATCTGCCAAAAAGGTATTGCCCCAACAGGTTGAAGAAAACAGGGAAATAGAACGTTTTGAGAAAGAACTTTTGGGGCCGAGGGTGATAGGTGATTTTGTAGCAGGAAATAAGCGGTATGTCATAGAACCTGATGTATTGTATATATTAGGGGAAAAAAATTGTAAAGTACTTGATTTTTTTCAAATAGAGGAAGAGTCTAATTTAAGTAAGATTGAGTCCATAGGCTTAGGTGATTCCAGCCTAGGTATTCAATCAGATTTCAGAGCAGGTGGTATGCGTTTCCTGATTAGAAACGAAGTACTTTTTTGTTATGATGATAAAGGCAGTGAAATCCTCATGGAGGTCATTGCTGGAGTGGGCGAGTGTCATCCTTCTGTAAAAAAAACACCAATTTCTTCTAGTTCTGGTTTAGCCTCTGTCACCAGGAGTGGGGAAACTGTAGCACCTACTGTGCTACCCAAGCCGCAGGCTAAACCCTTTTCGTATGCCCAAAAGGCAGCAAGCGGTCGGTCAGGTGGTAGTGTTGCTGGAGGTAAGAGAGTGCCCGCTCCCTTGGTACAGGGGGAGGATGCACCTGTGTCGGGGGGGAGGAGGAACGTGGTCCGTTTGAAATGGATTGGTGAATCCCGGATCCCGGGAAAGCAGGACTTCGTTCGCCTTCTCCTTGGCACAGGTGTAAAGGCCCAGGACATTTATGCGATCATTGCTCCTGGTGACCCCCCTGAGTACTACGACGTTAGCTTTCTGACTTCAGGGGGGCAAGAGTTTTTTATGGAAGAGAAGGATAGAAGGAGAGCAGAGTGGAAAAACTTTGTTGCATCGTATGTGTCTCGGCAACCCCTGGAGAGGAAGGCTACCGTCGTAGTATACAATGAATCCATCCCAGTACAAGACGTTATCCTCTGGCTCTCTCACTATGTAGATGTGGTGTCCCGTCCCCAGAGGATCCTGGATGACCTGGGTATCTGGTGGGGCGGATATGAAATCTCGATAAAAATGAGATACGAAAATGGAGTGTATTCTCATGTTCCCAGATCCGCCCTTATCGGAAGAGATAAAATTTCAGTTTTCTACCCAGGTCAGCCCAGGGTCTGCAACCGTTGTGGGGGGAGGGGACACTACAGCTATGGCTGTAAGCAGCCCCGGTGTGGTATTTGCCAGGAGTTTGGGCATGACGCAAAGGATTGTAAAAATATCAAGTGTAATCTGTGCCATAGTTTTGGCCATCCCTATAGTGTGTGCCCAAACTCCTGGGAAAACTTGCCTGCCACGGTGAAGGAGGCCTTGCTGGCAAAGATGGAAGAGGAGGGAGTACAGTCGTATGCCCTTAACCTTCCTATTGTGCAAACCTCTCAGCCTGTTTCCCCTGCCATCCCTCCTGATGTGTCGAATCCTGTGTCTGAACCTAGTGTCAACCCAACTACTGTGCTCCCCTCTGAAACAGCGCCCGCTGAGGAGGCCTCTGAGGAACTGTGGCATGTAGTGAAGAGGGCCAGGGGAAGAGGTCGTACTGGGAATGTGACTGGGGGAGCGGGTACTCCCTCCCAAAAATCGCCTGAGTCTGGAGGTCCTAAAAGGAAAGCCGCTAATACCCCTTATCCTGGGTCGCGCAAGGGCCCAAGGGAAAAAGGGACCAAGGAAGCTATAGTTACCAGAGATGGTAAGGGGCCACTGGCCCAGTCAATTTCCAAACCTGGGCAAAGTCCCAAACCTTCTTCTCCCTCTCCAACTGTTTCCCCTACTACTCCTCCCTCACCTTCCCCTCCTGTTATCCCTCCTCCTTCTGCCCTCCCTCCTGTCCCTCCTGATGAACCTCCCGTCCCTGTCCCTTTGTCTAATCCCCCCTCCCCAATGTTACTTTCTGAGACATCTGTGGTCCCTCCCTCAATAGAGAGAGAGCCGATGATGTCGGTTGAGTGGGATGATCTACCTCCAGATGAACTGATTTATCTGGAAAATAGGCTTCGTTATGTGAAGAAACATAAACCTAAAACCCTTAAGGAGAGGCGATTACAGAAGCAGTATGAGACCACTGTTAAAAGACAGGACATCCATTTGTCCAACAGGTTTAGTACTCTGCAAAACGAGCAGGAAGATCCATCCTCTGAGGAGGTCATGGACACAGCAGACTCTGGGCAGAAGAATGCATCCTAATGTTGTCTCTGTCTTGTGTTCTTTTATTTCTTTTTGTCCTTTGTGAAGTAAGTTGGAGGGATTCTATTTTTAACACTCAAATGGCTGTTCTCCCACCACTAAAGCTGGCGACCATTAATGTTGCCAGCATAAAATCAGTAAGAGCTCGTGAGTTAGCCTTATTTTTTCTCAGCCGTTTTGATGCTGACATTTTGTTTTTGCAAGAGACTAGGCTCACCTCTTTGGCTGATATCCACCTGGCCAAGAGGGACTGGAGATCTGGTCCGAGTTATTGGTCTCTTGCGGCTGAGCCTTACAGCGGTGTGGCAGTACTTTTTAGAACTGGTTCAGTAACTTGCCGGCGAGTGTTTGAGATAGAAATGGGGAGATGTCTGGTCCTAGACGTCGTTGTGAAGGGGCAGGACCTCAGGCTAATTAACATCTATGGCCCCCAGTCCAAATGGGAGAGGAAATGCCTTTTTACAGCGATCAGGCCTTTCCTTTTTACAACCCGGCATGTAGTATTTGGTGGTGATTTTAACACCATTGTCAGGTCAATGGACAGGAGAGGTGCCAATACTCGGCTGGGTTGCGATAGTATTTCATTAAATAGAATAGTTAGTGAGGCTGGTTTGGTGGATGTTCACGTTCGACATTCACCAAACCTCACTGGGTTCACTTTTTCTAGAGGTACTAGTCAGAGTAGAATAGACAGGTTTTTTGTTACAGAGAGTCTTGCTACCTCGTCCCCTAGGGTACAGGCGGTAGAATTCTCTGATCACTGTATTCTGTCGGTGGACTTGAATGTTTCGGATGCTCCTCCCAGGGGTAGGGGTATCTGGAGACTTAATTCGACTCTATTGCTGGAGGAGAGTATAAGACAATCTGTTGAGGAATTTTTTCAGGCGCAGGTTACCATCCTGGACTGCTTTGGCAACAGGTCAGAGTGGTGGGAGGTAGTCAAAAAGCGGGTTGTTGGACTCTTCAAGGACCTAGCCAAGAAAAAACACGTTGGTAAATATGTTGCTTACCAACGACTGAGAAGAAGACTTGAAGTCCTTGTTTCGGAAGGCGGAGATCAGGGGGAGATCTCTGAGGTCAAGACTCAACTCAAGCAGCAGCAGTATGACCGGCTGTCCTCTCTGTGTCTGGAAAGGGATTATGGCAAATACCACTCGCCTGATCCCTACCAGAACTGCAGACAAGGTGCAGCGCTTAAAACGGTCATTGGTCTCAGAGATGGTTCAGGATTTGTAGCAAAGTCCAGGCTAGGAATCCTGTCCATTGCTAGAGGTTTTTATGCTGATTTGCTTGGGAGAAAGTCACTTGATCAAGCAAGGATAAAAGATTTTCTGGTCTCTACACCAGGTCTCGATGATGTTGATGTTTCTGGCATAAATTTGACAGAGGTAATCACTACCGAGGAAGTACTAAGAGCTATTGATAGCCTTACACCTAAAAAGACCCCTGGTCCAGATGGCTTGACGGCTGAATTTTACAAGACTTTCAAGTCATTTCTGGCACCTCAATTGGCAGATGTTTTTAATCATTGCCTTGCTGAGGGTGTGTTACCATCGTCCATGAGGCAATCGGCTGTGATCCTTCTGTCAAAAGGTAAAGATCCCGAGATGATTGAGAATTGGCGTCCCATCAGCCTTCTCAACGTCGACAGGAAGATTTTGGCAAAAATTTTGTTCTGGCGTCTGACTCAGGCAACATGTATGCTTTCTCGCCATCAGCACTGCTCAGTTCCGGGTAAAGGCACTTTCTCAGCGTTGTTAGCTGTCCGGGAAGTCTTGGAGCGGTGCAGGGCTGAGGGTTGGGGAAAGTACTTGCTGGCATTGGACCAGTCCAAGGCTTTTGATCGGGTCAACCATGAGTACCTGTGGCAGTTACTTTGCGTTTATGGTCTACAGGGTGGTTTTGTTGATTGGCTCCGTACATTGTACAAAGGGGCAGAGAGTTTCATGCTTGTCAATGGTTGGGTTGGCAAACCTTTTGAAGTAAGTTCTGGTGTCCGTCAGGGTTGCCCTTTGAGCTCCCTCCTGTACGTGTTTGCGATCGACCCCTTCGTGAGGAGGCTAGAGAACAGCATGCTCAGTGGAGTTCCTGCGGGCATCCCTGGTGTCTCATCCTTCAAGGTAGTGGCCTATGCCGATGATGTAACTGTGATAGTCTCTGGGACAGAGGAGGCAAAGGTGGTTGTCTCGGAGATTGCCAGGTGCTCAGAAGCATCAGGATCACAGGTCAATCAGGACAAGTGTGAAATTTTCTGGATGGGAAAAGATGGAGAGAGCTTTGTACTTCCTGGCTCCTTTCCTGTACCCCAACCGAAAATTAAGATCCTTGGCATCGAATTCAGTCCTGGTGATTACGGCCATCAAAATTGGGTTTGTAGACTAAATGATGTCGGCGCTAAGGTGGCTCGCTGGAAAGGTTGGCATTTGACCTTCAGAGAAAGGGTTGATCTGATCAAGAGCCATCTGGTACCAATACTGTTATATGTTAGCTATGTTGCAATTTTGCCTCAATCCCTGTATTCGAGGATATGCGACCTGTTTTTCCAGATGCTCTGGAAAAACAGGTTAAACATTGTGCGCAGAAACATTACCTACAAAGTCAGGCAGGAGGGTGGCTTAGGTATGGTCAACCCGATTGTTTTCTTTTCTCTGCTTTTTATCAAACATAATCTTGGTAACATGCTTTCAGAGAACCCGCCTGACTGGGTAGGCATTTTTCGTGACTGGTTTGGGACTTCTCTCACGAGTTGGGAAAGTAGTGGTCCAGTGAAGAGTTTGGCATCGCGTCGTGGCTATCTTCCGGCCTATGTTGCCCCGTGTCTGAGAAAGCTAAGACAGTGGGGATTGACTGTGGAGGATATCAAATCGGTCGGGAGGCGTGCCCTCACGGTCCGGGTGGTAGACTCATACTTTCATGACTCACTGTACTTGAGAGATTGCCCAAGCACGCATCTGGAGGAGGGTTTGCGGCTCATTAATTCGCCGCGGATTCCCAACAAATTGTGGGACATCGCTTGGCTCTCCTTTCAAGGCAAGCTTTACGTTAAGGGTAACGTGAAATGTCTAAAGGTGGAAGCACGTGGATGTCCTCGTGAGGAGTGTGGTGGTGCTGAGGAGTCCATGGACCACTTTTTACTTCACTGCCCCTTTAATGTGGAAGTATGTAAACAGGTGGGTGGGAGCCTAGGTATTCCTTTCCTGGCGCATCTGAGTTATGCTGAGTGGGCATACGGAGCATTCAAACGTCGCCAGGGTTTTGATTTGTGCACTTTGTATTTAGTTAGTTTAGCTGTCAGACATCACACATGGTTAGCACGGTGTCAGCTTTGCATTAGGCAGAAATTCCTCCCTGTTCAGGTGGTGGTGAACAGTATTCTGGGTGAGGTTTCTAGGATTCGGTGCTTGGAGAGACGTAGGATGGGCAGAGGTGCCTGGGTTCTTGCCTGGCAGAACATCAGGCCTCCTTAGCCTATTAACGTCTCTTCTGGGTGAGCTTTCTATTTCTCATCACAGACTACTTAGATTTTGAATCTTTTTCTACATTTTTTGTAAATGACTGGCCGCAGACATACTGGAGGTGTTTTCCTTCCAGCTTATTCTTATTGTATTGGAGATGAGGGTTTTTTTTTTTTTTTTTTTTTTTTTGTCTTGTGCAGGTTTTTTGATTATTTATCGTCGTATGTGTACACTTGCCCTTTTCCTGAATATGTGGTAGTTTGATTGTAAGTGTTGGTGCATTTATTTTGTATGATTGTTGTCAGGTGATGTCAGGTATTGTGTGGTGTTGGTTATTGTTATTTGTTGCATACGTTCAGGTGTTGGGTCTGTGTTGTTTAGTCATGTCTCGTTGTTTGAATCGGTGGTATGTTTGAGCATTCTTCTGCTCAGGTCTTCATAACAGATTAATATTGTATTATAATGTTATGTTGATTTTGTTGTTTTTGGACATAGAAGTCCTGCTTTTGTTTGTGCATATATATGCAGAATTGATTGTTTTTTCTTGTTTCTTTGATCTTGTTTTTTGTTACATTTGGTAAGATTAATTGATCAAATTATTTTATTTATTTATTTGTATTATAATTGTAAATAATATTTTTCTAATAAAAATCTACACTCTAATGTCCTCACCACAGTCACACACTATTATTATTATACATTTATATAGCTCTGACATATTCCACAGCGCTGTACAGAGATCACTGATCCATTCCCATCAGTCTCTGCACCAGAGGAGCTTACACTCTAATGTCCCCACCACAGTCACACACTATTATTATACATTTATATAGCTCTGACATATACCACAGCACTGTACAGAGATCACTGATCCATTCCCATCAGTCTCTGCACCAGCGGAGCTTACACTCTAATGTCCTCACCACAGTCACACACTATTATTATTATACATTTATATAGCTCTGACATATTCCACAGCGCTGTACAGAGATCACTGATCCATTCCCATCTGTCTCTGCACCAGAGGAGCTTACACTCTAATGTCCTCACCACAGTCACACACTATTACTATACATTATATAGCTCTGACATACACCACAGCACTGTACAGAGATCACTGATCCATTCCCATCAGTCTCTGCACCAGCGGAGCTTACACTCTAATGTCCTCACCACAGTCACACACTATTATTATTATACATTTATATAGCTCTGACATATTCCACAGCGCTGTACAGAGATCACTGATCCATTCCCATCTGTCTCTGCACCAGAGGAGCTTACACTCTAATGTCCTCACCACAGTCACACACTATTATTATTATACATTTATATAGCTCTGACATATACCACAGCGCTGTACAGAGATCACTGATCCATTCCCATCAGCCTCTGCACCAGAGGAGCTTACACTCTAATGCCCTCACCACAGTCACACACTATTATTATTATTATTATACATTATATAGCTCTGACATATACCACAGCGCTGTACAGAGATCACTGATCCATTCCCACCAGTCTCTGCACCAGAGGAGCTTACACTCTAATGTCCTCACCACAGTCACACACTATTATTATACATTTATATAGCTCTGACATATACCACAGCGCTGTACAGAGATCACTGATCCATTCCCATCAGTCTCTGCACCAGAGGAGCTTACACTCTAATGCCCTCACCACAGTCACACACTATTATTATTATTATACATTATATAGCTCTGACATATACCACAGCGCTGTACAGAGATCACTGATCCATTCCCATCAGTCTCTGCACCAGAGGAGCTTACACTCTAATGTCCTCACCACAGTCACACACTATTACTATACATTATATAGCGCTGACATATACCACAGCACTGTACAGAGCTCACTGATCCATTCCCATCAGTCTCTGCACCAGAGCAGACGTGTGGTGGGAAGCTCCTGTTGAGATCCAGAGAGCAGCATAACCGGCTTATACCTAGCCCAGTTCTGTGCTTGTTTTTGGGCTTGGAGACACCTGAGGTCCCTGCTTAGGCCTTGGCCTGCAGGGGCCCTCTCTACACTAGCCAGCTGCTTCCAGCAATAGAGCAGCTGGCTCATGCCCCCCCTGACCTGTCTTACCTAGGGGCAGGGGGGAATATCCGAGAAGCAGCTTCCAGAGATGTGGTGGCGGATGTGGTGGCCTGGAATAAGGCAATGAGTTATCATTCAATCTTGTATGATCAACTGGAGTTGCAACTAAAAGAACGGATACACCGCTTTGGAGTGAGATGGAGACCTGAATTCCTCCAAACCGACCCAGTAACTGCGGAGCTACAAAGAAAAGTAGATGAGCAGAGGAAAGTGGTGTCAGAACTGGAGGAGAAAGGTGGACCCTTCCGTGAATCCTACTGTAATGCTGCTCGGTTCCGTCAGCAAGCAGCAAAGCCAGCTATGGGAAGAGCAACACCTACACCTGGAGCCGATGTGAGAGCTGAGACATCCCAAACCGTAAGTCCCGCGGAAAGGGTGGAGGGTAATCCCAGTGAGACCCCGTGTGGGCAGGTAGAGGAGATGGAGGTGACCCTGGAAGGTGTGGAGGGTACTAGTGAGCCAGCTGTGCTCAGAGCCCCCCAGCAGAGTGTGGCTGTGGCCGGAGAGGGGGGCTGTGCTGATGTGCATAACCAGAGCAGCCCTGTGTGTACAGAGAAAGCTATGGAGGAGATACAGACTAATGTAGCTGCTGGTGGAGTTGATGGTGAAAGACAGCCTAATATACCTATAAGTGATGAGGCTAACGAAGGTGCTGGTGTGGTGGAGAGTGATGTGCCTCTGTCGTCTAATATACCCCCTGCATCCCCTGCGTGTCAAGGACCTGCTGGTGCTGACATGGTGGAGAAGGATATGCAGCCTGAAGTGCCTGGCATGGCTGCTGGAATTGCTGAGAGTGGTGTTCCCTTGTTTCCTAGTGCACCCCCTGTGTCCCCTGATAAACAGGAGTTTACTGATGGTGGCCTGGAGGAGGAAGAATCAGGTGTGAATGTCCGCAGATCGCTGCCAAGAGCAGCAAAGAGAAGAAAACCTAAACTGAAACTTACTATGCGGAAGAAACATGCAGCCCGGCCGTAGCCAGCCCTGCGCTCCACAGCTGGAGCTGTGTACTGCCGAGAATGGACTGACTAGGGAGTGGCCGGCGAAAACCGTGACGTCACAGGAAGTGATGTCACCGGCATCCCCACAGTCAGAGCTCCTGTTCCTTGCAGTGGGGAATCCCTGGGAACTGGCAGCAGCGCTGAACCAACGCAGAGAGAGGAATCCTGTGAGCCTGGCAGCAGAGGTGAGCTGGAACTTTCTGCAGGCCACAAGGATTCAAAAATGGAAATGAATGGGAGCGCTGTGCCTCCCCCTGCTGACAATATGACTGGTATGACTCCAGACAATAATGATGATAGCACATTAGCTGTGCAGGTTGCTAGGCAACCCACAGCCATGAGTGTAAATGGGACCCCTGTTGCTTTATCTACAATGCAAATAGCACAGCCTGTTGGTCATTGTTCTGAGGTTATAGTTAATGGTACTCCTGATGATAATGTGCAGCCAGTAAACATGAATGCAGATGTTGACCCTTTTGAGGGATCTGGTATCAGCCAGGGGTCAGATTCGGCCACAACTGCTGTCAATCTTGAAGTTAAAACAATAGACACCATTTTTGGTGATGTAGCGACAGTGGTCGTAAAAAAGTCAGCACTGGTCCCTGACTCTGCTGGTACGGCTGGTAATGATGGAGATGTTTTGATGTCTGTGGGTGGGGTGTTGGGGAAATCGGGTCTTCCTCTCGAGGCCACTGATTCATCTGATAAAACATTATCACCCCAACATGGTGAGGAAAATACAGATTTTCAACGAGAAAGAATAATTGTGGATTTCGTGGCTGGTAGCAAGCGTTACGTTTTTGATCCTGAAGTTCTGTATATACTAGATGCAAAAACCTGCAAAACGATTGATTTTTTTTCACTACCTGATGACGTCAATTTAGGTAAAATAACTTCAGTAGGTTTAGGTGATTCTAACTTCGGTATCCAATCAGATTTCAGAGTAGGTAACTTAAGATTCCTAATTAGGAATGAAGTCCTCTTTTGTTATGATAATAAAGGCAGTGTTATTATCATGGAGGTTATTACTGGGGTGGGTGAGTGTCATCCTTCTGTAAAAAAGGGCCTCAGCTTCTTCTTCTGTTTCGGGTTTGGCCTCTGTCACCAGGAGTGGGGAAGCTGTAGCGCCTACTGTGCTACCCAAGCCGCAGGTTAAACCCTTTTCGTATGCCCAAAAGACAGCAAGCGGTCGGTCAGGTGGTAGTGTTGCTGGAGGTAAGAGAGTGCCTGCTCCCTTGGGACGGGGAGGATGCACCTGTGTCAGGGGGGAGGAGGAATGTGGTCCGTTTGAAATGGATTGGTGAATCCCGGATCCCCGGAAAGCAGGACTTTGTTCGCCTTCTCCTTGGCACGGGTGTAAAGGCCCAGGACATTTATGCGATCATTGCTCCTGGTGAACCCCCTGAGTACTACGACGTTAGCTTTCTGACTTCAGGGGGGCAAGAGTTTTTTATGGAAGAGAAGGATAGAAGGAGAGCAGAGTGGAAGAACTTTGTTGCATCGTATGTGTCTCGGCAACCCCTGGAGAGGAAGGCTACCGTCGTAGTATACAATGAATCCATCCCAGTACAAGACGTTATCCTCTGGCTCTCTTATTATGTAGATGTGGTGTCCCGTCCCCAGAGGATCCTGAATGACCTGGGTATCTGGTGGGGCGGATATGAAATCTCGATAAAAATGAGATACGAAAATGGAGTGTATTCTCATGTCCCGAGATCCGCCCTTATCGGAAGAGATAAAATTTCAGTTTTCTACCCAGGTCAGCCCAGGGTCTGCAACCGTTGTGGGGGGAGGGGACACTACAGCTATGGCTGTAAGCAGCCCCGGTGTGGTCTTTGCCAGGAGTTTGGGCATGACGTAAAGGATTGTAAAAATATCAAGTGTAATTTGTGCCATAGTTTTGGCCATCCCTATAGTGTGTGCCCAAACTCCTGGGAAAACTTGCCTGCCACAGTGAAGGAGGCCTTGTTGGCAAAGATGGAAGAGGAGGGAGTACAGTCGTATGCCCTTAACCTTCCTATTGTGCAAACCTCTCAGTCTGTTTCCCCTGCCACCCCTCCTG
This sequence comes from Hyperolius riggenbachi, assembly GCF_040937935.1. Taxonomy (NCBI): domain Eukaryota; kingdom Metazoa; phylum Chordata; class Amphibia; order Anura; family Hyperoliidae; genus Hyperolius; species Hyperolius riggenbachi. The sequence continues at coordinate 295,644,766 of NC_090655.1, read as the reverse complement.
ATGTGTCGAATCCTGTGTCTGAACCTAGTGTCAACCCAACGACTGTGCTCCCCTCTGAAACAGCGCCCGCTGAGGAGGCCTCTGAAGAACTGTGGCATGTAGTGAAGAGGGCCAGGGATAGAGGTCGTACTGGGAATGTGACTGGGGTAGGGTTTTCCCTCCCAAAAATCTCCCGAGTCTGGAGGTCCTAAAAGGAAAGCCGCTAATACCCCTTATCCTGGGTCTCACAAGGGCCCAAGGGAAAAAGGGACCAAGGAAGCTATAGTTACCAGAGATGGTAAGGGGCCACTGGCCCAGTCAAAACCTGGGCCAAGTCCCAAACCTTCTTCTCCCTCTCCAACTGTTTCCCCTACAACTCCTCCCTCACCTTCCCCTCCTGTTATCCCTCCTCCTTCTGCCCTCCCTCCTGTCCCTCCTGATGAACCTCCCGTCCCTGTCCCTTTGTCTAATCCCCCCTCCCCAATGTTACTTTCTGAGACATCTGTGGTCCCTCCCTCATTAGAGAGAGAGCCGATGATGTCGGTTGAGTGGGATGATCTACCTCCAGATGAACTGATTTATCTGGAAAATAGGCTTTGTTATGTGAAGAAACATAAACCCTAAAACCCTAAAACCTAAAGCGCTGTACAGAGATCACTGATCCATTCCCATCAGTCTCTGCACCAGAGGAGCTTACACTCTACTGTCCTCACCACAGTCACACACTATTATTATTATACATTATATAGCTCTGACATATTCCACAGCGCTGTACAGAGATCACTGATCCATTCCCATCAATCTCTGCACCAGAGGAGCTTACACTCTACTGTCCTCACCACAGTCACACACTATTATTATTATACATTTATATAGCTCTGACATATTCCACAGCGCTGTACAGAGATCACTGATCCATTCCCATCAGTCTCTGCACCAGAGGAGCTTACACTCTAATGTCCTCACCACAGTCACACACTATTATTATTATTATTATACATTTATATAGCTCTGACATATACCACAGCGCTGTACAGAGGAGCTTACACTCTAATGTCCTCACCACAGTCACACACTATTATTATTATTATACATTTATATAGCTCTGACATATACCACAGCACTGTACAGAGATCACTGATCCATTCCCATCAGTCTCTGCACCAGAGGAGCTTACACTCTAATGTCCTCACCACAGTCACACACTATATTATTAAACATATATATAGCTCTGACATATACCACAGCACTGTACAGAGATCACTGATCCATTCCCATTAGTCTCTGCACCAGAGGAGCTTACACTCTAATGTCCTCACCACAGTCACACACTATTATTATTATACATTTATATAGCTCTGACATAAACCACAGCGCTGTACAGAGATCACTGATCCATTCCCATTAGTCTCTGCACCAGAGGAGCTTACACTCTAATGTCCTCACCACAGTCACACACTATTATTATTATACATTTATATAGCTCTGACATATACCACAGCGCTGTACAGAGATCACTGATCCATTCCCATCAGCCTCTATACCAGAGGAGCTTACACTCTAATGTCCAGCACAGTCACACACTATTATTATTATTATTATACAGTAGCTGATGACCCGGTGTTGCCCAGGTTTGTATTTTGCTCTATCCACTTTTTCTAACCTTGACACACAGTCACTCAGTGACCAAGTTTATGAGCTTTGGGGTCCTTGTCATCAGTAATTTGTATTTTCCCATTGAAATGAAACAAATCTGATTGGCTGTTTGTGGCTTCACCCACTTTTCTGAATTTGAATCCCAGTGACCCAGTGACCAACTGTAGCAGGTTTGAGGCCTGTGCCGTTAACCATGTAAGAATGGCAGCAATTTAAATATTCCCTTTGAAAATCAATAGGTGAATATTGATTGGCTTTTGCAGGCTCCACCCAATTTTCTAAATATTAATCCCAGTCACGCAGTGACCAGCTGTACAAAGTTTGGGAACCCTGCCATTCCAACAGTGTAAGAATGGCTGCAGTTTACAATTTCCCAGTGTGACGCCTTCGATATGACATATTGAATGCGTCATGCCGTCATAAACGCAAATTCCATTGCAAAATAGTAAAAATGACATTTTGGCTTAAACCGACCCTTTTTTTTCCTCTCTGGCTGCTAACAAACACTGGCTAATTACATAGCTTCTCTCCAAGGGTGGACTTTGTCACCTAGCCTCCCTGGGTAGTTATATAGCTCATCCATCAGAGGAAGGTGAGATATCAGCCTGACAGAAACAATTTAGGCCTCCACATGTAGACGGCTAGGCACCGACCCAGCAGGAGTGCGACACGTAGCTGCCTTGTGGCCTGAGTTGAAAGGAGACAGGAATGATCCTTATCACGCCATCTGGGGACACCCAAAGATTCAGCAAACCTTACAAGCTATATTTAATAATAGGCACAGTTTTGTTATATTTCTGGTGTTCCCAAGATCGCAGTTCCCTCAAATTCACGGAGTTTATTAGATTCCACATGACACTGGTCCTGAGAGATTTTCAGCCCTCTGGATCTTTCGGAACCAGTGCCAGTAAGGTGAAAGGGGGGGACGGTGCTATTAGCGATCCAGACTCCTCGTGTTTGGTATTAGCAGATTCGCACACTTACGCTGATTGTGAATATTCATTCGGGTTCTTGATATTACCTACGGGCATGCTGAGAGCGGGCAAAATATGAATTGGCCCAAAACCTCTCCCTGCCTAAGGGGGCACTGCCTTATTCAAATTGCACAAGGCTGGACTTGTATGTGTCATAACTCCTCCCACCTACACTGAGGAACAAAACTGACAGGACCCAAAAGTCCAGGGCCTTCACTTTTCATCTGACATCGAAGTAACATCAAATCGACCCGCCCGCAGGACACGGGCCAAAACCACCATCTTGGACTTTACGCCAAAGACTTGCGATTGCCACATGGACTACCAATGACGGTATTTGAACTGTAGATCCAGACAATCTGTTTCTTTTCATCTCTACTCTCTTTCTATCAAACCAATCTGTTCTAAAGTAAGCTCTGTGTGTATGTAGTTTAGAATAAAACTAACGATTTATTGTTCACTCGTGTGCCTGTTCTGGTCATCTGATTGCTGCTATAACGAATCTGCCCTCTGAAGAGTCAGTCATACTACCGCATTGTTTTATGATTTGCTTATAATTGTTGATTTGCTAGCTAGGTTGTAAATAACCGTTTCTTCCTTCTAGGATTAGCTAGTACCAGATTTCCTGTGCGAAATCGATAACTTTCGTTTCTCGATTGTAAATACAATTCGAGATTGCACCATATATGGACCCAGTAACCTTTCTTTAAACGTCACATTGCTCACAGTCTTTAAGCCTTCGGAAGTGACTATTCCCTGAATGGTGACTGGAGCATGTCGAACGTGATTGGGCTGGCTACCATATTATGATAGCGTTGGGGTCTCCTCGCCCTATCAGTCAGGCAGTGGTGGCAGTGTATTTACCCGATTTCCAGCGCGAAATCGATGTTTAGTTTACAGATTGTATATACAATCAGGATTGTACATGTATGGGCACCTCCAACCAATCTTAACCGTTTACTACGCACACAGTGAATTTGCCTCCAGCAGTCTCTAGTGCATGAGACCTGTATGGCAACAGTGGCCTAGTAATACGGGATTGGTGAGCGATTGTCCCATTACATATCGTCGGCAGCTGTGCGATCAATCTGTATTGTCAGTCTGCTTACCGTACTTCCTGCGTATGCTAACGGGAGCAGATTGGACGGGATTGGCACGCTCTGTCGCCTTAACCTTTCTCCCTCTGACGATCCAGCAACCGGTCTCGTTGTCCGTCTGCACCCGTACTTCCTGCATACGCTAACGGGAGCAGATCTCAACAGGATCGCGGGGCTGGATTGTCACACCCAGTGAAATATGTTTTTGCTCCGCCCACTTTCTGTAACCTTGACACACGTGTTTGTGAGCTTTCAGGTTCCTCTGCATCAAATCTGATTGTTTGTGGGTCCGCCCTTTTTTCTGAATTTGAAAACCAGTCACCCAATGACCAACTTTACCAGGGTTGAGACCTCTGCCATTAAGAGAGCAAGAATGGCAGCAATTTAAATATTCCCCTCAAAAATCAATAGGTGAATTTTGATTGGCTGCTGTAGGCTCCACCCACATTTCTAAATATTAATCCCAGTCACCCAGTGACCAACTGTGCCAAGTTTGAGAACCCTGCCATGAACAGTGTAAGAATGGCTGAAGTTTACATTTTTCCTATTGAAAATGAAGTGTTCAGTTTTGATTGGCTGTTTTATGCTCCGCCCACTTCCCCTGTATATTCCTCTGTATTGTTTCATCTTGACCTTCAGATTTGTGTTTCTTTGTTTTTGTCTGGACAGATGGCCCCCTGGACAACAAGGGAAGGAGGAGTGGAAGCTTCTGTAGCTATATTCCCAGTTCGGAACCTGAGGCTTCAGGGAGCCGTGTCATTGGTCTGGATCCAGGAGGTTGTGTGAAGGAAGAGGAGGAAGAGAGAGGACCTCCTTCATCACCCATGGACCTGACTCAGGGTAAAGAAGTCATCAACGATGGATGGGCTAAGCCAGAAGAGAAAGACTCTACAGTGGGCAATAATTACCCCACCAAAGATCAAAGATGCCCAACAATGACTTCTGCAGGTGTAACAGAAAATAAGACTGCTACTGATTCCACCAAAACTCAGATTACACCTTTACTCATCAAAGAAGAATCCAGTCCATGTGAACTTCTGCAGGAGGACAGTGCTACAGACACTGAACATGTGTCCTGCAGGGAAACAGAACGAGACACCTCTCATCTTCAGGATTCTGAGGATGAAGACATTCCACATCTGTTGGTTTGTGTGAAGGAGGAGTCTCATTTCCTGCCCAATGTGGAGATACCAAGAGGTGGGGAAGTAACAGTTGATTACATCCCTGTGATCGTTAAGGAGGAATCCTCAGAAGAAGACGATAATGTCAGAGATGTCCACACGAAGGTGGGGCGGCGGAAGACGAGCTGCCAGCGTGTCATGAGGGATTGTGTATGCATGGAGTGCGGAGAATGGCTACATTCACCTCTAGAGCTGGCGAGACACCGGCGCACCCATCTGCCACGAAAGCAGTTTGTGTGTGGGGTTTGCACTAAGACTTTCACAAGTAAGTCCGACCTAGCCCGCCACCAGAGGATTCACACTGGGGAGAAGCCCTTCATGTGCTTCGAGTGTGGGAAATGTTTCACCAAGAAGTCTGATGTCCTGAGGCATGAGAAGATCCACACCGGAGAGAAGCCCTTCTCCTGCGCTCAGTGTGGCAAGTCTTTCAGCCGTGACTCCCACCTGAGCCGACACCTGCAGGTTCACATGGCCCAGAAAGTGTTCTCCTGCTCCGAGTGCAGCAAAGTCTTCACTCGGGAGATGCAGCTCCAGCGACATGTCAGAGTTCACACTGGGGAAAAGCCCTATTCCTGCTCTCTTTGTGGCAAGAGTTTCCGCAAAAAGTCTGACGTCTCCCGTCATGAGAAGATCCACACGGGAGAGAAGCCTTTTAAATGCTCAGAGTGTAGCAAACACTTCAGCCGCCACTCGCATCTGGTCATCCACCGCCGCGTCCACACTGGGGAGAAAACCTTCTCCTGTTCCGAGTGCGGCAAGTTCTTCACGCAGTACTCCACGCTGATCTCCCACCGGCGCATCCATACCGGGGAGAAGCCGTTCCTGTGCCCCGAGTGTGGGAAATGCTTTGCGCAGAAGCGAGACCTTAACAAGCACATGACTATGCACACTGGCGTCAAGCCGTACCCTTGTTCTGAGTGTGGCAAAAGTTTTGTCCTGAAATATGAACTGCGTAAACACCTGCTTATCCACACGGAGGAGAAACACTTTGTGTGTACCGAGTGCGGAAAATGCTTCATCACAAAATCTGACCTGGTGCGCCACCAGCGGATCCACACTGGAGAAAAACCCTTTGCTTGTTCCGAGTGTGGCAAATGTTTCAGCAGACACACCTACCTGGGCATCCACCAGCGGACACACACCGGAGAGAGACCCTTTGTCTGCTCGGAGTGCGGGAAGTGCTTCAGCCAAAGGACGGCCCTGGCAGCGCACAGCAGAACGCACACCGGAGGGCGGCCCTACGCCTGCCCAGAATGCAGCAAACGCTTTAGCAAGAAGTCAGACCTGCGCCGTCATCAGCGCATTCACACCGGTGAGAAGCCCTTCAAGTGTCCTGAGTGTGACAAATCCTTCAGCCGCCACACCTATCTCATGATTCACAAAAGGATTCACACTGGGGAGAAACCGTTCCTTTGTGCCGAATGTGGCAAACACTTCACCTATCGGTCCCACCTTACCCGACACCAGAGGATCCACATCACCGAGTCCGGCCTCTCCAACTCTGACTAACCTGAGAGCTCCCTGCAGGAATAATATATCACCAGTGTCAACCAGCTCTAACCTGAGACTGGCCTTCTGGAATATTGTACTACCAGCTCCACCAACACTGACGCTGCCGGTACCAGGTCCACATGAACATAACCTGAGACTGGCCTTCTGAAACATGCCACCAGATCCACCAACACTGACGCTGCCCGTAGCAGGTCCACATGATCATAACCTGAGACTGGCCTTCTGGAATATTGTACTACCAGCTCCACCAACACTGATGCTGCCCATACCAGGCCCACATGAGCATAACCTGAGACTGGCCTTCTGATACATACCACCAGATCCACCAACACTGATGCTGCCTATACCAGGTCCACATGAGCATAACCTCAGACTGGCCTTCTGATGCATACCACCAGATCCACCAACACTGACGCTGCCCGTAGTAGGCCCAGATAAGCATAACCTGAGACTGGCCTTCTGGAATATTGTACTACCAGCTCCACCAACACTGATGCTGCCCATACCAGGTCTACATGAGCATAACTTGAGACTGACCTAATGGAATATACCACCAGATCCACCAACACTGACGCTGCCGGTACCAGGTCCACATGAGCATAACCTGAGACTGGCCTTCTGATACATACCACCAGATCCACCAACACTGATGCTGCCGGTACCAGGTCCACATGAGCATAACCTGAGACTGGCCTTCTGGAATATTGTACTACCAGCTCCACCAACACTGACGCTGCCCATACCAGGTCCACATGATCATAACCTGAGACTGGCCTTCTGATACATACCACCAGATCCACCAGCACTGATGCTGCCCATACCAGGTCCACATAAGCATAACCTCAGACTGGCCTTCTGGAATATACCACCAGCTCCACCAACACTGACGCTGCCCATACCAGGCCCACATGAGCATAACCTGAGACTGGCCTTCTGGAGTATTGTACTACCAGCTCCACCAACACTGACGCTGCCGGTACCAGGTCCACATGAGCATAACCTGAGACTGGCCTTCTGAAACATACCACCAGATCCACCAACACTGACGCTGCCCATACCAGGTCCACATGAGCATAACCTGAGACTGGCCTTCTGATACATACCACCAGCTCCACCAACACTGACACTGCCCATACCAGGCCCACATGATCATAACCTGAGACTGGCCTTCTGGAATATACCACCAGATCCACCAACACTGACGCTGCCCATACCAGGCCCACATGATCATAACCTCAGACTGGCCTGATACATACCACCAGATCCACCAACACTGACGCTGCCCGTAGTAGGCCCAGATAAGCATAACCTGAGACTGGCCTTCTGGAATATTGTACTACCAGCTCCACCAACACTGATGCTGCCCATACCAGGTCTACATGAGCATAACTTGAGACTGACCTAATGGAATATACCACCAGATCCACCAACACTGACGCTGCCGGTACCAGGTCCACATGAGCATAACCTGAGACTGGCCTTCTGATACATACCACCAGATCCACCAACACTGATGCTGCCGGTACCAGGTCCACATGAGCATAACCTGAGACTGGCCTTCTGGAATATTGTACTACCAGCTCCACCAACACTGACGCTGCCCATACCAGGTCCACATGATCATAACCTGAGACTGGCCTTCTGATACATACCACCAGATCCACCAGCACTGATGCTGCCCATACCAGGTCCACATGAGCATAACCTCAGACTGGCCTTCTGGAATATACCACCAGCTCCACCAACACTGACGCTGCCCATACCAGGCCCACATGAGCATAACCTCAGACTGGCCTTCTGGAGTATTGTACTACCAGCTCCACCAACACTGATGCTGCCCATACCAGGCCCACATGATCATAACCTGAGACTGGCCTTCTGGAATAATATACCACCAGATCCACCAACACTGACGCTGCCCGTTCCAGGTCCACATGAGCATAACCTGAGACTGGCCTTCTGATACATACCACCAGATCCTCCAACACTGATGCTGCCCATACCAGGTCCACATGAGCATAACCTGAGACTGGCCTTCTGGAATATACCACCAGATCCTCCAACACTGACGCTGCCCATACCAGGTCCACATGAGCATAACCTGAGACTGGCCGCCTGATACATACCACCAGATCCACCAACACTGACGCTGCCCATACCAGGTCCACATGAGCATAACCTGAGACTGGCCTTCTGATACATACCACCAGATCCTCCAACACTGATGCTGCCCATACCAGGTCCACATGTACATAACCTGAGACTGGCCTTCTGATACATACCACCAGATCCTCCAACACTGACGCTGCCCATACCAGGTCCACATGAGCATAACCTGAGACTGGCCTTCTGGAATATACCACCAGATCCTCCAACACTGACGCTGCCCATACCAGGTCCACATGAGCATAACCTGAGACTGGCCTTCTGAAACATACCACCAGATCCTCCAACACTGACGCTGCCCATACCAGGTCCACATGAGCATAACCTGAGACTGGCCTTCTGGAATATACCACCAGATCCTCCAACACTGACGCTGCCCATACCAGGTCCACATGAGCATAACCTGAGACTGGCCTTCTGAAACATACCACCAGATCCTCCAACACTGACGCTGCCCATACCAGGTCCACATGAGCATAACCTCAGACTGGCCTTCTGATACATACCACCAGATCCTCCAACACTGACGCTGCCCATACCAGGTCCACATGAGCATAACCTAAGACTGGCCTTCTGATACATACCACCAGATCCACCAACACTGACGCTGCCCGTACCAGGTCCACATGAACATAACCTGAGACTGGCCTTCTGATACATACCACCAGATCCACCAACACTGACGCTGCCCATACCAGGTCCACATGTACATAACCTGAGACTGGCCTTCTGATACATACCACCAGATCCTCCAACACTGACGCTGCCCATACCAGGTGCACATGAGCATAACCTGAGACTGGCCTTCTGGAATATACCACCAGATCCTCCAACACTGACGCTGCCCATACCAGGTCCACATGAGCATAACCTGAGACTGGCCTTCTGAAACATACCACCAGATCCTCCAACACTGACGCTGCCCATACCAGGTCCACATGAGCATAACCTGAGACTGGCCTTCTGGAATATACCACCAGATCCTCCAACACTGACGCTGCCCATACCAGGTCCACATGAGCATAACCTGAGACTGGCCTTCTGAAACATACCACCAGATCCTCCAACACTGACGCTGCCCATACCAGGTCCACATGAGCATAACCTGAGACTGGCCTTCTGGAATATACCACCAGATCCTCCAACACTGACGCTGCCCATACCAGGTCCACATGAGCATAACCTCAGACTGGCCTTCTGGAATATTGTACCACCAGATCCTCCAACACTGACGCTGCCCATACCAGGTCCACATGAGCATAACCTGAGACTGGCCTTCTGATACATACCACCAGATCCTCCAACACTGACGCTGCCCGTACCAGGTCCACATGAGCATAACCTGAGACTGGCCTTCTGATACATACCACCAGATCCTCCAACACTGACGCTGCCCATACCAGGTCCACATGAGCATAACCTGAGACTGGCCTTCTGAAACATACCACCAGATCCTCCAACACTGACGCTGCCCATACCAGGTCCACATGAGCATAACCTGAGACTGGCCTTCTGGAATATACCACCAGATCCTCCAACACTGACGCTGCCCATACCAGGTCCACATAAGCATAACCTGAGACTGGCCTTCTGGAATATTGTACCACCAGATCCTCCAACACTGACGCTGCCCATACCAGGTCCACATGAGCATAACCTGAGACTGGCCTTCTGATACATACCACCAGATCCTCCAACACTGACGCTGCCCGTACCAGGTCCACATGAGCATAACCTGAGACTGGCCTTCTGATACATACCACCAGATCCTCCAACACTGACGCTGCCCATACCAGGTCCACATGAGCATAACCTGAGACTGGCCTTCTGATACATACCACCAGATCCTCCAACACTGACGCTGCCCATACCAGGCCCACATGAGCATAACCTGAGACTGGCCTTCTGATACATACCACCAGATCCACCAACACTGACGCTGCCCGTACCAGGTCCACATAAGCATAACCTCAGACTGGCCTTCTGGAATATACCACCAGATCCACCAACACTGACGCTGCCCATACCAGGTCCACATGAGCATAACCTGAGACTGGCCTTCTGATACATACCACCAGATCCACCAACACTGACGCTGCCCGTACCAGGCCCACATGAGCATAACCTGAGACTGGCCTTCTGATACATACCACCAGATCCACCAACACTGACGCTGCCCGTACCAGGCCCACATGAGCATAACCTGAGACTGGCCTTCTGGAATTTTGTACCACCATAATTGTTTTAGGGTAGCCTCACCATCTCCAGGAGATAGTTACCTAAGACTAAGGATTACCTAAGACTAGGAAACATTGTGTCATCCGACCACCTTTTGGAGTCAAAAGCTCTATTATGCTGGGGGAATTAAACTCTGAACCTTTTTACAGTTTGTAGTAGATCAGAGAAATGATTGCTATGTCCCTGATTAAGTAGAATCTCGTTATAGTAAACTCTGATATAGCATACCTCTGGCTATAATAAAATCAGTCCCCTGGTCCTGGCACCTGGTGTCAGACATTAATGCTTGCAGCCATTGAATGGTTAGGTCAGTGTATGGTCTGCAGTACAGTATCCTATGCTGGCCAGTCGCATTGTTACGCTTTTCAACACTTAGCAGCTAAACTAGCAAGGTTATCCATCTTGTGTTCAGGACCACATCTTGCATGTGTACCAGCTGGGCTGGAAGTCGAGGTGGTTAGACAATTCTCGGCTTTGTCTGTGAGAATGAAGAGAAGCCGACATCAGATGAATAAAGAAATGCAGAATATTGATATTGCTTGGTCACATAATAACAATGGTTCCTAAATAAAACAATCTGTAGTAAATAATCTCTTTATAACTCGTGTTTATTGTACTATATTACTGCGCTCTACATACTGCCTGCAAGTCTTTTATAACAGCACAGCTTGCAATAATCTCATCAAATGAAACATCCAGCAATTCTGCAGAGGGTGGGACAGAAGAAATTATGTCCATTCTACTGATAGTACAGGAGCCTTCTAAAGATGGGCCACAGGTAGACAACGTGGGACGTGGTGCCAGAGAGTGTAGGAGGTGAGTGCGGAGAGTATAGGAGGTGAGTGCGGAGAGTGTAGGAGGTGAGTGCGGAGAGTGTAGGAGGTGAGTGCGGAGAGTGTAGGAGGTGAGTGCGGAGAGTGTAGGATGTGAGTGCGGAGAGTGTAGGAGGTGAGTGCGGAGAGTGTAGGAGGTGAGTGCGGAGAGTGTAGGAGGTGAGTGCGGAGAGTGTAGGAGGTAAGTGCGGAGAGTGTAGGATGTGAGTGTACAGAGTGTGGTGCCAGAGAGTGTAGGAGGTGAGTGTGGTGCCAGAGAGTGTGGGATGTGGGTGCAGAGAGTGTGGTGCCAGAAAGTGTAGGATGTGAATGCGGAGAGTGTGGTGCCAGAGAGTGTAGGAGGTGAGTGCAGAGAGTGTTGGGCCAGAGAGTGTAGGAGGTGAGTGCAGAGAGTGTGGTGCCAGAGAGTGTAGGAGGTGAGTGCAGAGAGTGTGGTGCCAGAGAGTGTAGGAGGTTAGTGCGGAGAGTGTGGTGCCAGAGAGTGTAGGATGTGAATGCAGAGAGTGTGGTGCCAGAGAGTGTGGGATGTGGGTGCAGAGAGTGTGGTGCCAGAGATTGTAGGATGTAAATGCAGAGGGTGTGGTGCCAGAGAGTGTAGGAGGTGAGTGTGGTGCCAGAGAGTGTAGGAGGTGAGTGTAGAGAGTGTAGGAGGTGAGTGCAGAGAGTGTGGAGCCAGAGAGTGTAGGAGGTAAGTGCAGAGAGTGTGGTGCCAGAGAGTGTAGAATGTGAGTGCAGAGAGTGTGGTGCCAGAGAGTGTAGGAGGTGAGTGTGGTGCCAGAGAGTGTAGGAGGTGAGTGTGGTGCCAGAGAGTGTGGGATGTGGGTGCAGAGAGTGTGGTGCCAGAAAGTGTAGGATGTGAATGCGGAGAGTGTGGTGCCGGAGAGTGTAGGAGGTGAGTGCAGAGTGTGGTGCCAGAGAGTGTAGGATGTGAGTGCAGAGAATGTGGTGCCAGAGAGTGTAGGAGGTGAGTGCAGAGAGTGTGGTGCCAGAGAGTGTAGAATGTGAGTGCAGAGAGTGTAGGAGGTGAGTGCAGAGAGTGTGGTGCCAGAGAGTGTAGGAGGTGAGTGTAGAGAGTGTAGGAGGTGAGTGCAGAGAGTGTGGAGCCAGAGAGTGTAGGAGGTAAGTGCAGAGAGTGTGGTGCCAGAGAGTGTAGAATGTGAGTGCAGAGAGTGTGGTGCCAGAGAGTGTAGGAGGTGAGTGCAGAGAGTGTGGTGCCAGAGAGTGCGGGATGTGAGTGCAGGGAGTGTAGGGGGTGAGTGCAGAGAGTGTAGGGGGTGAGCGCAGAGAGTGTGGTGCCAGAGAGTGTAGGAGGTGAGTGCAGAGAGTGTGGGGCCAGAGAGTGTAGGAGGTGAGTGCAGAGAGTGTGGGGCCAGAGAGTGTAGGATGTGAGTGCAGAGAGTGTAGGAGGTGAGTGCAGAGAGTGTGGGGCCAGAGAGTGTAGGAGGTGAGTGCAGAGAGTGTGGTGCCAGAGAGTGTAGGAGGTGAGAGCAGAGAGTGTGGTGCCAGAGAGTGTGGGATGTGAGTGCAGAGAGTGTGGTGCTAGAGAGTGTAGGATGTGAGTGCAGAGAGTGTGGTGCCAGAGAGTGTGGGATGTGAGTGCAGATAGTGTGGTGCCAGAGAGTGTAGCAGGGGAGTGCAGAGTGTGTGGTGCCAGAGAGTGTAGGATGTGAGTGCAGAGAGTGTGGTGCTAGAGAGTGTAGGAGGTGAGTGCAGAGAGTGTGGTGCTAGAGAGTGTAGGAGGCGAGTGCAGAGAGTGTGGTGCCACAGAGTGTAGGAGGTGAGTGCAGAGAGTGTGGGATGTGAGTGCAGAGAGTGTGGTGCCAGAGAGTGTGGGATGTGAGGGCAGAGAGTGTGGTGCCAGAGAGTGTAGGAGGTGAGTGCAGAGAGTGTGGTGCTAGAGAGTGTAGGAGGTGAGTGCAGAGAGTGTGGGATGTGAGTGCAGAGAGTGTGGGATGTTAGTGCAGAGAGTGTGGGATGTGAGTGCAGAGAGTGTAGGATGTGAGTGCAGAGAGTGTGGGATGTGAGTGCAGAGAGTGTGGGATGTGAGTGCAGAGAGTGTAGGATGTGAGTGCAAAGATTGTGGTGCCAGAGAGTGTAGGAGGTGAGTGCAGAGAGTGTGGTGCCAGAGAGTGTAGGAGGTGAGTGCAGAGAGTGTGGTGCCAGAGAGTGTAGGATATGAGTGCAGAGAGTGTAGGATGAGAGTGTAGAGAGTGTGGTGCCAGAGAGTGCAGGAGGTGAGTGCAGAGAGTGTAGGAGGTGAGTGCAGAGTGTGGTGCCAGAGAGTGTGGTGCCAGAAAGTGTAGGAGGTGAGTGCAGATAGTATAGGATGTGAGTGCAGAGAGTGTGGTGCCAGAGAGTGTAGGATGTGAGTGCTGAGATTGTGGTGCCAGAGAGTGCAGGATGTGAGTGCAAAGAGTGTGGTGCCAGAGAGTGTGGGATGTGGGTGCAGAGAGTGTGGTGCTAGAGAGTGTAGGAGGTGAGTGCAGAGAGTGTGGTGCCAGAGAGTATAGGATGTGAGTGCAGAGAGTGTGGTGCTAGAGAGTGTAGGAGGCGAGTGCAGAGAGTGTGGTGCCAGAGAGTGTAGGAGGTGAGTGCAGAGAGTGTGGGATGTGAGTGCAGAGAGTGTGGTGCCAGAGAGTGTGGGATGTGAGTGCAGAGAGTGTGGTGCCAGAGAGTGTGGTGCTAGAGAGTGTAGGAGGTGAGTGCAGAGAGTGTGGGATGTGAGTGCAGAGAGTGTGGGATGTGAGTGCAGAGAGTGTAGGATGTGAGTGCAGAGAGTGTAGGATGTGAGTGCAGAGATTGTGGTGCCAGAGAGTGTAGGAGGTGAGTGCAGAGAGTGTGGTGCCAGAGAGTGTAGGAGGTGAGTGCAGAGAGTGTGGTGCCAGAGAGTGTAGGATATGAGTGCAGAGAGTGTAGGATGAGAGTGTAGAGAGTGTGGTGCCAGAGAGTGCAGAGAGTGTGGTGCCAGAGAGTGTAGGAGGTGAGTGCAGAGTGTGGTGCCAGAGAGTGTAGGAGGTGAGTGCAGATAGTGTGGTGCCAGAAAGTGTAGGAGGTGAATGCAGAGAGTGTGGTGCCAGAGAGTGTAGGAGGTGAGTGCAGAGTGTGGTGCCAGAGAGTGTAGGATGTGAGTGCAGAGAGTGTGGTGCCAGAGAGTATAGGATGTAAGTGCAGAGAGTGTGGTGCCAGAGAGTGTAGGGTGTGAGTGCAGAGAGTGTGGTGCCAGAGAGTGTAGGAGGTGAGTGCAGAGAGTGTAGGGAGTGAATGCAGAGAGTGTGGTGCCAGAGAGTGTAGGATGTGAGTGCTGAGAGTGTGGTGCCAGAGAGTGCAGGATGTGAGTGCAAAGAGTGTGGTGCCAGAGAGTGTGGGATGTGGGTGCAGAGAGTGTGGTGCTAGAGAGTGTAGGAGGTGAGTGCAGAGAGTGTGGTGCCAGAGAGTATAGGATGTGAGTGCAGAGAGTGTGGTGCCAGTGAGTGTAGGAGGTGAGTGCAGAGTGTGGTGCCAGAGAGTATGGGATGTGAGTGCAGAGAGTGCAGGATGAGAGAGTAGAGAGTATGGTGCCAGAGAGTGTGGGATGTGGGTGCAGAGAGTGTGGTGCCAGAGAGTGTAGGAGGTGAGTGCAGAGTGTGGTGCCAGAGAGTATGGGATGTGAGTGCAGAGAGTGTGGTGCTAGAGAGTGTAGGAGGTGAGTGCAGAGAGTGTGGTGCCAGAGAGTAAAGGATGTGAGTGCAGAGAGTGTGGTGCCAGTGAGTGCAGAGAGTGTGGTGCCAGAAAGTGTAGGAGGTGAGTGCAGAGAGTGTAGGAAGTGAATGCGGAGAGTGTGGTGCCAGAGAGTGCAGGATGTGAGTGCAAAGAGTGTGGTGCCAGAGAGTGTGGGATGTGGGTGCAGAGAGTGTGGTGCTAGAGAGTGTAGGAGGTGAGTGCAGAGAGTGTGGTGCCAGAGAGTATAGGATGTGAGTGCAGAGAGTGTGGTGCCAGAGAGTGTAGGAGGTGAGTGCAGGATGAGAGTGTAGAGAGTATGGTGCCAGAGAGTGTAGGAGGTGAGTGCTGAGAGTGTGGTGCCAGAGAGTGCAGGATGTGAGTGCAAAGAGTTTGGTGCCAGAGAGTGTGGGATGTGGATGCAGAGAGTGTGGTGCTAGAGAGTGTAGGAGGTGAGTGCAAAGTGTGGTGCCAGAGAGTATGGGATGTGAGTGCAGAGAGTGCAGGATGAGAGTGTAGAGAGTGTGGTGCCAGAGAGTGTAGGAGGTGAGTGCCAGATAGTGTAGGAGGTGAGTGCAGAAAGTGTGGTACCAGAGAGTGTAGGTAGTGAGTGCAGAGAGTGTAGGAGGTGAGTGCAGAGAGTATAGGATGAGAGTGTGGTGCCAAAAAGTGTAGGATGTGAGTGCAGAGAGTGTGGTGCCAGAGAGTGTAGGAGGTGTGTGCAGAGAGTGTAGGATGTGAGTGCAGAGAGTGTGGTGCCAGAGAGTGTAGGAGGTGAGTGCAGAGAGTGTAGGATGTGAGAGCAGAGAGTGTGGTGCCAGAGAGTATGGGATGTGAGTGCAGAGAGTGTAGGATGTGAGTGCAGAGAGTGTAGGATGAGAGTGTTGTGCCAGAGAGTGTAGGTAGTGAGTGCAGAGAGTGTGGTGCCAGAGAGTATGGGATGTGAGTGCAGAGAGTGTGGTGCCAGAGAGTGTAGGAGGGGAGTGCAGAGAGTGTAGGAGGTGAGTGCAGAGAGTGTGGTGCCAGAGAGTGTAGGATGTGAGTGCAGAGAGTGTGGTGCTAGAGAGTGTAGGAGGTGAGTGCAGAGAGTGTAGGAGGTGAGTGCAGAGAGTGTGGTGCTAGAGAGTGTAGGAGGCGAGTGCAGAGAGTGTGGTGCCAGAGAGTGTAGGAGGTGAGTGCAGAGAGTGTGGAATGTGAGTGCAGAGAGTGTAGGAGGTGAGTGCAGAGAGTGTGGTGCCAGAGAGTGTGGGATGTGAGTGCAGAGAGTGTGGTGCCAGAGAGTGTAGGATGTGAGTGCAGAGAGTGTGGTGCTAGAGAGTGTAGGAGGTGAGTGCAGAGAGTGTGGGATGTGAGTGCAGAGACTGTGGGATGTGAGTGCAGAGAGTGGATGTGAGTGCAGAGTGTAGGATGTGAGTGCAGAGAGTGTGGTGCCAGAGAGTGTAGAAGTTCAGTGCAGAGAGTGTGGTGCCAGAGTGTAGGAGGTGAGTGCAGAGAGTGTAGTGCCAGAGAGTGTAGGATATGAGTGCAGAGAGTGTGGTGCCAGAGAGTGTAGGATGTGAGTGCAGAGAGTGTAGGATGAGAGTGTAGAGAGAGTGGTGCCAGAGAGTGAAGGAGGTGAGTGCAGAGAGTGTAGGAGGTGAGTGCAGAGTGTGGTGCCAGAGAGTGTAGGAGGTGAGTGCAGAGAGTGTAGTGCCAGAAAGTGTAGGAGATGAGTGCAGATAGTATAGGATGTGAGTGCAGAGAGTGTGGTGCCAGAGAGTGTAGGATGTGAGTGCAGAGAGTGTGGTGCCAGAGAGTGTAGGATGTGAGTGCAGAGAGTGTGGTGCCAGAGAGTGTAGGAGGTGAGTGCAGAGAGTGTGGGAAGTGAATGCGGAGAGTGTGGTGCCAGAGAGTGTAGGAGGTGAGTGCGGAGAGTGTAGGAGGTGAGTGCAGAGAGTGTGGTGCCAGATAGTGTAGGAGGTGAGTGCAGAGAGTGTGGTGCCGGAGAGTGCAGGATGTGAGTGCAAAGAGTGTGGTGCCAGAGAGTGTGGGATGTGGGTGCAGAGAGTGTGGTGCTAGAGAGTGTAGGAGGTGAGTGCAGAGAGTGTGGGAGGTGATTGCCGAGAGTATAGGATGAGAGTGTGGTGCCAGAGAGTGTAGGATGTGAGTGCAGAGAGTGTGGTGCCAGAGAGTGTAGGATGTGAGTGCAGAGAGTGTGGTGCCAGAGAGTGTAGGAGGTGAGTGCTGAGAGTGTAGGATGTGAGTGCAGAGAGTGTGGTGCCAGAGAGTGTAGGAGGTGAGTGCAGAGAGTGTAGGATGTGAGTGCTGAGAGTGTGGTGCCAGAGAGTGCAGGATGTGAGTGCAAAGAGTGTGGTGCCAGAGAGTGTGGGATGTGGGTGCAGAAAGTGTGGTGCTAGAGAGTGTAGGAGGTGAGTGCAGAGAGTGTGGTGCCAGAGAGTATAGGATGTGAGTGCAGAGAGTGTGGTGCCAGTGAGTGCAGAGAGTGTGGTGCCAGAGAGTGTAGGAGGTGAGTGCAGAGTGTGGTGCCAGAGAGTATGGGATGTGAGTGCAGAGAGTGTAGGATGTGAGTGCAGAGAGTGTAGGATGTGAGTGCAGAGAGTGCAGGATGAGAGTGTAGAGAGTGTGGTGCCAGAGAGTGTAGGAGGTGAGTGCGGAGAGTGTGGTGCCAGAGAGTGTAGGAGGTGAGTGCAGAGAGTGTGGTGCCAAATAGTGTAGGAGGTGAGTGCAGAGAGTGTGGTGCCAGAGAGTGTAGGATATGAGTGCAGAGAGTGTAGGATGAGAGTGTAGAGAGTGTGGTGCCAGAGAGTGCAGGAGGTGAGTGCAGAGAGTGTGGTGCCAGAGAGTGTAGGAGGTGAGTGCAGAGTGTGGTGCCAGAGAGTGTAGGAGGTGAGTGCAGAGAGTGTGGTGCCAGAAAGTGTAGGAGGTGAGTGCAGATAGTATAGGATGTGAGTGCAGAGAGTGTGGTGCCACAGAGTGTAGGATGTGAGTGCAGAGAGTGTGGTGCCAGAGAGTGTAGGGTGTGAGTGCAGAGAGTGTAGGGAGTGAATGCAGAGAGTGTGGTGCCAGAGAGTGTAGGATGTGAGTGCTGAGAGTGTAGGAGGTGAGTGCAGAGAGTGTGGTGCCAGAGAGTATAGGATGTGAGTGCAGAGAGTGTGGTGCTAGAGAGTGTAGGAGGCGAGTGCAGAGAGTGTGGTGCCAGAGAGTGTAGGAGGTGAGTGCAGAGAGTGTGGTGCCAGAGAATGTGGGATGTGAGTGCAGAGAGTGTGGTGCCAGAGAGTGTAGGATGTGAGTGCAGAGAGTGTGGTGCTAGAGAGTGTAGGAGGTGAGTGCAGAGAGTGTGGGATGTGAGTGCAGAGAGTGTGGGATGTGAGTGCAGAGAGTGTAGGATGTGAGTGCAGAGAGTGTAGGATGTGAGTGCAGAGATTGTGGTGCCAGAGAGTGTAGGAGGTGAGTGCAGAGAGTGTGGTGCCAGAGAGTGTAGGAGGTGAGTGCAGAGAGTGTAGGATATGAGTGCAGAGAGTGTAGGATGAGAGTGTAGAGAGTGTGGTGCCAGAGAGTGCAGGAGGTGAGTGCAGAGAGTGCAGGAGGTGAGTGCAGAGAGTGTGGTGCCAGAGAGTTTAGGAGGTGAGTGCAGAGTGTGGTGCCAGAGAGTGTAGGAGGTGAGTGCAGAGAGTGTGGTGCCAGAAAGTGTAGGAGGTGAGTGCAGATAATATAGGATGTGAGTGCAGAGAGTGTGGTGCCAGAGAGTGTAGGGAGTGAATGCAGAGAGTGTGGTGCCAGAGAGTGTAGGATGTGAGTGCTGAGAGTGTGGTGCCAGAGAGTGCAGGATGTGAGTGCAAAGAGTGTGGTGCCAGAGAGTGTGGGATGTGGGTGCAGAGAGTGTGGTGCTAGAGAGTGTAGGAGGTGAGTGCAGAGAGTGTGGTGCCAGAGAGTATAGGATGTGAGTGCAGAGAGTGTGGTGCCAGTGAGTGCAGAGTGTGGTGCCAGAGAGTATGGGATGTGAGTGCAGAGACTGTAGGATGTGAGTGCAGAGAGTGCAGGATGAGAGAGTAGAGAGTATGGTGCCAGAGAGTGTGGGATGTGGGTGCAGAGAGTGTGGTGCCAGAGAGTGTAGGAGGTGAGTGCAGAGAGTATGGGATGTGAGTGCAGAGAGTGTGGTGCTAGAGAGTGTAGAAGGTGAGTGCAGAGAGTGTGGTGCCAGAGAGTAAAGGATGTGAGTGCAGAGAGTGTGGTGGCAGTGAGTGCAGAGAGTGTGGTGCCAGAAAGTGTAGGAGGTGAGTGCAGAGAGTGTAGGAAGTGAATGCGGAGAGTGTGGTGCCAGAGAGCGCAGGATGTGAGTGCAAAGAGTGTGGTGCCAGAGAGTGTGGGATGTGGGTGCAGAGAGTGTGGTGCTAGAGAGTGTAGGAGGTGAGTGCAGAGAGTGTGGTGCCAGAGAGTATAGGATGTGAGTGCGGAGAGTGTGGTGCCAGAGAGTGTAGGAGGTGAGTGCGGAGAGTGTAGGAGGTGAGTGCAGAGAGTGTGGTGCTAGATAGTGTAGGAGGTGAGTGCAGAGAGTGTAGGTAGTGAGTGCAGAGAGTGTAGGAGGTGAGTGCAGAGAGTATAGGATGAGAGTGTGGTGCCAGAGAGTGTATGATGTGAGTGCAGAGAGTGTGGTGCCAGAGAGTGTAGGATGTGAGTGCAGAGAGTGTAGTGCCAGAGAGTGTAGGAGGTGAGTGCAGAGAGTGTAGGATGTGAGTGCAGAGAGTGTGGTGCCAGAGAGTGCAGGATGTGAGTGCAAAGAGTGTGGTGCCAGAGAGTGTGGGATGTGGGTGCAGAGAGTGTGGTGCTAGAGAGTGTAGGAGGTGAGTGCAGAGAGTGTGGTGCCAGAGAGTAAAGGATGTGAGTGCAGAGAGTGTGGTGCCAGTGAGTGCAGAGAATGTGGTGCCAGAAAGTGTAGGAGGTGAGTGCAGAGAGTGTAGGAAGTGAATGCGGAGAGTGTGGTGCCAGAGAGTGCAGGATGTGAGTGCAAAGAGTGTGGTGCCAGAGAGTGTGGGATGTGGGTGCAGAGAGTGTGGTGCTAGAGAGTGTAGGAGGTGAGTGCAAAGTGTGGTGCCAGAGAGTAAAGGATGTGAGTGCAGAGAGTGTGGTGTCAGTGAGTGCAGAGAGTGTGGTGCCAGAAAGTGTAGGAGGTGAGTGCAGAGAGTGTAGGAAGTGAATGCGGAGAGTGTGGTGCCAGAGAGTGCAGGATGTGAGTGCAAAGAGTGTGGTGCCAGAGAGTATGGGATGTGAGTGCAGAGTGTGTAGGATGTGAGAGCAGAGAGTGCAGGATGAGAGTGTAGATAGTGTGGTGCCAGAGAGTGTAGGAGGTGAGTGCAGAGAGTGTGGTGCCAGATAGTGTAGGAGGTGAGTGCAGAGAGTGTGGTGCCAGAGAGTGTAGGTAGTGAGTGCAGAGAGTATAGGATGAGAGTGTGGTGCCAGAGAGTGTAGGATGTGAGTGCGGAGAGTGTAGGAGGTGAGTGCAGAGAGTGTGGTGCTAGATAGTGTAGGAGGTGAGTGCAGAGAGTGTAGGTAGTGAGTGCAGAGAGTGTAGGAGGTGAGTGCAGAGAGTATAGGATGAGAGTGTGGTGCCAGAGAGTGTATGATGTGAGTGCAGAGAGTGTGGTGCCAGAGAGTGTAGGATGTGAGTGCAGAGAGTGTGGTGCCAGAGAGTGTAGGAGGTGAGTGCTGAGAGTGTAGGATGTGAGTGCAGAGAGTGTGGTGCCAGAGAGTGTAGGAGGTGAGTGCAGAGAGTGTAGGATGTGAGTGCTGAGAGTGTGGTGCCAGAGAGTGCAGGATGTGAGTGCAAAGAGTGTGGTGCCAGAGAGTGTGGGATGTGGGTGCAGAAAGTGTGGTGCTAGAGAATGTAGGAGGTGAGTGCAGAGAGTGTGGTGCCAGAGAGTATAGGATGTGAGTGCAGAGAGTGTGGTGCCAGTGAGTGCAGAGAGTGTGGTGCCAGAGAGTGTAGGAGGTGAGTGCAGAGTGTGGTGGCAGAGAGTATGGGATGTGAGTGCAGAGAGTGTAGGATGTGAGTGCAGAGAGTGTAGGATGTGAGTGCAGAGAGTGCAGGATGAGAGTGTAGAGAGTGTGGTGCCAGAGAGTGTAGGAGGTGAGTGCGGAGAGTGTGGTGCCAGAGAGTGTAGGAGGTGAGTGCAGAGAGTGTGGTGCCAGATAGTGTAGGAGGTGAGTGCAGAGAGTGTGGTGCCAGAGAGTGTAGGATATGAGTGCAGAGAGTGTAGGATGAGAGTGTAGAGAGTGTGGTGCCAGAGAGTGCAGGAGGTGAGTGCAGAGAGTGTGGTGCCAGAGAGTGTAGGAGGTGAGTGCAGAGTGTGGTGCCAGAGAGTGTAGGAGGTGAGTGCAGAGAGTGTGGTGCCAGAAAGTGTAGGAGGTGAGTGCAGATAGTATAGGATGTGAGTGCAGAGAGTGTGGTGCCACAGAGTGTAGGATGTGAGTGCAGAGAGTGTGGTGCCAGAGAGTGTAGGGTGTGAGTGCAGAGAGTGTAGGGAGTGAATGCAGAGAGTGTGGTGCCAGAGAGTGTAGGATGTGAGTGCTGAGAGTGTAGGAGGTGAGTGCAGAGAGTGTGGTGCCAGAGAGTGCAGAGAATGTGGTGCCAGAAAGTGTAGGAGGTGAGTGCAGAGAGTGTAGGAAGTGAATGCGGAGAGTGTGGTGCCAGAGAGTGCAGGATGTGAGTGCAAAGAGTGTGGTGCCAGAGAGTGTGGGATGTGGGTGCAGAGAGTGTGGTGCTAGAGAGTGTAGGAGGTGAGTGCAAAGTGTGGTGCCAGAGAGTAAAGGATGTGAGTGCAGAGAGTGTGGTGTCAGTGAGTGCAGAGAGTGTGGTGCCAGAAAGTGTAGGAGGTGAGTGCAGAGAGTGTAGGAAGTGAATGCGGAGAGTGTGGTGCCAGAGAGTGCAGGATGTGAGTGCAAAGAGTGTGGTGCCAGAGAGTATGGGATGTGAGTGCAGAGTGTGTAGGATGTGAGAGCAGAGAGTGCAGGATGAGAGTGTAGATAGTGTGGTGCCAGAGAGTGTAGGAGGTGAGTGCAGAGAGTGTGGTGCCAGATAGTGTAGGAGGTGAGTGCAGAGAGTGTGGTGCCAGAGAGTGTAGGTAGTGAGTGCAGAGAGTATAGGATGAGAGTGTGGTGCCAGAGAGTGTAGGATGTGAGTGCGGAGAGTGTAGGAGGTGAGTGCAGAGAGTGTGGTGCTAGATAGTGTAGGAGGTGAGTGCAGAGAGTGTAGGTAGTGAGTGCAGAGAGTGTAGGAGGTGAGTGCAGAGAGTATAGGATGAGAGTGTGGTGCCAGAGAGTGTATGATGTGAGTGCAGAGAGTGTGGTGCCAGAGAGTGTAGGATGTGAGTGCAGAGAGTGTGGTGCCAGAGAGTGTAGGAGGTGAGTGCTGAGAGTGTAGGATGTGAGTGCAGAGAGTGTGGTGCCAGAGAGTGTAGGAGGTGAGTGCTGAGAGTGTGGTGCCAGAGAGTGCAGGATGTGAGTGCAAAGAGTGTGGTGCCAGAGAGTGTGGGATGTGGGTGCAGAAAGTGTGGTGCTAGAGAATGTAGGAGGTGAGTGCAGAGAGTGTGGTGCCAGAGAGTATAGGATGTGAGTGCAGAGAGTGTGGTGCCAGTGAGTGCAGAGAGTGTGGTGCCAGAGAGTGTAGGAGGTGAGTGCAGAGTGTGGTGCCAGAGAGTATGGGATGTGAGTGCAGAGAGTGTAGGATGTGAGTGCAGAGAGTGTAGGATGTGAGTGCAGAGAGTGCAGGATGAGAGTGTAGAGAGTGTGGTGCCAGAGAGTGTAGGAGGTGAGTGCGGAGAGTGTGGTGCCAGAGAGTGTAGGAGGTGAGTGCAGAGAGTGTGGTGCCAGATAGTGTAGGAGGTGAGTGCAGAGAGTGTGGTGCCAGAGAGTGTAGGATATGAGCGCAGAGAGTGTAGGATGAGAGTGTAGAGAGTGTGGTGCCAGAGAGTGCAGGAGGTGAGTGCAGAGAGTGTGGTGCCAGAGAGTGTAGGAGGTGAGTGCAGAGTGTGGTGCCAGAGAGTGTAGGAGGTGAGTGCAGAGAGTGTGGTGCCAGAAAGTGTAGGAGGTGAGTGCAGATAGTATAGGATGTGAGTGCAGAGAGTGTGGTGCCACAGAGTGTAGGATGTGAGTGCAGAGAGTGTGGTGCCAGAGAGTGTAGGGTGTGAGTGCAGAGAGTGTAGGGAGTGAATGCAGAGAGTGTGGTGCCAGAGAGTGTAGGATGTGAGTGCTGAGAGTGTAGGAGGTGAGTGCAGAGAGTGTGGTGCCAGAGAGTATAGGATGTGAGTGCAGAGAGTGTGGTGCTAGAGAGTGTAGGAGGCGAGTGCAGAGAGTGTGGTGCCAGAGAGTGTAGGAGGTGAGTGCAGAGAGTGTGGGATGTGAGTGCAGAGAGTGTGGTGCCAGAGAATGTGGGATGTGAGTGCAGAGAGTGTGGTGCCAGAGAGTGTAGGATGTGAGTGCAGAGAGTGTAGGATGTGAGTGCAGAGATTGTGGTGCCAGAGAGTGTAGGAGGTGAGTGCAGAGAGTGTGGTGCCAGAGAGTGTAGGAGGTGAGTGCAGAGAGTGTAGGATATGAGTGCAGAGAGTGTAGGATGAGAGTGTAGAGAGTGTGGTGCCTGAGAGTGCAGGAGGTGAGTGCAGAGAGTGTGGTGCCAGAGAGTGTAGGAGGTGAGTGCAGAGTGTGGTGCCAGAGAGTGTAGGAGGTGAGTGCAGAGAGTGTGGTGCCAGAAAGTGTAGGAGGTGAGTGCAGATAATATAGGATGTGAGTGCAGAGAGTGTGGTGCCAGAGAGTGTAGGGAGTGAATGCAGAGAGTGTGGTGCCAGAGAGTGTAGGATGTGAGTGCTGAGAGTGTGGTGCCAGAGAGTGCAGGATGTGAGTGCAAAGAGTGTGGTGCCAGAGAGTGTGGGATGTGGGTGCAGAGAGTGTGGTGCTAGAGAGTGTAGGAGGTGAGTGCAGAGAGTGTGGTGCCAGAGAGTATAGGATGTGAGTGCAGAGAGTGTGGTGCCAGTGAGTGCAGAGTGTGGTGCCAGAGAGTATGGGATGTGAGTGCAGAGACTGTAGGATGTGAGTGCAGAGAGTGCAGGATGAGAGAGTAGAGAGTATGGTGCCAGAGAGTGTGGGATGTGGGTGCAGAGAGTGTGGTGCCAGAGAGTGTAGGAGGTGAGTGCAGAGAGTATGGGATGTGAGTGCAGAGAGTGTGGTGCTAGAGAGTGTAGAAGGTGAGTGCAGAGAGTGTGGTGCCAGAGAGTAAAGGATGTGAGTGCAGAGAGTGTGGTGGCAGTGAGTGCAGAGTGTGTGGTGCCAGAAAGTGTAGGAGGTGAGTGCAGAGAGTGTAGGAAGTGAATGCGGAGAGTGTGGTGCCAGAGAGCGCAGGATGTGAGTGCAAAGAGTGTGGTGCCAGAGAGTGTGGGATGTGGGTGCAGAGAGTGTGGTGCTAGAGAGTGTAGGAGGTGAGTGCAGAGAGTGTGGTGCCAGAGAGTATAGGATGTGAGTGCGGAGAGTGTGGTGCCAGAGAGTGTAGGAGGTGAGTGCGGAGAGTGTAGGAGGTGAGTGCAGAGAGTGTGGTGCTAGATAGTGTAGGAGGTGAGTGCAGAGAGTGTAGGTAGTGAGTGCAGAGAGTGTAGGAGGTGAGTGCAGAGAGTATAGGATGAGAGTGTGGTGCCAGAGAGTGTATGATGTGAGTGCAGAGAGTGTGGTGCCAGAGAGTGTAGGATGTGAGTGCAGAGAGTGTAGTGCCAGAGAGTGTAGGAGGTGAGTGCAGAGAGTGTAGGATGTGAGTGCAGAGAGTGTGGTGCCAGAGAGTGCAGGATGTGAGTGCAAAGAGTGTGGTGCCAGAGAGTGTGGGATGTGGGTGCAGAGAGTGTGGTGCTAGAGAGTGTAGGAGGTGAGTGCAGAGAGTGTGGTGCCAGAGAGTAAAGGATGTGAGTGCAGAGAGTGTGGTGCCAGTGAGTGCAGAGAATGTGGTGCCAGAAAGTGTAGGAGGTGAGTGCAGAGAGTGTAGGAAGTGAATGCGGAGAGTGTGGTGCCAGAGAGTGCAGGATGTGAGTGCAAAGAGTGTAGTGCCAGAGAGTGTGGGATGTGGGTGAAGAGAGTGTGGTGCTAGAGAGTGTAGGAGGTGAGTGCAAAGTGTGGTGCCAGAGAGTAAAGGATGTGAGTGCAGAGTGTGTAGGATGTGAGAGCAGAGAGTGCAGGATGAGAGTGTAGATAGTGTGGTGCCAGAGAGTGTAGGAGGTGAGTGCAGAGAGTGTGGTGCCAGATAGTGTAGGAGGTGAGTGCAGAGAGTGTGGTGCCAGAGAGTGTAGGTAGTGAGTGCAGAGAGTATAGGATGAGAGTGTGGTGCCAGAGAGTGTAGGATGTGAGTGCAGAGAGTGTGGTGCCAGAGAGTGTAGGAGGTGAGTGCAGAGAGTGTAGGATGTGAGTGCAGAGAGTGTGGTGCCAGAGAGTGTAGGAGGTGAGTGCAGAGAGTGTAGGATGTGAGAGCAGAGAGTGTGGTGCCAGAGAGTATGGGATGTGAGTGCAGAGAGTGTAGGATGTGAGTGCAGAGAGTGTAGGATGAGAGTGTTGTGCCAGAGAGTGTAGGTAGTGAGTGCAGAGAGTGTGGTGCCAGAGAGTATGGGATGTGAGTGCAGAGAGTGTGGTGCCAGAGAGTGTAGGAGGGGAGCGCAGAGAGTGTAGGAGGTGAGTGCAGAGAGTGTGGTGCCAGAGAGTGTAGGATGTGAGTGCAGAGAGTGTGGTGCTAGAGAGTGTAGGAGGTGAGTGCAGAGAGTGTGGTGCCAGAGAGTGTAGGAGGTGAGTGCAGAGAGTGTGGTGCTAGAGAGTGTAGGAGGCGAGTGCAGAGAGTGTGGTGCCAGAGAGTGTAGGAGGTGAGTGCAGAGAGTGTGGGATGTGAGTGCAGAGAGTGTAGGAGGTGAGTGCAGAGAGTGTGGTGCCAGAGAGTGTGGGATGTGAGTGCAGAGAGTGTGGTGCCAGAGAGTGTAGGATGTGAGTGCAGAGAGTGTGGTGCTAGAGAGTGTAGGAGGTGAGTGCAGAGAGTGTAGGAGGTAAGTGCAGAGAGTGTGGGATGTGAGTGCAGAGACTGTGGGATGTGAGTGCAGAGAGTGTAGGATGTGAGTGCAGAGAGTGTAGGATGTGAGTGCAGAGAGTGTGGTGCCAGAGAGTGTAGGAGGTGAGTGCAGAGAGTGTGGTGCCAGAGTGTAGGAGGTGAGTGCAGAAAGTGTGGTGCCAGAGAGTGTAGGATATGAGTGCAGAGAGTCTGGTGCCAGAGAGTGTAGGATGTGAGTGCAGAGAGTGTAGGATGAGAGTGTAGAGAGAGTGGTGCCAGAGAGTGCAGGAGGTGAGTGCAGAGAGTGTAGGAGGTGAGTGCAGAGTGTGGTGCCAGAGAGTGTAGGAGGTGAGTGCAGAGAGTGTGGTGCCAGAAAGTGTAGGAGGTGAGTGCAGATAGTATAGGATGTGAGTGCAGAGAGTGTGGTGCCAGAGAGTGTAGGATGTGAGTGCAGAGAGTGTGGTGCCAGAGAGTGTAGGATGTGAGTGCAGAGAGTGTGGTGCCAGAGAGTGTAGGAGGTGAGTGCAGAGAGTGTAGGAAGTGAATGCGGAGAGTGTGGTGCCAGAGAGTGTAGGAGGTGAGTGCGGAGAGTGTAGGAGGTGAGTGCAGAGAGTGTGGTGCCAGATAGTGTAGGAGGTGAGTGCAGAGAGTGTGGTGCCAGAGAGTGCAGGATGTGAGTGCAAAGAGTGTGGTGCCAGAGAGTGTGGGATGTGGGTGCAGAGAGTGTGGTGCTAGAGAGTGTAGGAGGTGAGTGCAAAGAGTATAGGATGAGAGTGTGGTGCCAGAGAGTGTAGGATGTGAGTGCAGAGATTGTGGTGCCAGAGAGTGTAGGATGTGAGTGCAGAGAGTGTGGTGCCAGAGAGTGTAGGAGGTGAGTGCAGAGAGTGTAGGATGTGAGTGCAGAGAGTGTGGTGCCAGAGAGTGTAGGAGGTGAGTGCAGAGAGTGTAGGATGTGAGTGCAGAGAGTGTAGGATGTGAGTGCAGAGAGTGTAGGAGGTGAGTGCAGAGAGTGTAGGAGGTGAATGCGGCGAGTGTGGTGCCAGAGAGTGCAGGATGTGAGTGCAAAGAGTACGGTGCCAGAGAGTGTGGGATGTGGGTGCAGAAAGTGTGGTGCTAGAGAGTGTAGAAGGTGAGTGCAGAGAGTGTGGTGCCAGAGAGTAAAGGAAGTGAGTGCAGAGAGTGTGGTGCCAGTGAGTGCAGAGAGTGTGGTGCCAGAAAGTGTAGGAGGTGAGTGCAGAGAGTGTAGGAAGTGAATGCGGAGAGTGTGGTGCCAGAGAGTGCAGGATGTGAGTGCAAAGTGTGTGGTGCCAGAGAGTGTGGGATGAGGGTGCAGAAAGTGTGGTGCTAGAGAGTGTAGGAGGTGAGTGCAGAGAGTGTGGTGCCAGAGAGTATAGGATGTGAGTGCAGAGAGTGTGGTGCCAGTGAGTGCAGAGAGTGTGGTGCCAGAGAGTGTAGGAGGTGAGTGCAGAGTGTGGTGCCAGAGAGTATGGGATGTGAGTGCAGAGAGTGTAGGATGTGAGTGCAGAGAGTGCAGGATGAGAGTGTAGAGAGTGTGGTGCCAGAGAGTGTAGGAGGTGAGTGCGGAGAGTGTGGTGCCAGAGAGTGTAGGAGGTGAGTGCAGAGAGTGTGGTGCCAGATAGTGTAGGAGGTGAGTGCAGAGAGTGTGGTGCCAGAGAGTGTAGGTAGTGAGTGCAGAGAGTGTAGGAGGTGAGTGCAGAGAGTATAGGATGAGAGTGTGGTGCCAGAGAGTGTAGGATGTGAGTGCAGAGAGTGTGGTGCCAGAGAGTGTAGGATGTGAGTGCAGAGAGTGTGGTGCCAGAGAGTGTAGGAGGTAAGTGCAGAGAGTGTAGGATGTGAGTGCAGAGAGTGTGGTGCCAGAGAGTGTAGGAGGTGAGTGCAGAGAGTGTAGGATGTGAGAGCAGAGAGTGTGGTGCCAGAGAGTGTAGGATGTGAGTGCAGAGAGTGTAGGATGAGAGTGCGGAGAGTGTGGTGCCAGAGAGTGTAGGTAGTGAGTGCAGAGATTGTGGTGCCAGAGAGTGTAGGAGGTGAGTGCAGAGAGTGTGGTGCCAGAGAGTGTAGGAGGTGAGTGCAGAGAGTGTGGTGCTAGAGAGTGTAGGAGGTGAGTGCAGAGAGTGTGGTGCCAGAGAGTGTAGGAGGTGAGTGCAGAGAGTGTGGTGCCAGAGAGTGTAGGATGTGAGTGCAGAGAGAGTGGTGCCAGAGAGTGTAGGTAGTGAGTGCAGAGAGTGTGGTGCCAGAGAGGGTAGGAGGTGAGTGCAGAGAGTGTGGTGCCAGAGAGTGTAGGATGTGAGTGCAGAGAGAGTGGTGCCAGAGAGTGTAGGTAGTGAGTGCAGAGAGTGTGGTGCCAGAGAGGGTAGGAGGTGAGTGCAGAGAGTGTGGTGCCAGATAGTGTAGAAGGTGAGTGCAGAGAGTGTAGGAGGTGAGTGTAGAGTGTGTGGTGCCAGAGAGTGTAGGAGGTGAGTGCAGAGAGTGTGGTGCCAGAGAGTGTAGGAGGTGAGTGCAGAGAGTGTGGTGCCAGATAGTGTAGAAGGTGAGTGCAGAGAGTGTAGGAGGTGAGTGCAGAGAGTGTGGTGCAAGAGAGTGTAGGATGTGAGTGCAGAGAGTGTGGTGCCAGAGAGTGTAGGATGTGAGTGCAGAGAGTGTGGTGCCAGAGAGTGTAGGAGGTGAGTGCAGAGAGTGTGGTGCCAGAGAGTGTAGGAGGTGAGTGCAGAGAGTGTGGTGCCAGAGAGTGTAGGAGGTGAGTGCAGAAAGGTGGTGCCAGAGAGTGTAGGATGTGAGTGCAGAGAGTGTGGTGCTAGAGAGTGTAGGTGGTGAGTGCAGAGAGTGTAGGAGGTGAGTGCAGAGAGTGTGGGATGTGAGTGCAGAGAGTGTGGTGCCAGAGAGTGTAGGATGTGAGTGCAGAGAGTGTAGGAGGTGAGTGCAGAGAGTGTGGTGCCAGAGAGTGCGGGATGTGAGTCCAGAGAGTGTGGTGCCAGAGAGTGTAGGAGGTGAGTGCAGATAGTGTAGGATGTGAGTGCAGAGAGTGTGGTGCCAGAGAGTGTAGGAGGTGAGTGCAGAGAGTGTAGGAGGTGAGTGCAGAGAGTATGGTGCTAGAGAGTGTAGGAGGTGAGTGCAGAGAGTGTGGTGCCAGAGAGTATGGGATGTGAGTGCAGAGAGTGTAGGATGAGTGTAGAGAGTGTGGTGCCAGAGAGTGTAGGAGGTGAGTGCAGAGAGTGTAGGAGGTGAGTGCAGAGAGTGTAGGATGTGAGTGCGGAGAGTGTGGTGCCAGAGAGTGTAGGATGTGAGTGCAGAGAGTGCGGGATGTGAGTGCAAAGAGTGTGGTGCTAGAGAGTGCGGGATGTGAGTGCAGAGAGTGTGGTGCTAGAGAGTGTAGGAGGTGAGTGCAGAGAGTGTGGTGCTAGAGAGTGTAGGAGGTGAGTGCAGAGAGTGTGGTGCCAGAGAGTGTAGGAGGTGAGTGCGGAGAGTGTGGTGCCAGAGAGTGTAGGATGTGAGTGCCGAGAGTGTGGTGCAAGAGAGTGTAGGATGTGAGTGCAGAGAGTGTGGTGTCAGAGAGTGTAGGATGTGAGTGCAGAGAGTGTGGTGCCAGAGAGTGTAGGAGGTGAGTGCAGAGAGTGTGGTGCCAGAGAGTGTAGGATGTGAGTGCAAAGAGTGTTGTACCAGAGAGTGTAGGATGTGAGTGCAGAGAGTGTAGGATGTGAGTGCAGAGAGTGTGGTGCCAGAGAGTGTAGGATGTGAGTGCAGACAGTGTAGGAGGTGAGTGCAGAGAGTGCGGGATGTGAGTGCAGAGAATGTGGTGCTAGAGAGTGCGGGATGTGAGTGCAGAGAGTGTGGTGCCAGAGAGTGTAGGATGTGAGTGCAGAGAGTGTAGGATGTGAGTGCAGAGAGTGTGGTGCCAGAGAGTGTAGGATGTGAGTGCAGAGAGTGTGCTGCTAGAGAGTGCGGGATGTGAGTGCAGAGAGTGTGGTGCCAGAGAGTGTGGGATGTTAGTGCAGAGAGTGTAGGAGGTGAGTGCAGAGAGTGTGGTGCCAGAGAGTGTAGGATGTGAGTGCAGGGAGTGTGGTGCCAGAGAGTGCGGGATGTGAGTGCAGAGAGTGTGGTGCCAGAGAGTGTAGGATGTGAGTGCAGAGAGTGTGGTGCCAGAGAGTGTAGGATGTGAGTGCAGAGAGTGCGGGATGTGAGTGCAGAGAGTGTGGTGCCAGAGAGTGTAGGATGTGAGTGCAGAGAGTGTAGGATGTGAGTGCAGAGAGTGTGGTGCCAGAGAGTGTAGGAGGTGAGTGCAGAGAGTGTAGGAGGTGAGTGCAGAGAGTATGGTGCTTGAGAGTGTAGGAGGTGAGTGCAGAGAGTGTGGTGCCAGAGAGTATGGGATGTGAGTGCAGAGAGTGTAGGATGAGTGTAGAGAGTGTGGTGCCAGAGAGTGTAGAAGGTGAGTGCAGAGAGTGTAGGAGGTGAGTGCAGAGAGTGTAGGATGTGAGTGCGGAGAGTGTGGTGCCAGAGAGTGTAGGATGTGAGTGCAGAGAGTGCGGGATGTGAGTGCAAAGAGTGTGGTGGTAGAGAGTGCGGGATGTGAGTGCAGAGAGTGTGGTGCTAGAGAGTGTAGGAGGTGAGTGCAGAGAGTGTGGTGCTAGAGAGTGTAGGAGGTGAGTGCAGAGAGTGTGGTGCCTGAGAGTGTAGGAGGTGAGTGCCGAGAGTGTGGTGCAAGAGAGTGTAGGATGTGCGTGCAGAGAGTGTGGTGTCAGAGAGTGTAGGATGTGAGTGCAGAGAGTGTGGTGCCAGAGAGTGTAGGAGGTGAGTGCAGAGAGTGTGGTGCCAGAGAGTGTAGGATGTGAGTGCAAAGAGTGTTGTACCAGAGAGTGTAGGATGTGAGTGCAGAGAGTGTAGGATGTGAGTGCAGAGAGTGTGGTGCCAGAGAGTGTAGGATGTGAGTGCAGACAGTGTAGGAGGTGAGTGCAGAGAGTGTGGGATGTGAGTGCAGAGAATGTGGTGCTAGAGAGTGCGGGATGTGAGTGCAGAGAGTGTGGTGCCAGAGAGTGTAGGATGTGAGTGCAGAGAGTGTAGGATGTGAGTGCAGAGAGTGTGGTGCCAGAGAGTGTAGGATGTGAGTGCAGAGAGTGTGCTGCTAGAGAGTGCGGGATGTGAGTGCAGAGAGTGTGGTGCCAGAGAGTGTGGGATGTTAGTGCAGAGAGTGTGGTGCCAGAGAGTGTAGGAGGTGAGTGCAGAGAGTGTGGTGCCAGAGAGTGTAGGATGTGAGTGCAGGGAGTGTGGTGCCAGAGAGTGCGGGATGTGAGTGCAGAGAGTGTGGTGCCAGAGAGTGTAGGATGTGAGTGCAGAGAGTGTGGTGCCAGAGAGTGTAGGATGTGAGTGCAGAGAGTGTGCTGCTAGAGAGTGCGGGATGTGAGTGCAGAGAGTGTGGTGCCAGAGAGTGTAGGATGTGAGTGCAGAGAGTGTAGGATGTGAGTGCAGAGAGTGTGGTGCCAGAGAGTGCGGGATGTGAGTGCAGAAAGTGTGGTGCCAGAGAGTGCAGGATGTGAGTGCAGAGAGTGTGGTGCCAGAGAGTGCGGGATGTGAGTGCAGAGAGTGTGGTGCCGGAGAGTGTAGGATGTGAGTGCAGAGAGTGTGGTGCCAGAGAGTGTAGGAGGTGAGTGCAGAGAGTGTGGTGCCAGAGAGTGTAGGATGTGAGTGCAGAGAGTGTAGGAGGTGAGTGCAGAGAGTGTGGTGCCAGAGAGTGTGGGATGTGAGTGCAGAGAGTGTGGTGCCAGAGAGTGTAGGATGTGAGTGCAGGGAGTGTGGTGCCAGAGAGTGCGGGATGTGAGTGCAGAGAGTGTGGTGCCAGAGAGTGTAGGAGGTGAGTGCAAAGAGTATAGGATGAGAGTGTGGTGCCAGAGAGTGTAGGATGTGAGTGCAGAGATTGTGGTGCCAGAGAGTGTAGGATGTGAGTGCAGAGAGTGTGGTGCCAGAGAGTGTAGGAGGTGAGTGCAGAGAGTGTAGGATGTGAGTGCAGAGAGTGTGGTGCCAGAGAGTGTAGGAGGTGAGTGCAGAGAGTGTAGGATGTGAGTGCAGAGAGTGTAGGAGGTGAGTGCAGAGAGTGTAGGAGGTGAGTGCAGAGAGTGTAGGAGGTGAATGTGGCGAGTGTGGTGCCAGAGAGTGCAGGATGTGAGTGCAAAGAGTACGGTGCCAGAGAGTGTGGGATGTGGGTGCAGAAAGTGTGGTGCTAGAGAGTGTAGAAGGTGAGTGCAGAGAGTGTGGTGCCAGAGAGTAAAGGATGTGAGTGCAGAGAGTGTGGTGCCAGTGAGTGCAGAGAGTGTGGTGCCAGAAAGTGTAGGAGGTGAGTGCAGAGAGTGTAGGAAGTGAATGCGGAGAGTGTGGTGCCAGAGAGTGCAGGATGTGAGTGCAAAGAGTGTGGTGCCAGAGAGTGTGGGATGAGGGTGCAGAAAGTGTGGTGCTAGAGAGTGTAGGAGGTGAGTGCAGAGAGTGTGGTGCCAGAGAGTATAGGATGTGAGTGCAGAGAGTGTGGTGCCAGTGAGTGCAGAGAGTGTGGTGCCAGAGAGTGTAGGAGGTGAGTGCAGAGTGTGGTGCCAGAGAGTATGGGATGTGAGTGCAGAGAGTGTAGGATGTGAGTGCAGAGAGTGCAGGATGAGAGTGTAGAGAGTGTGGTGCCAGAGAGTGTAGGAGGTGAGTGCGGAGAGTGTGGTGCCAGAGAGTGTAGGAGGTGAGTGCAGAGAGTGTGGTGCCAGATAGTGTAGGAGGTGAGTGCAGAGAGTGTGGTGCCAGAGAGTGTAGGTAGTGAGTGCAGAGAGTGTAGGAGGTGAGTGCAGAGAGTATAGGATGAGAGTGTGGTGCCAGAGAGTGTAGGATGTGAGTGCAGAGAGTGTGGTGCCAGAGAGTGTAGGATGTGAGTGCAGAGAGTGTGGTGCCAGAGAGTGTAGGAGGTAAGTGCAGAGAGTGTAGGATGTGAGTGCAGAGAGTGTGGTGCCAGAGAGTGTAGGAGGTGAGTGCAGAGAGTGTAGGATGTGAGAGCAGAGAGTGTGGTGCCAGAGAGTATGGGATGTGAGTGCAGAGAGTGTAGGATGTGAGTGCAGAGAGTGTAGGATGAGAGTGCGGAGAGTGTGGTGCCAGAGAGTGTAGGTAGTGAGTGCAGAGATTGTGGTGCCAGAGAGTGTAGGAGGTGAGTGCAGAGAGTGTGGTGCCAGAGAGTGTAGGAGGTGAGTGCAGAGAGTGTGGTGCTAGAGAGTGTAGGAGGTGAGTGCAGAGAGTGTGGTGCCAGAGAGTGTAGGAGGTGAGTGCAGAGAGTGTGGTGCCAGAGAGTGTAGGATGTGAGTGCAGAGAGAGTGGTGCCAGAGAGTGTAGTTAGTGAGTGCAGAGAGTGTGGTGCCAGAGAGGGTAGGAGGTGAGTGCAGAGAGTGTGGTGCCAGATAGTGTAGAAGGTGAGTGCAGAGAGTGTAGGAGGTGAGTGCAGAGTGTGTGGTGCCAGAGAGTGTAGGAGGTGAGTGCAGAGAGTGTGGTGCCAGAGAGTGTAGGAGGTGAGTGCAGAGAGTGTGGTGCCAGATAGTGTAGAAGGTGAGTGCAGAGAGTGTAGGAGGTGAGTGCAGAGAGTGTGGTGCAAGAGAGTGTAGGATGTGAGTGCAGAGAGTGTGGTGCCAGAGAGTGTAGGATGTGAGTGCAGAGAGTGTGGTGCCAGAGAGTGTAGGAGGTGAGTGCAGAGAGTGTGGTGCCAGAGAGTGTAGGAGGTGAGTGCAGAGAGTGTGGTGCCAGAGAGTGTAGGAGGTGAGTGCAGAAAGGTGGTGCCAGAGAGTGTAGGATGTGAGTGCAGAGAGTGTGGTGCTAGAGAGTGTAGGTGGTGAGTGCAGAGAGTGTAGGAGGTGAGTGCAGAGAGTGTGGGATGTGAGTGCAGAGAGTGTGGTGCCAGAGAGTGTAGGATGTGAGTGCAGAGAGTGTAGGAGGTGAGTGCAGAGAGTGTGGTGCCAGAGAGTGCGGGATGTGAGTCCAGAGAGTGTGGTGCCAGAGAGTGTAGGAGGTGAGTGCAGATAGTGTAGGATGTGAGTGCAGAGAGTGTGGTGCCAGAGAGTGTAGGAGGTGAGTGCAGAGAGTGTAGGAGGTGAGTGCAGAGAGTATGGTGCTAGAGAGTGTAGGAGGTGAGTGCAGAGAGTGTGGTGCCAGAGAGTATGGGATGTGAGTGCAGAGAGTGTAGGATGAGTGTAGAGAGTGTGGTGCCAGAGAGTGTAGGAGGTGAGTGCAGAGAGTGTAGGAGGTGAGTGCAGAGAGTGTAGGATGTGAGTGCGGAGAGTGTGGTGCCAGAGAGTGTAGGATGTGAGTGCAGAGAGTGCGGGATGTGAGTGCAAAGAGTGTGGTGCTAGAGAGTGCGGGATGTGAGTGCAGAGAGTGTGGTGCTAGAGAGTGTAGGAGGTGAGTGCAGAGAGTGTGGTGCTAGAGAGTGTAGGAGGTGAGTGCAGAGAGTGTGATGCCAGAGAGTGTAGGAGGTGAGTGCGGAGAGTGTGGTGCCAGAGAGTGTAGGATGTGAGTGCCGAGAGTGTGGTGCAAGAGAGTGTAGGATGTGAGTGCAGAGAGTGTGGTGTCAGAGAGTGTAGGATGTGAGTGCAGAGAGTGTGGTGCCAGAGAGTGTAGGAGGTGAGTGCAGAGAGTGTGGTGCCAGAGAGTGTAGGATGTGAGTGCAGAGAGTGTAGGATGTGAGTGCAGAGAGTGTGGTGCCAGAGAGTGTAGGATGTGAGTGCAGACAGTGTAGGAGGTGAGTGCAGAGAGTGCGGGATGTGAGTGCAGAGAATGTGGTGCTAGAGAGTGTGGTGCCAGAGAGTGTAGGATGTGAGTGCAGAGAGTGTAGGATGTGAGTGCAGAGAGTGTGGTGCCAGAGAGTGTAGGATGTGAGTGCAGAGAGTGTGCTGCTAGAGAGTGCGGGATGTGAGTGCAGAGAGTGTGGTGCCAGAGAGTGTGGGATGTTAGTGCAGAGAGTGTAGGAGGTGAGTGCAGAGAGTGTGGTGCCAGAGAGTGTAGGAGGTGAGTGCAGAGAGTGTAGGAGGTGAGTGCAGAGAGTATGGTGCTAGAGAGTGTAGGAGGTGAGTGCAGAGAGTGTGGTGCCAGAGAGTGTAGGAGGTGAGTGCAGAGAGTGTGGTGCCAGAGAGTGTAGGATGTGAGTGCAAAGAGTGTTGTACCAGAGAGTGTAGGATGTGAGTGCAGAGAGTGTAGGATGTGAGTGCAGAGAGTGTGGTGCCAGAGAGTGTAGGATGTGAGTGCAGACAGTGTAGGAGGTGAGTGCAGAGAGTGCGGGATGTGAGTGCAGAGAATGTGGTGCTAGAGAGTGCGGGATGTGAGTGCAGAGAGTGTGGTGCCAGAGAGTGTAGGATGTGAGTGCAGAGAGTGTAGGATGTGAGTGCAGAGAGTGTGGTGCCAGAGAGTGTAGGATGTGAGTGCAGAGAGTGTGCTGCTAGAGAGTGCGCGATGTGAGTGCAGAGAGTGTGGTGCCAGAGAGTGTGGGATGTTAGTGCAGAGAGTGTAGGAGGTGAGTGCAGAGAGTGTGGTGCCAGAGAGTGTAGGATGTGAGTGCAGGGAGTGTGGTGCCAGAGAGTGCGGGATGTGAGTGCAGAGAGTGTGGTGCCAGAGAGTGTAGGATGTGAGTGCAGAGAGTGTGGTGCCAGAGAGTGTAGGATGTGAGTGCAGAGAGTGCGGGATGTGAGTGCAGAGAGTGTGGTGCCAGAGAGTGTAGGATGTGAGTGCAGAGAGTGTAGGATGTGAGTGCAGAGAGTGTGGTGCCAGAGAGTGTAGGAGGTGAGTGCAGAGAGTGTAGGAGGTGAGTGCAGAGAGTATGGTGCTAGAGAGTGTAGGAGGTGAGTGCAGAGAGTGTGGTGCCAGAGAGTATGGGATGTGAGTGCAGAGAGTGTAGGATGAGTGTAGAGAGTGTGGTGCCAGAGAGTGTAGGAGGTGAGTGCAGAGAGTGTAGGAGGTGAGTGCAGAGAGTGTAGGATGTGAGTGCGGAGAGTGTGGTGCCAGAGAGTGTAGGATGTGAGTGCAGAGAGTGCGGGATGTGAGTGCAAAGAGTGTGGTGCTAGAGAGTGCGGGATGTGAGTGCAGAGAGTGTGGTGCTAGAGAGTGTAGGAGGTGAGTGCAGAGAGTGTGGTGCTAGAGAGTGTAGGAGGTGAGTGCAGAGAGTGTGGTGCCTGAGAGTGTAGGAGGTGAGTGCCGAGAGTGTGGTGCAAGAGAGTGTAGGATGTGAGTGCAGAGAGTGTGGTGTCAGAGAGTGTAGGATGTGAGTGCAGAGAGTGTGGTGCCAGAGAGAGTAGGAGGTGAGTGCAGAGAGTGTGGTGCCAGAGAGTGTAGGATGTGAGTGCAAAGAGTGTTGTACCAGAGAGTGTAGGATGTGAGTGCAGAGAGTGTAGGATGTGAATGCAGAGAGTGTGGTGCCAGAGAGTGTAGGATGTGAGTGCAGACAGTGTAGGAGGTGAGTGCAGAGAGTGCGGGATGTGAGTGCAGAGAATGTGGTGCTAGAGAGTGCGGGATGTGAGTGCAGAGAGTGTGGTGCCAGAGAGTGTAGGATGTGAGTGCAGAGAGTGTAGGATGTGAGTGCAGAGAGTGTGGTGCCAGAGAGTGTAGGATGTGAGTGCAGAGAGTGTGCTGCTAGAGAGTGCGGGATGTGAGTGCAGAGAGTGTGGTGCCAGAGAGTGTGGGATGTTAGTGCAGAGAGTGTGGTGCCAGAGAGTGTAGGAGGTGAGTGCAGAGAGTGTGGTGCCAGAGAGTGTAGGATGTGAGTGCAGGGAGTGTGGTGCCAGAGAGTGCGGGATGTGAGTGCAGAGAGTGTGGTGCCAGAGAGTGTAGGATGTGAGTGCAGAGAGTGTGGTGCCAGAGAGTGTAGGATGTGAGTGCAGAGAGTGTGCTGCTAGAGAGTGCGGGATGTGAGTGCAGAGAGTGTGGTGCCAGAGAGTGTAGGATGTGAGTGCAGAGAGTGTAGGATGTGAGTGCAGAGAGTGTGGTGCCAGAGAGTGCGGGATGTGAGTGCAGAAAGTGTGGTGCCAGAGAGTGCAGGATGTGAGTGCAGAGAGTGTGGTGCCAGAGAGTGCGGGATGTGAGTGCAGAGAGTGTGGTGCCGGGGAGTGTAGGATGTGAGTGCAGAGAGTGTGGTGCCAGAGAGTGTAGGAGGTGAGTGCAGAGAGTGTGGTGCCAGAGAGTGTAGGATGTGAGTGCAGAGAGTGTAGGAGGTGAGTGCAGAGAGTGTGGTGCCAGAGAGTGTGGGATGTGAGTGCAGAGAGTGTGGTGCCAGAGAGTGTAGGATGTGAGTGCAGGGAGTGTGGTGCCAGAGAGTGCGGGATGTGAGTGCAGAGAGTGTGGTGCCAGAGAGTGTAGGAGGTGAGTGCAGAGAGTGTGGTGCCAGAGAGTGTAGGATGTGAGTGCAGAGAGTGTGGTCCCAGAGAGTGTAGGAGGTGAGTGCAGAGAGTTTGGTGCCAGAGAGTGTGGGATGTGAGTGCAGAGAGTGTGATGCCAGAGAGTGTAGGAGGTGAGTGCGGAGAGTGTGGTGCCAGAGAGTGTAGGATGTGAGTGCAGAGAGTGTGGTGCCAGAGAGTGTAGGAGGTGAGTGCAGAGACTGTGGTGCCAGAGAGTGTAGGATGTGAGTGCAGAGAGTGTTGGGCCAGAGAGTGTAGGAGGTGAGTGCAGAGAGTGTGGTGCTAGAGAGTGCAGGATGTGAGTGCAGAGAGTGTGTAGCTAGAGAGTGTAGGATGTGAGTGCAGAGAGTGCAGGATGAGAGTGTAGAGAGTGTGGTGCCAGAGAGTGTAGGAGGTGAGTGCAGAGAGTGTGGTGCCAGATAGTGTAGGAGGTGAGTGCAGAGAGTGTGGTGCCAGAGAGTGTAGGTAGTGAGTGCAGAGAGTATAGGATGAGAGTGTGGTGCCAGAGAGTGTAGGATGTGAGTGCAGAGAGTGTGGTGCCAGAGAGTGTAGGAGGTGAGTGCAGAGAGTGTAGGATGTGAGTGCAGAGAGTGTGGTGCCAGAGAGTGTAGGAGGTGAGTGCAGAGAGTGTAGGATGTGAGAGCAGAAAGTGTGGTGCCAGAGAGTATGGGATGTGAGTGCAGAGAGTGTAGGATGTGAGTGCAGAGAGTGTAGGATGAGAGTGTTGTGCCAGAGAGTGTAGGTAGTGAGTGCAGAGAGTGTGGTGCCAGAGAGTATGGGATGTGAGTGCAGAGAGTGTGGTGCCAGAGAGTGTAGGAGGGGAGCGCAGAGAGTGTAGGAGGTGAGTGCAGAGAGTGTGGTGCCAGAGAGTGTAGGATGTGAGTGCAGAGAGTGTGGTGCTAGAGAGTGTAGGAGGTGAGTGCAGAGAGTGTGGTGCCAGAGAGTGTAGGAGGTGAGTGCAGAGAGTGTGGTGCTAGAGAGTGTAGGAGGCGAGTGCAGAGAGTGTGGTGCCAGAGAGTGTGGGATGTGAGTGCAGAGAGTGTGGTGCCAGAGAGTGTAGGATGTGAGTGCAGAGAGTGTAGGAGGTGAGTGCAGAGAGTGTGGGATGTGAGTGCAGAGAGTGTAGGAGGTGAGTGCAGAGAGTGTGGTGCCAGAGAGTGTGGGATGTGAGTGCAGAGAGTGTGGTGCCAGAGAGTGTAGGATGTGAGTGCAGAGAGTGTGGTGCTAGAGAGTGTAGGAGGTGAGTGCAGAGAGTGTGGGATGTGAGTGCAGAGACTGTGGGATGTGAGTGCAGAGACTGTGGTATGTGAGTGCAGAGAGTGTAGGATGTGAGTGCAGAGAGTGTAGGATGTGAGTGCAGAGAGTGTGGTGCCAGAGTGTAGGAGGTGAGTGCAGAAAGTGTGGTGCCAGAGAGTGTAGGATATGAGTGCAGAGAGTCTGGTGCCAGAGAGTGTAGGATGTGAGTGCAGAGAGTGTAGGATGAGAGTGTAGAGAGAGTGGTGCCAGAGAGTGCAGGAGGTGAGTGCAGAGAGTGTAGGAGGTGAGTGCAGAGTGTGGTGCCAGAGAGTGTAGGAGGTGAGTGCAGAGAGTGTGGTGCCAGAAAGTGTAGGAGGTGAGTGCAGATAGTATAAGATGTGAGTGCAGAGAGTGTGGTGCCAGAGAGTGTAGGATGTGAGTGCAGAGAGTGTGGTGCCAGAGAGTGTAGGATGTGAGTGCAGAGAGTGTGGTGCCAGAGAGTGTAGGAGGTGAGTGCAGAGAGTGTAGGAAGTGAATGCGGAGAGTGTGGTGCCAGAGAGTGTAGGAGGTGAGTGCGGAGAGTGTAGGAGGTGAGTGCAGAGAGTGTGGTGCCAGATAGTGTAGGAGGTGAGTGCAGAGAGTGTGGTGCCAGAGAGTGCAGGATGTGAGTGCAAAGAGTGTGGTGCCAGAGAGTGTGGGATGTGGGTGCAGAGAGTGTGGTGCTAGAGAGTGTAGGAGGTGAGTGCAAAGAGTATAGGATGAGAGTGTGGTGCCAGAGAGTGTAGGATGTGAGTGCAGAGAATGTGGTGCCAGAGAGTGTAGGATGTGAGTGCAGAGAGTGTGGTGCCAGAGAGTGTAGGAGGTGAGTGCAGAGAGTGTAGGATGTGAGTGCAGAGAGTGTGGTGCCAGAGAGTGTAGGAGGTGAGTGCAGAGAGTGTAGGAGGTGAGTGCAGAGAGTATGGTGCTAGAGAGTGGAGGAGGTGAGTGCAGAGAGTGTGGTGCCAGAGAGTATGGGATGTGAGTGCAGAGAGTGTAGGATGAGTGTAGAGAGTGTGGTGCCAGAGAGTGTAGGAGGTGAGTGCAGAGAGTGTAGGAGGTGAGTGCAGAGAGTGTAGGATGTGAGTGCGGAGAGTGTGGTGCCAGAGAGTGTAGGATGTGAGTGCAGAGAGTGCGGGATGTGAGTGCAAAGAGTGTGATACTAGAGAGTGCGGGATGTGAGTGCAGAGAGTGTGGTGCTAGAGAGTGTAGGAGGTGAGTGCAGAGAGTGTGGTGCTAGAGAGTGTAGGAGGTGAGTGCAGAGAGTGTGATGCCAGAGAGTGTAGGAGGTGAGTGCGGAGAGTGTGGTGCCAGAGAGTGTAGGATGTGAGTGCCGAGAGTGTGGTGCAAGAGAGTGTAGGATGTGAGTGCAGAGAGTGTGGTGTCAGAGAGTGTAGGATGTGAGTGCAGAGAGTGTGGTGCCAGAGAGTGTAGGAGGTGAGTGCAGAGAGTGTGGTGCCAGAGAGTGTAGGATTTGAGTGCAAAGAGTGTTGTACCAGAGAGTGTAGGATGTGAGTGCAGAGAGTGTAGGATGTGAGTGCAGAGAGTGTGG
Source organism: Hyperolius riggenbachi (assembly GCF_040937935.1). NCBI lineage: Eukaryota > Metazoa > Chordata > Amphibia > Anura > Hyperoliidae > Hyperolius > Hyperolius riggenbachi. Next base: position 295,604,155 of record NC_090655.1, on the reverse strand, counting down.
TGCCAGAGAGTGTAGGATGTGAGTGCAGACAGTGTAGGAGGTGAGTGCAGAGAGTGCGGGATGTGAGTGCAGAGAATGTGGTGCTAGAGAGTGCGGGATGTGAGTGCAGAGAGTGTGGTGCCAGAGAGTGTAGGATGTGAGTGCAGAGAGTGTAGGATGTGAGTGCAGAGAGTGTGGTGCCAGAGAGTGTAGGATGTGAGTGCAGAGAGTGTGCTGCTAGAGAGTGCGGGATGTGAGTGCAGAGAGTGTGGTGCCAGAGAGTGTGGGATGTTAGTGCAGAGAGTGTAGGAGGTGAGTGCAGAGAGTGTGGTGCCAGAGAGTGTAGGAGGTGAGGGCAGAGAGTGTAGGAGGTGAGTGCAGAGAGTATGGTGCTAGAGAGTGTAGGAGGTGAGTGCAGAGAGTGTGGTGCCAGAGAGTATGGGATGTGAGTGCAGAGAGTGTAGGATGAGTGTAGAGAGTGTGGTGCCAGAGAGTGTAGGAGGTGAGTGCAGAGAGTGTAGGAGGTGAGTGCAGAGAGTGTAGGATGTGAGTGCGGAGAGTGTGGTGCCAGAGAGTGTAGGATGTGAGTGCAGAGAGTGCGGGATGTGAGTGCAAAGAGTGTGGTGCTAGAGAGTGCGGGATGTGAGTGCAGAGAGTGTGGTGCTAGAGAGTGTAGGAGGTGAGTGCAGAGAGTGTGGTGCTAGAGAGTGTAGGAGGTGAGTGCAGAGAGTGTGGTGCCAGAGAGTGTAGGAGGTGAGTGCGGAGAGTGTGGTGCCAGAGAGTGTAGGATGTGAGTGCCGAGAGTGTGGTGCAAGAGAGTGTAGGATGTGAGTGCAGAGAGTGTGGTGTCAGAGAGTGTAGGATGTGAGTGCAGAGAGTGTGGTGCCAGAGAGTGTAGGAGGTGAGTGCAGAGAGTGTGGTGCCAGAGAGTGTAGGATGTGAGTGCAAAGAGTGTTGTACCAGAGAGTGTAGGATGTGAGTGCAGAGAGTGTAGGATGTGAGTGCAGAGAGTGTGGTGCCAGAGAGTGTAGTATGTGAGTGCAGACAGTGTAGGAGGTGAGTGCAGAGAGTGCGGGATGTGAGTGCAGAGAATGTGGTGCTAGAGAGTGCGGGATGTGAGTGCAGAGAGTGTGGTGCCAGAGAGTGTAGGATGTGAGTGCAGAGAGTGTAGGATGTGAGTGCAGAGAGTGTGGTGCCAGAGAGTGTAGGATGTGAGTGCAGAGAGTGTGCTGCTAGAGAGTGCGGGATGTGAGTGCAGAGAGTGTGGTGCCAGAGAGTGTGGGATGTTAGTGCAGAGAGTGTAGGAGGTGAGTGCAGAGAGTGTGGTGCCAGAGAGTGTAGGATGTGAGTGCAGGGAGTGTGGTGCCAGAGAGTGCGGGATGTGAGTGCAGAGAGTGTGGTGCCAGAGAGTGTAGGATGTGAGTGCAGAGAGTGTGGTGCCAGAGAGTGTAGGATGTGAGTGCAGAGAGTGCGGGATGTGAGTGCAGAGAGTGTGGTGCCAGAGAGTGTAGGATGTGAGTGCAGAGAGTGTAGGATGTGAGTGCAGAGAGTGTGGTGCCAGAGAGTGTAGGAGGTGAGTGCAGAGAGTGTAGGAGGTGAGTGCAGAGAGTATGGTGCTAGAGAGTGTAGGAGGTGAGTGCAGAGAGTGTGGTGCCAGAGAGTATGGGATGTGAGTGCAGAGAGTGTAGGATGAGTGTAGAGAGTGTGGTGCCAGAGAGTGTAGGAGGTGAGTGCAGAGAGTGTAGGAGGTGAGTGCAGAGAGTGTAGGATGTGAGTGCGGAGAGTGTGGTGCCAGAGAGTGTAGGATGTGAGTGCAGAGAGTGCGGGATGTGAGTGCAAAGAGTGTGGTGCTAGAGAGTGCGGGATGTGAGTGCAGAGAGTGTGGTGCTAGAGAGTGTAGGAGGTGAGTGCAGAGAGTGTGGTGCTAGAGAGTTTAGGAGGTGAGTGCAGAGAGTGTGGTGCCTGAGAGTGTAGGAGGTGAGTGCCGAGAGTGTGGTGCAAGAGAGTGTAGGATGTGAGTGCAGAGAGTGTGGTGTCAGAGAGTGTAGGATGTGAGTGCAGAGAGTGTGGTGCCAGAGAGTGTAGGAGGTGAGTGCAGAGAGTGTGGTGCCAGAGAGTGTAGGATGTGAGTGCAAAGAGTGTTGTACCAGAGAGTGTAGGATGTGAGTGCAGAGAGTGTAGGATGTGAGTGCAGAGAGTGTGGTGCCAGAGAGTGTAGGATGTGAGTGCAGACAGTGTAGGAGGTGAGTGCAGAGAGTGCGGGATGTGAGTGCAGAGAGTGTGGTGCCAGAGAGTGTAGGATGTGAGTGCAGAGAGTGTGGTGCCAGAGAGTGTAGGATGTGAGTGCAGAGAGTGTGGTGCCAGAGAGTGTAGGAGGTGAGTGCAGAGAGTGTAGGAAGTGAATGCGGAGAGTGTGGTGCCAGAGAGTGTAGGAGGTGAGTGCGGAGAGTGTAGGAGGTGAGTGCAGAGAGTGTGGTGCCAGATAGTGTAGGAGGTGAGTGCAGAGAGTGTGGTGCCAGAGAGTGCAGGATGTGAGTGCAAAGAGTGTGGTGCCAGAGAGTGTGGGATGTGGGTGCAGAGAGTGTGGTGCTAGAGAGTGTAGGAGGTGAGTGCAAAGAGTATAGGATGAGAGTGTGGTGCCAGAGAGTGTAGGATGTGAGTGCAGAGAATGTGGTGCCAGAGAGTGTAGGATGTGAGTGCAGAGAGTGTGGTGCCAGAGAGTGTAGGAGGTGAGTGCAGAGAGTGTAGGATGTGAGTGCAGAGAGTGTGGTGCCAGAGAGTGTAGGAGGTGAGTGCAGAGAGTGTAGGAGGTGAGTGCAGAGAGTATGGTGCTAGAGAGTGGAGGAGGTGAGTGCAGAGAGTGTGGTGCCAGAGAGTATGGGATGTGAGTGCAGAGAGTGTAGGATGAGTGTAGAGAGTGTGGTGCCAGAGAGTGTAGGAGGTGAGTGCAGAGAGTGTAGGAGGTGAGTGCAGAGAGTGTAGGATGTGAGTGCGGAGAGTGTGGTGCCAGAGAGTGTAGGATGTGAGTGCAGAGAGTGCGGGATGTGAGTGCAAAGAGTGTGATACTAGAGAGTGCGGGATGTGAGTGCAGAGAGTGTGGTGCTAGAGAGTGTAGGAGGTGAGTGCAGAGAGTGTGGTGCTAGAGAGTGTAGGAGGTGAGTGCAGAGAGTGTGATGCCAGAGAGTGTAGGAGGTGAGTGCGGAGAGTGTGGTGCCAGAGAGTGTAGGATGTGAGTGCCGAGAGTGTGGTGCAAGAGAGTGTAGGATGTGAGTGCAGAGAGTGTGGTGTCAGAGAGTGTAGGATGTGAGTGCAGAGAGTGTGGTGCCAGAGAGTGTAGGAGGTGAGTGCAGAGAGTGTGGTGCCAGAGAGTGTAGGATGTGAGTGCAAAGAGTGTTGTACCAGAGAGTGTAGGATGTGAGTGCAGAGAGTGTAGGATGTGAGTGCAGAGAGTGTGGTGCCAGAGAGTGTAGGATGTGAGTGCAGACAGTGTAGGAGGTGAGTGCAGAGAGTGCGGGATGTGAGTGCAGAGAATGTGGTGCTAGAGAGTGCGGGATGTGAGTGCAGAGAGTGTGGTGCCAGAGAGTGTAGGATGTGAGTGCAGAGAGTGTAGGATGTGAGTGCAGAGAGTGTGGTGCCAGAGAGTGTAGGATGTGAGTGCAGAGAGTGTGCTGCTAGAGAGTGCGGGATGTGAGTGCAGAGAGTGTGGTGCCAGAGAGTGTGGGATGTTAGTGCAGAGAGTGTAGGAGGTGAGTGCAGAGAGTGTGGTGCCAGAGAGTGTAGGAGGTGAGTGCAGAGAGTGTAGGAGGTGAGTGCAGAGAGTATGGTGCTAGAGAGTGTAGGAGGTGAGTGCAGAGAGTGTGGTGCCAGAGAGTATGGGATGTGAGTGCAGAGAGTGTAGGATAAGTGTAGAGAGTGTGGTGCCAGAGAGTGTAGGAGGTGAGTGCAGAGAGTGTAGGAGGTGAGTGCAGAGAGTGTAGGATGTGAGTGCGGAGAGTGTGGTGCCAGAGAGTGTAGGATGTGAGTGCAGAGAGTGCGGGATGTGAGTGCAAAGAGTGTGGTGCTAGAGAGTGCGGGATGTGAGTGCAGAGAGTGTGGTGCTAGAGAGTGTAGGAGGTGAGTGCAGAGAGTGTGGTGCTAGAGAGTGTAGGAGGTGAGTGCAGAGAGTGTGGTGCCAGAGAGTGTAGGAGGTGAGTGCGGAGAGTGTGGTGCCAGAGAGTGTAGGATGTGAGTGCCGAGAGTGTGGTGCAAGAGAGTGTAGGATGTGAGTGCAGAGAGTGTGGTGTCAGAGAGTGTAGGATGTGAGTGCAGAGAGTGTGGTGCCAGAGAGTGTAGGAGGTGAGTGCAGAGAGTGTGGTGCCAGAGAGTGTAGGATGTGAGTGCAAAGAGTGTTGTACCAGAGAGTGTAGGATGTGAGTGCAGAGAGTGTAGGATGTGAGTGCAGAGAGTGTGGTGCCAGAGAGTGTAGTATGTGAGTGCAGACAGTGTAGGAGGTGAGTGCAGAGAGTGCGGGATGTGAGTGCAGAGAATGTGGTGCTAGAGAGTGCGGGATGTGAGTGCAGAGAGTGTGGTGCCAGAGAGTGTAGGATGTGAGTGCAGAGAGTGTAGGATGTGAGTGCAGAGAGTGTGGTGCCAGAGAGTGTAGGATGTGAGTGCAGAGAGTGTGCTGCTAGAGAGTGCGGGATGTGAGTGCAGAGAGTGTGGTGCCAGAGAGTGTGGGATGTTAGTGCAGAGAGTGTAGGAGGTGAGTGCAGAGAGTGTGGTGCCAGAGAGTGTAGGATGTGAGTGCAGGGAGTGTGGTGCCAGAGAGTGCGGGATGTGAGTGCAGAGAGTGTGGTGCCAGAGAGTGTAGGATGTGAGTGCAGAGAGTGTGGTGCCAGAGAGTGTAGGATGTGAGTGCAGAGAGTGCGGGATGTGAGTGCAGAGAGTGTGGTGCCAGAGAGTGTAGGATGTGAGTGCAGAGAGTGTAGGATGTGAGTGCAGAGAGTGTGGTGCCAGAGAGTGTAGGAGGTGAGTGCAGAGAGTGTAGGAGGTGAGTGCAGAGAGTATGGTGCTAGAGAGTGTAGGAGGTGAGTGCAGAGAGTGTGGTGCCAGAGAGTATGGGATGTGAGTGCAGAGAGTGTAGGATGAGTGTAGAGAGTGTGGTGCCAGAGAGTGTAGGAGGTGAGTGCAGAGAGTGTAGGAGGTGAGTGTAGAGAGTGTAGGATGTGAGTGCGGAGAGTGTGGTGCCAGAGAGTGTAGGATGTGAGTGCAGAGAGTGCGGGATGTGAGTGCAAAGAGTGTGGTGCTAGAGAGTGCGGGATGTGAGTGCAGAGAGTGTGGTGCTAGAGAGTGTAGGAGGTGAGTGCAGAGAGTGTGGTGCTAGAGAGTTTAGGAGGTGAGTGCAGAGAGTGTGGTGCCTGAGAGTGTAGGAGGTGAGTGCCGAGAGTGTGGTGCAAGAGAGTGTAGGATGTGAGTGCAGAGAGTGTGGTGTCAGAGAGTGTAGGATGTGAGTGCAGAGAGTGTGGTGCCAGAGAGTGTAGGAGGTGAGTGCAGAGAGTGTGGTGCCAGAGAGTGTAGGATGTGAGTGCAAAGAGTGTTGTACCAGAGAGTGTAGGATGTGAGTGCAGAGAGTGTAGGATGTGAGTGCAGAGAGTGTGGTGCCAGAGAGTGTAGGATGTGAGTGCAGACAGTGTAGGAGGTGAGTGCAGAGAGTGCGGGATGTGAGTGCAGAGAATGTGGTGCTAGAGAGTGCGGGATGTGAGTGCAGAGAGTGTGGTGCCAGAGAGTGTAGGATGTAAGTGCAGAGAGTGTAGGATGTGAGTGCAGAGAGTGTGGTGCCAGAGAGTGTAGGATGTGAGTGCAGAGAGTGTGCTGCTAGAGAGTGCGGGATGTGAGTGCAGAGAGTGTGGTGCCAGAGAGTGTGGGATGTTAGTGCAGAGAGTGTGGTGCCAGAGAGTGTAGGAGGTGAGTGCAGAGAGTGTGGTGCCAGAGAGTGTAGGATGTGAGTGCAGGGAGTGTGGTGCCAGAGAGTGCGGGATGTGAGTGCAGAGAGTGTGGTGCCAGAGAGTGTAGGATGTGAGTGCAGAGAGTGTGGTGCCAGAGAGTGTAGGATGTGAGTGCAGAGAGTGTGCTGCTAGAGAGTGCGGGATGTGAGTGCAGAGAGTGTGGTGCCAGAGAGTGTAGGATGTGAGTGCAGAGAGTGTAGGATGTGAGTGCAGAGAGTGTGGTGCCAGAGAGTGCGGGATGTGAGTGCAAAAAGTGTGGTGCCAGAGAGTGCAGGATGTGAGTGCAGAGAGTGTGGTGCCAGAGAGTGCGGGATGTGAGTGCAGAGAGTGTGGTGCCGGAGAGTGTAGGATGTGAGTGCAGAGAGTGTGGTGCAAGAGAGTGTAGGAGGTGAGTGCAGAGAGTGTGGTGCCAGAGAGTGTAGGATGTGAGTGCAGAGAGTGTAGGAGGTGAGTGCAGAGAGTGTGGTGCCAGAGAGTGTGGGATGTGAGTGCAGAGAGTGTGGTGCCAGAGAGTGTAGGATGTGAGTGCAGGGAGTGTGGTGCCAGAGAGTGCGGGATGTGAGTGCGGAGAGTGTGGTGCCAGAGAGTGTAGGAGGTGAGTGCAAAGAGTATAGGATGAGAGTGTGGTGCCAGAGAGTGTAGGATGTGAGTGCAGAGATTGTGGTGCCAGAGAGTGTAGGATGTGAGTGCAGAGAGTGTGGTGCCAGAGAGTGTAGGAGGTGAGTGCAGAGAGTGTAGGATGTGAGTGCAGAGAGTGTGGTGCCAGAGAGTGTAGGAGGTGAGTGCAGAGAGTGTAGGATGTGAGTGCAGAGAGTGTAGGAGGTGAGTGCAGAGAGTGTAGGAGGTGAATGCGGCGAGTGTGGTGCCAGAGAGTGCAGGATGTGAGTGCAAAGAGTACGGTGCCAGAGAGTGTGGGATGTGGGTGCAGAAAGTGTGGTGCTAGAGAGTGTAGAAGGTGAGTGCAGAGAGTGTGGTGCCAGAGAGTAAAGGATGTGAGTGCAGAGAGTGTGGTGCCAGTGAGTGCAGAGAGTGTGGTGCCAGAAAGTGTAGGAGGTGAGTGCAGAGAGTGTAGGAAGTGAATGCGGAGAGTGTGGTGCCAGAGAGTGCAGGATGTGAGTGCAAAGAGTGTGGTGCCAGAGAGTGTGGGATGAGGGTGCAGAAAGTGTGGTGCTAGAGAGTGTAGGAGGTGAGTGCAGAGAGTGTGGTGCCAGAGAGTATAGGATGTGAGTGCAGAGAGTGTGGTGCCAGTGAGTGCAGAGAGTGTGGTGCCAGAGAGTGTAGGAGGTGAGTGCAGAGTGTGGTGCCAGAGAGTATGGGATGTGAGTGCAGAGAGTGTAGGATGTGAGTGCAGAGAGTGCAGGATGAGAGTGTAGAGAGTGTGGTGCCAGAGAGTGTAGGAGGTGAGTGCGGAGAGTGTGGTGCCAGAGAGTGTAGGAGGTGAGTGCAGAGAGTGTGGTGCCAGAGAGTGTAGGTAGTGAGTGCAGAGAGTGTAGGAGGTGAGTGCAGAGAGTATAGGATGAGAGTGTGGTGCCAGAGAGTGTAGGATGTGAGTGCAGAGAGTGTGGTGCCAGAGAGTGTAGGAGGTGAGTGCAGAGAGTGTAGGATGTGAGAGCAGAGAGTGTGGTGCCAGAGAGTATGGGATGTGAGTGCAGAGAGTGTAGGATGTGAGTGCAGAGAGTGTAGGATGAGAGTGCGGAGAGTGTGGTGCCAGAGAGTGTAGGTAGTGAGTGCAGAGATTGTGGTGCCAGAGAGTGTAGGAGGTGAGTGCAGAGAGTGTGGTGCCAGAGAGTGTAGGAGGTGAGTGCAGAGAGTGTGGTGCTAGAGAGTGTAGGAGGTGAGTGCAGAGAGTGTGGTGCCAGAGAGTGTAGGAGGTGAGTGCAGAGAGTGTGGTGCCAGAGAGTGTAGGATGTGAGTGCAGAGAGAGTGGTGCCAGAGAGTGTAGGTAGTGAGTGCAGAGAGTGTGGTGCCAGAGAGGGTAGGAGGTGAGTGCAGAGAGTGTGGTGCCAGATAGTGTAGAAGGTGAGTGCAGAGAGTGTAGGAGGTGAGTGCAGAGAGTGTGGTGCCAGAGAGTGTAGGAGGTGAGTGCAGAGAGTGTGGTGCTAGAGAGTGTAGGAGGTGAGTGCAGAGAGTGTGGTGCCAGAGAGTGTAGGATGTGAGTGCAGAGAGTGTGGTGCCAGAGAGTGTAGGATGTGAGTGCAGAGAGTGTGCTGCTAGAGAGTGCGGGATGTGAGTGCAGAGAGTGTGGTGCCAGAGAGTGTAGGATGTGAGTGCAGAGAGTGTAGGATGTGAGTGCAGAGAGTGTGGTGCCAGAGAGTGCGGGATGTGAGTGCAAAAAGTGTGGTGCCAGAGAGTGCAGGATGTGAGTGCAGAGAGTGTGGTGCCAGAGAGTGCGGGATGTGAGTGCAGAGAGTGTGGTGCCGGAGAGTGTAGGATGTGAGTGCAGAGAGTGTGGTGCAAGAGAGTGTAGGAGGTGAGTGCAGAGAGTGTGGTGCCAGAGAGTGTAGGATGTGAGTGCAGAGAGTGTAGGAGGTGAGTGCAGAGAGTGTGGTGCCAGAGAGTGTGGGATGTGAGTGCAGAGAGTGTGGTGCCAGAGAGTGTAGGATGTGAGTGCAGGGAGTGTGGTGCCAGAGAGTGCGGGATGTGAGTGCGGAGAGTGTGGTGCCAGAGAGTGTAGGAGGTGAGTGCAAAGAGTATAGGATGAGAGTGTGGTGCCAGAGAGTGTAGGATGTGAGTGCAGAGATTGTGGTGCCAGAGAGTGTAGGATGTGAGTGCAGAGAGTGTGGTGCCAGAGAGTGTAGGAGGTGAGTGCAGAGAGTGTAGGATGTGAGTGCAGAGAGTGTGGTGCCAGAGAGTGTAGGAGGTGAGTGCAGAGAGTGTAGGATGTGAGTGCAGAGAGTGTAGGAGGTGAGTGCAGAGAGTGTAGGAGGTGAATGCGGCGAGTGTGGTGCCAGAGAGTGCAGGATGTGAGTGCAAAGAGTACGGTGCCAGAGAGTGTGGGATGTGGGTGCAGAAAGTGTGGTGCTAGAGAGTGTAGAAGGTGAGTGCAGAGAGTGTGGTGCCAGAGAGTAAAGGATGTGAGTGCAGAGAGTGTGGTGCCAGTGAGTGCAGAGAGTGTGGTGCCAGAAAGTGTAGGAGGTGAGTGCAGAGAGTGTAGGAAGTGAATGCGGAGAGTGTGGTGCCAGAGAGTGCAGGATGTGAGTGCAAAGAGTGTGGTGCCAGAGAGTGTGGGATGAGGGTGCAGAAAGTGTGGTGCTAGAGAGTGTAGGAGGTGAGTGCAGAGAGTGTGGTGCCAGAGAGTATAGGATGTGAGTGCAGAGAGTGTGGTGCCAGTGAGTGCAGAGAGTGTGGTGCCAGAGAGTGTAGGAGGTGAGTGCAGAGTGTGGTGCCAGAGAGTATGGGATGTGAGTGCAGAGAGTGTAGGATGTGAGTGCAGAGAGTGCAGGATGAGAGTGTAGAGAGTGTGGTGCCAGAGAGTGTAGGAGGTGAGTGCGGAGAGTGTGGTGCCAGAGAGTGTAGGAGGTGAGTGCAGAGAGTGTGGTGCCAGAGAGTGTAGGTAGTGAGTGCAGAGAGTGTAGGAGGTGAGTGCAGAGAGTATAGGATGAGAGTGTGGTGCCAGAGAGTGTAGGATGTGAGTGCAGAGAGTGTGGTGCCAGAGAGTGTAGGAGGTGAGTGCAGAGAGTGTAGGATGTGAGAGCAGAGAGTGTGGTGCCAGAGAGTATGGGATGTGAGTGCAGAGAGTGTAGGATGTGAGTGCAGAGAGTGTAGGATGAGAGTGCGGAGAGTGTGGTGCCAGAGAGTGTAGGTAGTGAGTGCAGAGATTGTGGTGCCAGAGAGTGTAGGAGGTGAGTGCAGAGAGTGTGGTGCCAGAGAGTGTAGGAGGTGAGTGCAGAGAGTGTGGTGCTAGAGAGTGTAGGAGGTGAGTGCAGAGAGTGTGGTGCCAGAGAGTGTAGGAGGTGAGTGCAGAGAGTGTGGTGCCAGAGAGTGTAGGATGTGAGTGCAGAGAGAGTGGTGCCAGAGAGTGTAGGTAGTGAGTGCAGAGAGTGTGGTGCCAGAGAGGGTAGGAGGTGAGTGCAGAGAGTGTGGTGCCAGATAGTGTAGAAGGTGAGTGCAGAGAGTGTAGGAGGTGAGTGCAGAGTGTGTGGTGCCAGAGAGTGTAGGAGGTGAGTGCAGAGAGTGTGGTGCCAGAGAGTGTAGGAGGTGAGTGCAGAGAGTGTGGTGCCAGATAGTGTAGAAGGTGAGTGCAGAGAGTGTAGGAGGTGAGTGCAGAGAGTGTGGTGCCAGAGAGTGTAGGAGGTGAGTGCAGAGAGTGTGGTGCCAGAGAGTGTAGGAGGTGAGTGCAGAAAGGTGGTGCCAGAGAGTGTAGGATGTGAGTGCAGAGAGTGTGGTGCTAGTGAGTGTAGGTGGTGAGTGCAGAGAGTGTAGGAGGTGAGTGCAGAGAGTGTGGGATGTGAGTGCAGAGAGTGTGGTGCCAGAGAGTGTAGGATGTGAGTGCAGAGAGTGTAGGAGGTGAGTGCAGAGAGTGTGGTGCCAGAGAGTGCGGGATGTGAGTCCAGAGAGTGTGGTGCCAGAGAGTGTAGGAGGTGAGTGCAGATAGTGTAGGATGTGAGTGCAGAGAGTGTGGTGCCAGAGAGTGTAGGAGGTGAGTGCAGAGAGTGTAGGAGGTGAGTGCAGAGAGTATGGTGCTAGAGAGTGTAGGAGGTGAGTGCAGAGAGTGTGGTGCCAGAGAGTATGGGATGTGAGTGCAGAGAGTGTAGGATGAGTGTAGAGAGTGTGGTGCCAGAGAGTGTAGGAGGTGAGTGCAGAGAGTGTAGGAGGTGAGTGCAGAGAGTGTAGGATGTGAGTGCGGAGAGTGTGGTGCCAGAGAGTGTAGGATGTGAGTGCAGAGAGTGCGGGATGTGAGTGCAAAGAGTGTGGTGCTAGAGAGTGCGGGATGTGAGTGCAGAGAGTGTGGTGCTAGAGAGTGTAGGAGGTGAGTGCAGAGAGTGTGGTGCTAGAGAGTGTAGGAGGTGAGTGCAGAGAGTGCGGGATGTGAGTGCAAAGAGTGTGGTGCTAGAGAGTGCGGGATGTGAGTGCAGAGAGTGTGGTGCTAGAGAGTGTAGGAGGTGAGTGCAGAGAGTGTGATGCCAGAGAGTGTAGGAGGTGAGTGCGGAGAGTGTGGTGCCAGAGAGTGTAGGATGTGAGTGCAGAGAGTGTGGTGTCAGAGAGTGTAGGATGTGAGTGCAGAGAGTGTAGGATGTGAGTGCAGAGAGTGTGGTGCCAGAGAGTGTAGGATGTGAGTGCAGACAGTGTAGGAGGTGAGTGCAGAGAGTGCGGGATGTGAGTGCAGAGAATGTGGTGCTAGAGAGTGCGGGATGTGAGTGCAGAGAGTGTGGTGCCAGAGAGTGTAGGATGTGAGTGCAGAGAGTGTAGGATGTGAGTGCAGAGAGTGTGGTGCCAGAGAGTGTAGGATGTGAGTGCAGAGAGTGTGCTGCTAGAGAGTGCGGGATGTGAGTGCAGAGAGTGTGGTGCCAGAGAGTGTGGGATGTTAGTGCAGAGAGTGTAGGAGGTGAGTGCAGAGAGTGTGGTGCCAGAGAGTGTAGGAGGTGAGTGCAGAGAGTGTGGTGCCAGAGAGTGTAGGATGTGAGTGCAAAGAGTGTTGTACCAGAGAGTGTAGGATGTGAGTGCAGAGAGTGTGGTGCCAGAGAGTGTAGGATGTGAGTGCAGACAGTGTAGGAGGTGAGTGCAGAGAGTGCGGGATGTGAGTGCAGAGAATGTGGTGCTAGAGAGTGCGGGATGTGAGTGCAGAGAGTGTGGTGCCAGAGAGTGTAGGATGTGAGTGCAGAGAGTGTAGGATGTGAGTGCAGAGAGTGTGGTGCCAGAGAGTGTAGGATGTGAGTGCAGAGAGTGTGCTGCTAGAGAGTGCGGGATGTGAGTGCAGAGAGTGTGGTGCCAGAGAGTGTGGGATGTTAGTGCAGAGAGTGTAGGAGGTGAGTGCAGAGAGTGTGGTGCCAGAGAGTGTAGGATGTGAGTGCAGGGAGTGTGGTGCCAGAGAGTGCGGGATGTGAGTGCAGAGAGTGTGGTGCCAGAGAGTGTAGGATGTGAGTGCAGAGAGTGTGGTGCCAGAGAGTGTAGGATGTGAGTGCAGAGAGTGCGGGATGTGAGTGCAGAGAGTGTGGTGCCAGAGAGTGTAGGATGTGAGTGCAGAGAGTGTAGGATGTGAGTGCAGAGAGTGTGGTGCCAGAGAGTGTAGGAGGTGAGTGCAGAGAGTGTAGGAGGTGAGTGCAGAGAGTATGGTGCTAGAGAGTGTAGGAGGTGAGTGCAGAGAGTGTGGTGCCAGAGAGTATGGGATGTGAGTGCAGAGAGTGTAGGATGAGTGTAGAGAGTGTGGTGCCAGAGAGTGTAGGAGGTGAGTGCAGAGAGTGTAGGAGGTGAGTGCAGAGAGTGTAGGATGTGAGTGCGGAGAGTGTGGTGCCAGAGAGTGTAGGATGTGAGTGCAGAGAGTGCGGGATGTGAGTGCAAAGAGTGTGGTGCTAGAGAGTGCGGGATGTGAGTGCAGAGAGTGTGGTGCTAGAGAGTGTAGGAGGTGAGTGCAGAGAGTGTGGTGCTAGAGAGTTTAGGAGGTGAGTGCAGAGAGTGTGGTGCCTGAGAGTGTAGGAGGTGAGTGCCGAGAGTGTGGTGCAAGAGAGTGTAGGATGTGAGTGCAGAGAGTGTGGTGTCAGAGAGTGTAGGATGTGAGTGCAGAGAGTGTGGTGCCAGAGAGTGTAGGAGGTGAGTGCAGAGAGTGTGGTGCCAGAGAGTGTAGGATGTGAGTGCAAAGAGTGTTGTACCAGAGAGTGTAGGATGTGAGTGCAGAGAGTGTAGGATGTGAGTGCAGAGAGTGTGGTGCCAGAGAGTGTAGGATGTGAGTGCAGACAGTGTAGGAGGTGAGTGCAGAGAGTGCGGGATGTGAGTGCAGAGAATGTGGTGCTAGAGAGTGCGGGATGTGAGTGCAGAGAGTGTGGTGCCAGAGAGTGTAGGATGTAAGTGCAGAGAGTGTAGGATGTGAGTGCAGAGAGTGTGGTGCCAGAGAGTGTAGGATGTGAGTGCAGAGAGTGTGCTGCTAGAGAGTGCGGGATGTGAGTGCAGAGAGTGTGGTGCCAGAGAGTGTGGGATGTTAGTGCAGAGAGTGTGGTGCCAGAGAGTGTAGGAGGTGAGTGCAGAGAGTGTGGTGCCAGAGAGTGTAGGATGTGAGTGCAGGGAGTGTGGTGCCAGAGAGTGCGGGATGTGAGTGCAGAGAGTGTGGTGCCAGAGAGTGTAGGATGTGAGTGCAGAGAGTGTGGTGCCAGAGAGTGTAGGATGTGAGTGCAGAGAGTGTGCTGCTAGAGAGTGCGGGATGTGAGTGCAGAGAGTGTGGTGCCAGAGAGTGTAGGATGTGAGTGCAGAGAGTGTAGGATGTGAGTGCAGAGAGTGTGGTGCCAGAGAGTGCGGGATGTGAGTGCAGAAAGTGTGGTGCCAGAGAGTGCAGGATGTGAGTGCAGAGAGTGTGGTGCCAGAGAGTGCGGGATGTGAGTGCAGAGAGTGTGGTGCCGGAGAGTGTAGGATGTGAGTGCAGAGAGTGTGGTGCAAGAGAGTGTAGGAGGTGAGTGCAGAGAGTGTGGTGCCAGAGAGTGTAGGATGTGAGTGCAGAGAGTGTAGGAGGTGAGTGCAGAGAGTGTGGTGCCAGAGAGTGTGGGATGTGAGTGCAGAGAGTGTGGTGCCAGAGAGTGTAGGATGTGAGTGCAGGGAGTGTGGTGCCAGAGAGTGCGGGATGTGAGTGCGGAGAGTGTGGTGCCAGAGAGTGTAGGAGGTGAGTGCAAAGAGTATAGGATGAGAGTGTGGTGCCAGAGAGTGTAGGATGTGAGTGCAGAGATTGTGGTGCCAGAGAGTGTAGGATGTGAGTGCAGAGAGTGTGGTGCCAGAGAGTGTAGGAGGTGAGTGCAGAGAGTGTAGGATGTGAGTGCAGAGAGTGTGGTGCCAGAGAGTGTAGGAGGTGAGTGCAGAGAGTGTAGGATGTGAGTGCAGAGAGTGTAGGAGGTGAGTGCAGAGAGTGTAGGAGGTGAATGCGGCGAGTGTGGTGCCAGAGAGTGCAGGATGTGAGTGCAAAGAGTACGGTGCCAGAGAGTGTGGGATGTGGGTGCAGAAAGTGTGGTGCTAGAGAGTGTAGAAGGTGAGTGCAGAGAGTGTGGTGCCAGAGAGTAAAGGATGTGAGTGCAGAGAGTGTGGTGCCAGTGAGTGCAGAGAGTGTGGTGCCAGAAAGTGTAGGAGGTGAGTGCAGAGAGTGTAGGAAGTGAATGCGGAGAGTGTGGTGCCAGAGAGTGCAGGATGTGAGTGCAAAGAGTGTGGTGCCAGAGAGTGTGGGATGAGGGTGCAGAAAGTGTGGTGCTAGAGAGTGTAGGAAGTGAGTGCAGAGAGTGTGGTGCCAGAGAGTATAGGATGTGAGTGCAGAGAGTGTGGTGCCAGTGAGTGCAGAGAGTGTGGTGCCAGAGAGTGTAGGAGGTGAGTGCAGAGTGTGGTGCCAGAGAGTATGGGATGTGAGTGCAGAGAGTGTAGGATGTGAGTGCAGAGAGTGCAGGATGAGAGTGTAGAGAGTGTGGTGCCAGAGAGTGTAGGAGGTGAGTGCGGAGAGTGTGGTGCCAGAGAGTGTAGGAGGTGAGTGCAGAGAGTGTGGTGCCAGAGAGTGTAGGTAGTGAGTGCAGAGAGTGTAGGAGGTGAGTGCAGAGAGTATAGGATGAGAGTGTGGTGCCAGAGAGTGTAGGATGTGAGTGCAGAGAGTGTGGTGCCAGAGAGTGTAGGATGTGAGTGCAGAGAGTGTGGTGCCAGAGAGTGTAGGAGGTAAGTGCAGAGAGTGTAGGATGTGAGTGCAGAGAGTGTGGTGCCAGAGAGTGTAGGAGGTGAGTGCAGAGAGTGTAGGATGTGAGAGCAGAGAGTGTGGTGCCAGAGAGTATGGGATGTGAGTGCAGAGAGTGTAGGTAGTGAGTGCAGAGATTGTGGTGCCAGAGAGTGTAGGAGGTGAGTGCAGAGAGTGTGGTGCCAGAGAGTGTAGGAGGTGAGTGCAGAGAGTGTGGTGCTAGAGAGTGTAGGAGGTGAGTGCAGAGAGTGTGGTGCCAGAGAGTGTAGGAGGTGAGTGCAGAGAGTGTGGTGCCAGAGAGTGTAGGATGTGAGTGCAGAGAGAGTGGTGCCAGAGAGTGTAGGTAGTGAGTGCAGAGAGTGTGGTGCCAGAGAGGGTAGGAGGTGAGTGCAGAGAGTGTGGTGCCAGATAGTGTAGAAGGTGAGTGCAGAGAGTGTAGGAGGTGAGTGCAGAGTGTGTGGTGCCAGAGAGTGTAGGAGGTGAGTGCAGAGAGTGTGGTGCCAGAGAGTGTAGGAGGTGAGTGCAGAGAGTGTGGTGCCAGATAGTGTAGAAGGTGAGTGCAGAGAGTGTAGGAGGTGAGTGCAGAGAGTGTGGTGCCAGAGAGTGTAGGAGGTGAGTGCAGAGAGTGTGGTGCCAGAGAGTGTAGGAGGTGAGTGCAGAAAGGTGGTGCCAGAGAGTGTAGGATGTGAGTGCAGAGAGTGTGGTGCTAGTGAGTGTAGGTGGTGAGTGCAGAGAGTGTAGGAGGTGAGTGCAGAGAGTGTGGGATGTGAGTGCAGAGAGTGTGGTGCCAGAGAGTGTAGGATGTGAGTGCAGAGAGTGTAGGAGGTGAGTGCAGAGAGTGTGGTGCCAGAGAGTGCGGGATGTGAGTCCAGAGAGTGTGGTGCCAGAGAGTGTAGGAGGTGAGTGCAGATAGTGTAGGATGTGAGTGCAGAGAGTGTGGTGCCAGAGAGTGTAGGAGGTGAGTGCAGAGAGTGTAGGAGGTGAGTGCAGAGAGTATGGTGCTAGAGAGTGTAGGAGGTGAGTGCAGAGAGTGTGGTGCCAGAGAGTGTAGGATGTGAGTGCAGGGAGTGTGGTGCCAGAGAGTGCGGGATGTGAGTGCGGAGAGTGTGGTGCCAGAGAGTGTAGGAGGTGAGTGCAAAGAGTATAGGATGAGAGTGTGGTGCCAGAGAGTGTAGGATGTGAGTGCAGAGATTGTGGTGCCAGAGAGTGTAGGATGTGAGTGCAGAGAGTGTGGTGCCAGAGAGTGTAGGAGGTGAGTGCAGAGAGTGTAGGATGTGAGTGCAGAGAGTGTGGTGCCAGAGAGTGTAGGAGGTGAGTGCAGAGAGTGTAGGATGTGAGTGCAGAGAGTGTAGGAGGTGAGTGCAGAGAGTGTAGGAGGTGAATGCGGCGAGTGTGGTGCCAGAGAGTGCAGGATGTGAGTGCAAAGAGTACGGTGCCAGAGAGTGTGGGATGTGGGTGCAGAAAGTGTGGTGCTAGAGAGTGTAGAAGGTGAGTGCAGAGAGTGTGGTGCCAGAGAGTGCAGGATGTGAGTGCAAAGAGTGTGGTGCCAGAGAGTGTGGGATGTGGGTGCAGAGAGTGTGGTGCTAGAGAGTGTAGGAGGTGAGTGCAAAGAGTATAGGATGAGAGTGTGGTGCCAGAGAGTGTAGGATGTGAGTGCAGAGAATGTGGTGCCAGAGAGTGTAGGATGTGAGTGCAGAGAGTGTGGTGCCAGAGAGTGTAGGAGGTGAGTGCAGAGAGTGTAGGATGTGAGTGCAGAGAGTGTGGTGCCAGAGAGTGTAGGAGGTGAGTGCAGAGAGTGTAGGAGGTGAGTGCAGAGAGTATGGTGCTAGAGAGTGGAGGAGGTGAGTGCAGAGAGTGTGGTGCCAGAGAGTATGGGATGTGAGTGCAGAGAGTGTAGGATGAGTGTAGAGAGTGTGGTGCCAGAGAGTGTAGGAGGTGAGTGCAGAGAGTGTAGGAGGTGAGTGCAGAGAGTGTAGGATGTGAGTGCGGAGAGTGTGGTGCCAGAGAGTGTAGGATGTGAGTGCAGAGAGTGCGGGATGTGAGTGCAAAGAGTGTGATACTAGAGAGTGCGGGATGTGAGTGCAGAGAGTGTGGTGCTAGAGAGTGTAGGAGGTGAGTGCAGAGAGTGTGGTGCTAGAGAGTGTAGGAGGTGAGTGCAGAGAGTGTGATGCCAGAGAGTGTAGGAGGTGAGTGCGGAGAGTGTGGTGCCAGAGAGTGTAGGATGTGAGTGCCGAGAGTGTGGTGCAAGAGAGTGTAGGATGTGAGTGCAGAGAGTGTGGTGTCAGAGAGTGTAGGATGTGAGTGCAGAGAGTGTGGTGCCAGAGAGTGTAGGAGGTGAGTGCAGAGAGTGTGGTGCCAGAGAGTGTAGGATGTGAGTGCAAAGAGTGTTGTACCAGAGAGTGTAGGATGTGAGTGCAGAGAGTGTAGGATGTGAGTGCAGAGAGTGTGGTGCCAGAGAGTGTAGGATGTGAGTGCAGACAGTGTAGGAGGTGAGTGCAGAGAGTGCGGGATGTGAGTGCAGAGAATGTGGTGCTAGAGAGTGCGGGATGTGAGTGCAGAGAGTGTGGTGCCAGAGAGTGTAGGATGTGAGTGCAGAGAGTGTAGGATGTGAGTGCAGAGAGTGTGGTGCCAGAGAGTGTAGGATGTGAGTGCAGAGAGTGTGCTGCTAGAGAGTGCGGGATGTGAGTGCAGAGAGTGTGGTGCCAGAGAGTGTGGGATGTTAGTGCAGAGAGTGTAGGAGGTGAGTGCAGAGAGTGTGGTGCCAGAGAGTGTAGGAGGTGAGTGCAGAGAGTGTAGGAGGTGAGTGCAGAGAGTATGGTGCTAGAGAGTGTAGGAGGTGAGTGCAGAGAGTGTGGTGCCAGAGAGTATGGGATGTGAGTGCAGAGAGTGTAGGATGAGTGTAGAGAGTGTGGTGCCAGAGAGTGTAGGAGGTGAGTGCAGAGAGTGTAGGAGGTGAGTGCAGAGAGTGTAGGATGTGAGTGCGGAGAGTGTGGTGCCAGAGAGTGTAGGATGTGAGTGCAGAGAGTGCGGGATGTGAGTGCAAAGAGTGTGGTGCTAGAGAGTGCGGGATGTGAGTGCAGAGAGTGTGGTGCTAGAGAGTGTAGGAGGTGAGTGCAGAGAGTGTGGTGCTAGAGAGTGTAGGAGGTGAGTGCAGAGAGTGTGGTGCCAGAGAGTGTAGGAGGTGAGTGCGGAGAGTGTGGTGCCAGAGAGTGTAGGATGTGAGTGCCGAGAGTGTGGTGCAAGAGAGTGTAGGATGTGAGTGCAGAGAGTGTGGTGTCAGAGAGTGTAGGATGTGAGTGCAGAGAGTGTGGTGCCAGAGAGTGTAGGAGGTGAGTGCAGAGAGTGTGGTGCCAGAGAGTGTAGGATGTGAGTGCAAAGAGTGTTGTACCAGAGAGTGTAGGATGTGAGTGCAGAGAGTGTAGGATGTGAGTGCAGAGAGTGTGGTGCCAGAGAGTGTAGTATGTGAGTGCAGACAGTGTAGGAGGTGAGTGCAGAGAGTGCGGGATGTGAGTGCAGAGAATGTGGTGCTAGAGAGTGCGGGATGTGAGTGCAGAGAGTGTGGTGCCAGAGAGTGTAGGATGTGAGTGCAGAGAGTGTAGGATGTGAGTGCAGAGAGTGTGGTGCCAGAGAGTGTAGGATGTGAGTGCAGAGAGTGTGCTGCTAGAGAGTGCGGGATGTGAGTGCAGAGAGTGTGGTGCCAGAGAGTGTGGGATGTTAGTGCAGAGAGTGTAGGAGGTGAGTGCAGAGAGTGTGGTGCCAGAGAGTGTAGGATGTGAGTGCAGGGAGTGTGGTGCCAGAGAGTGCGGGATGTGAGTGCAGAGAGTGTGGTGCCAGAGAGTGTAGGATGTGAGTGCAGAGAGTGTGGTGCCAGAGAGTGTAGGATGTGAGTGCAGAGAGTGCGGGATGTGAGTGCAGAGAGTGTGGTGCCAGAGAGTGTAGGATGTGAGTGCAGAGAGTGTAGGATGTGAGTGCAGAGAGTGTGGTGCCAGAGAGTGTAGGAGGTGAGTGCAGAGAGTGTAGGAGGTGAGTGCAGAGAGTATGGTGCTAGAGAGTGTAGGAGGTGAGTGCAGAGAGTGTGGTGCCAGAGAGTATGGGATGTGAGTGCAGAGAGTGTAGGATGAGTGTAGAGAGTGTGGTGCCAGAGAGTGTAGGAGGTGAGTGCAGAGAGTGTAGGAGGTGAGTGTAGAGAGTGTAGGATGTGAGTGCGGAGAGTGTGGTGCCAGAGAGTGTAGGATGTGAGTGCAGAGAGTGCGGGATGTGAGTGCAAAGAGTGTGGTGCTAGAGAGTGCGGGATGTGAGTGCAGAGAGTGTGGTGCTAGAGAGTGTAGGAGGTGAGTGCAGAGAGTGTGGTGCTAGAGAGTTTAGGAGGTGAGTGCAGAGAGTGTGGTGCCTGAGAGTGTAGGAGGTGAGTGCCGAGAGTGTGGTGCAAGAGAGTGTAGGATGTGAGTGCAGAGAGTGTGGTGTCAGAGAGTGTAGGATGTGAGTGCAGAGAGTGTGGTGCCAGAGAGTGTAGGAGGTGAGTGCAGAGAGTGTGGTGCCAGAGAGTGTAGGATGTGAGTGCAAAGAGTGTTGTACCAGAGAGTGTAGGATGTGAGTGCAGAGAGTGTAGGATGTGAGTGCAGAGAGTGTGGTGCCAGAGAGTGTAGGATGTGAGTGCAGACAGTGTAGGAGGTGAGTGCAGAGAGTGCGGGATGTGAGTGCAGAGAATGTGGTGCTAGAGAGTGCGGGATGTGAGTGCAGAGAGTGTGGTGCCAGAGAGTGTAGGATGTAAGTGCAGAGAGTGTAGGATGTGAGTGCAGAGAGTGTGGTGCCAGAGAGTGTAGGATGTGAGTGCAGAGAGTGTGCTGCTAGAGAGTGCGGGATGTGAGTGCAGAGAGTGTGGTGCCAGAGAGTGTGGGATGTTAGTGCAGAGAGTGTGGTGCCAGAGAGTGTAGGAGGTGAGTGCAGAGAGTGTGGTGCCAGAGAGTGTAGGATGTGAGTGCAGGGAGTGTGGTGCCAGAGAGTGCGGGATGTGAGTGCAGAGAGTGTGGTGCCAGAGAGTGTAGGATGTGAGTGCAGAGAGTGTGGTGCCAGAGAGTGTAGGATGTGAGTGCAGAGAGTGTGCTGCTAGAGAGTGCGGGATGTGAGTGCAGAGAGTGTGGTGCCAGAGAGTGTAGGATGTGAGTGCAGAGAGTGTAGGATGTGAGTGCAGAGAGTGTGGTGCCAGAGAGTGCGGGATGTGAGTGCAAAAAGTGTGGTGCCAGAGAGTGCAGGATGTGAGTGCAGAGAGTGTGGTGCCAGAGAGTGCGGGATGTGAGTGCAGAGAGTGTGGTGCCGGAGAGTGTAGGATGTGAGTGCAGAGAGTGTGGTGCAAGAGAGTGTAGGAGGTGAGTGCAGAGAGTGTGGTGCCAGAGAGTGTAGGATGTGAGTGCAGAGAGTGTAGGAGGTGAGTGCAGAGAGTGTGGTGCCAGAGAGTGTGGGATGTGAGTGCAGAGAGTGTGGTGCCAGAGAGTGTAGGATGTGAGTGCAGGGAGTGTGGTGCCAGAGAGTGCGGGATGTGAGTGCGGAGAGTGTGGTGCCAGAGAGTGTAGGAGGTGAGTGCAAAGAGTATAGGATGAGAGTGTGGTGCCAGAGAGTGTAGGATGTGAGTGCAGAGATTGTGGTGCCAGAGAGTGTAGGATGTGAGTGCAGAGAGTGTGGTGCCAGAGAGTGTAGGAGGTGAGTGCAGAGAGTGTAGGATGTGAGTGCAGAGAGTGTGGTGCCAGAGAGTGTAGGAGGTGAGTGCAGAGAGTGTAGGATGTGAGTGCAGAGAGTGTAGGAGGTGAGTGCAGAGAGTGTAGGAGGTGAATGCGGCGAGTGTGGTGCCAGAGAGTGCAGGATGTGAGTGCAAAGAGTACGGTGCCAGAGAGTGTGGGATGTGGGTGCAGAAAGTGTGGTGCTAGAGAGTGTAGAAGGTGAGTGCAGAGAGTGTGGTGCCAGAGAGTAAAGGATGTGAGTGCAGAGAGTGTGGTGCCAGTGAGTGCAGAGAGTGTGGTGCCAGAAAGTGTAGGAGGTGAGTGCAGAGAGTGTAGGAAGTGAATGCGGAGAGTGTGGTGCCAGAGAGTGCAGGATGTGAGTGCAAAGAGTGTGGTGCCAGAGAGTGTGGGATGAGGGTGCAGAAAGTGTGGTGCTAGAGAGTGTAGGAGGTGAGTGCAGAGAGTGTGGTGCCAGAGAGTATAGGATGTGAGTGCAGAGAGTGTGGTGCCAGTGAGTGCAGAGAGTGTGGTGCCAGAGAGTGTAGGAGGTGAGTGCAGAGTGTGGTGCCAGAGAGTATGGGATGTGAGTGCAGAGAGTGTAGGATGTGAGTGCAGAGAGTGCAGGATGAGAGTGTAGAGAGTGTGGTGCCAGAGAGTGTAGGAGGTGAGTGCGGAGAGTGTGGTGCCAGAGAGTGTAGGAGGTGAGTGCAGAGAGTGTGGTGCCAGAGAGTGTAGGTAGTGAGTGCAGAGAGTGTAGGAGGTGAGTGCAGAGAGTATAGGATGAGAGTGTGGTGCCAGAGAGTGTAGGATGTGAGTGCAGAGAGTGTGGTGCCAGAGAGTGTAGGAGGTGAGTGCAGAGAGTGTAGGATGTGAGAGCAGAGAGTGTGGTGCCAGAGAGTATGGGATGTGAGTGCAGAGAGTGTAGGATGTGAGTGCAGAGAGTGTAGGATGAGAGTGCGGAGAGTGTGGTGCCAGAGAGTGTAGGTAGTGAGTGCAGAGATTGTGGTGCCAGAGAGTGTAGGAGGTGAGTGCAGAGAGTGTGGTGCCAGAGAGTGTAGGAGGTGAGTGCAGAGAGTGTGGTGCTAGAGAGTGTAGGAGGTGAGTGCAGAGAGTGTGGTGCCAGAGAGTGTAGGAGGTGAGTGCAGAGAGTGTGGTGCCAGAGAGTGTAGGATGTGAGTGCAGAGAGAGTGGTGCCAGAGAGTGTAGGTAGTGAGTGCAGAGAGTGTGGTGCCAGAGAGGGTAGGAGGTGAGTGCAGAGAGTGTGGTGCCAGATAGTGTAGAAGGTGAGTGCAGAGAGTGTAGGAGGTGAGTGCAGAGTGTGTGGTGCCAGAGAGTGTAGGAGGTGAGTGCAGAGAGTGTGGTGCCAGAGAGTGTAGGAGGTGAGTGCAGAGAGTGTGGTGCCAGATAGTGTAGAAGGTGAGTGCAGAGAGTGTAGGAGGTGAGTGCAGAGAGTGTGGTGCCAGAGAGTGTAGGAGGTGAGTGCAGAGAGTGTGGTGCCAGAGAGTGTAGGAGGTGAGTGCAGAAAGGTGGTGCCAGAGAGTGTAGGATGTGAGTGCAGAGAGTGTGGTGCTAGTGAGTGTAGGTGGTGAGTGCAGAGAGTGTAGGAGGTGAGTGCAGAGAGTGTGGGATGTGAGTGCAGAGAGTGTGGTGCCAGAGAGTGTAGGATGTGAGTGCAGAGAGTGTAGGAGGTGAGTGCAGAGAGTGTGGTGCCAGAGAGTGCGGGATGTGAGTCCAGAGAGTGTGGTGCCAGAGAGTGTAGGAGGTGAGTGCAGATAGTGTAGGATGTGAGTGCAGAGAGTGTGGTGCCAGAGAGTGTAGGAGGTGAGTGCAGAGAGTGTAGGAGGTGAGTGCAGAGAGTATGGTGCTAGAGAGTGTAGGAGGTGAGTGCAGAGAGTGTGGTGCCAGAGAGTATGGGATGTGAGTGCAGAGAGTGTAGGATGAGTGTAGAGAGTGTGGTGCCAGAGAGTGTAGGAGGTGAGTGCAGAGAGTGTAGGAGGTGAGTGCAGAGAGTGTAGGATGTGAGTGCGGAGAGTGTGGTGCCAGAGAGTGTAGGATGTGAGTGCAGAGAGTGCGGGATGTGAGTGCAAAGAGTGTGGTGCTAGAGAGTGCGGGATGTGAGTGCAGAGAGTGTGGTGCTAGAGAGTGTAGGAGGTGAGTGCAGAGAGTGTGGTGCTAGAGAGTGTAGGAGGTGAGTGCAGAGAGTGTGATGCCAGAGAGTGTAGGAGGTGAGTGCGGAGAGTGTGGTGCCAGAGAGTGTAGGATGTGAGTGCCGAGAGTGTGGTGCAAGAGAGTGTAGGATGTGAGTGCAGAGAGTGTGGTGTCAGAGAGTGTAGGATGTGAGTGCAGAGAGTGTGGTGTCAGAGAGTGTAGGATGTGAGTGCAGAGAGTGTAGGATGTGAGTGCAGAGAGTGTGGTGCCAGAGAGTGTAGGATGTGAGTGCAGACAGTGTAGGAGGTGAGTGCAGAGAGTGCGGGATGTGAGTGCAGAGAATGTGGTGCTAGAGAGTGCGGGATGTGAGTGCAGAGAGTGTGGTGCCAGAGAGTGTAGGATGTGAGTGCAGAGAGTGTAGGATGTGAGTGCAGAGAGTGTGGTGCCAGAGAGTGTAGGATGTGAGTGCAGAGAGTGTGCTGCTAGAGAGTGCGGGATGTGAGTGCAGAGAGTGTGGTGCCAGAGAGTGTGGGATGTTAGTGCAGAGAGTGTAGGAGGTGAGTGCAGAGAGTGTGGTGCCAGAGAGTGTAGGAGGTGAGTGCAGAGAGTGTGGTGCCAGAGAGTGTAGGATGTGAGTGCAAAGAGTGTTGTACCAGAGAGTGTAGGATGTGAGTGCAGAGAGTGTGGTGCCAGAGAGTGTAGGATGTGAGTGCAGACAGTGTAGGAGGTGAGTGCAGAGAGTGCGGGATGTGAGTGCAGAGAATGTGGTGCTAGAGAGTGCGGGATGTGAGTGCAGAGAGTGTGGTGCCAGAGAGTGTAGGATGTGAGTGCAGAGAGTGTAGGATGTGAGTGCAGAGAGTGTGGTGCCAGAGAGTGTAGGATGTGAGTGCAGAGAGTGTGCTGCTAGAGAGTGCGGGATGTGAGTGCAGAGAGTGTGGTGCCAGAGAGTGTGGGATGTTAGTGCAGAGAGTGTAGGAGGTGAGTGCAGAGAGTGTGGTGCCAGAGAGTGTAGGATGTGAGTGCAGGGAGTGTGGTGCCAGAGAGTGCGGGATGTGAGTGCAGAGAGTGTGGTGCCAGAGAGTGTAGGATGTGAGTGCAGAGAGTGTGGTGCCAGAGAGTGTAGGATGTGAGTGCAGAGAGTGCGGGATGTGAGTGCAGAGAGTGTGGTGCCAGAGAGTGTAGGATGTGAGTGCAGAGAGTGTAGGATGTGAGTGCAGAGAGTGTGGTGCCAGAGAGTGTAGGAGGTGAGTGCAGAGAGTGTAGGAGGTGAGTGCAGAGAGTATGGTGCTAGAGAGTGTAGGAGGTGAGTGCAGAGAGTGTGGTGCCAGAGAGTATGGGATGTGAGTGCAGAGAGTGTAGGATGAGTGTAGAGAGTGTGGTGCCAGAGAGTGTAGGAGGTGAGTGCAGAGAGTGTAGGAGGTGAGTGCAGAGAGTGTAGGATGTGAGTGCGGAGAGTGTGGTGCCAGAGAGTGTAGGATGTGAGTGCAGAGAGTGCGGGATGTGAGTGCAAAGAGTGTGGTGCTAGAGAGTGCGGGATGTGAGTGCAGAGAGTGTGGTGCTAGAGAGTGTAGGAGGTGAGTGCAGAGAGTGTGGTGCTAGAGAGTTTAGGAGGTGAGTGCAGAGAGTGTGGTGCCTGAGAGTGTAGGAGGTGAGTGCCGAGAGTGTGGTGCAAGAGAGTGTAGGATGTGAGTGCAGAGAGTGTGGTGTCAGAGAGTGTAGGATGTGAGTGCAGAGAGTGTGGTGCCAGAGAGTGTAGGAGGTGAGTGCAGAGAGTGTGGTGCCAGAGAGTGTAGGATGTGAGTGCAAAGAGTGTTGTACCAGAGAGTGTAGGATGTGAGTGCAGAGAGTGTAGGATGTGAGTGCAGAGAGTGTGGTGCCAGAGAGTGTAGGATGTGAGTGCAGACAGTGTAGGAGGTGAGTGCAGAGAGTGCGGGATGTGAGTGCAGAGAATGTGGTGCTAGAGAGTGCGGGATGTGAGTGCAGAGAGTGTGGTGCCAGAGAGTGTAGGATGTAAGTGCAGAGAGTGTAGGATGTGAGTGCAGAGAGTGTGGTGCCAGAGAGTGTAGGATGTGAGTGCAGAGAGTGTGCTGCTAGAGAGTGCGGGATGTGAGTGCAGAGAGTGTGGTGCCAGAGAGTGTGGGATGTTAGTGCAGAGAGTGTGGTGCCAGAGAGTGTAGGAGGTGAGTGCAGAGAGTGTGGTGCCAGAGAGTGTAGGATGTGAGTGCAGGGAGTGTGGTGCCAGAGAGTGCGGGATGTGAGTGCAGAGAGTGTGGTGCCAGAGAGTGTAGGATGTGAGTGCAGAGAGTGTGGTGCCAGAGAGTGTAGGATGTGAGTGCAGAGAGTGTGCTGCTAGAGAGTGCGGGATGTGAGTGCAGAGAGTGTGGTGCCAGAGAGTGTAGGATGTGAGTGCAGAGAGTGTAGGATGTGAGTGCAGAGAGTGTGGTGCCAGAGAGTGCGGGATGTGAGTGCAGAAAGTGTGGTGCCAGAGAGTGCAGGATGTGAGTGCAGAGAGTGTGGTGCCAGAGAGTGCGGGATGTGAGTGCAGAGAGTGTGGTGCCGGAGAGTGTAGGATGTGAGTGCAGAGAGTGTGGTGCAAGAGAGTGTAGGAGGTGAGTGCAGAGAGTGTGGTGCCAGAGAGTGTAGGATGTGAGTGCAGAGAGTGTAGGAGGTGAGTGCAGAGAGTGTGGTGCCAGAGAGTGTGGGATGTGAGTGCAGAGAGTGTGGTGCCAGAGAGTGTAGGATGTGAGTGCAGGGAGTGTGGTGCCAGAGAGTGCGGGATGTGAGTGCGGAGAGTGTGGTGCCAGAGAGTGTAGGAGGTGAGTGCAAAGAGTATAGGATGAGAGTGTGGTGCCAGAGAGTGTAGGATGTGAGTGCAGAGATTGTGGTGCCAGAGAGTGTAGGATGTGAGTGCAGAGAGTGTGGTGCCAGAGAGTGTAGGAGGTGAGTGCAGAGAGTGTAGGATGTGAGTGCAGAGAGTGTGGTGCCAGAGAGTGTAGGAGGTGAGTGCAGAGAGTGTAGGATGTGAGTGCAGAGAGTGTAGGAGGTGAGTGCAGAGAGTGTAGGAGGTGAATGCGGCGAGTGTGGTGCCAGAGAGTGCAGGATGTGAGTGCAAAGAGTACGGTGCCAGAGAGTGTGGGATGTGGGTGCAGAAAGTGTGGTGCTAGAGAGTGTAGAAGGTGAGTGCAGAGAGTGTGGTGCCAGAGAGTAAAGGATGTGAGTGCAGAGAGTGTGGTGCCAGTGAGTGCAGAGAGTGTGGTGCCAGAAAGTGTAGGAGGTGAGTGCAGAGAGTGTAGGAAGTGAATGCGGAGAGTGTGGTGCCAGAGAGTGCAGGATGTGAGTGCAAAGAGTGTGGTGCCAGAGAGTGTGGGATGAGGGTGCAGAAAGTGTGGTGCTAGAGAGTGTAGGAGGTGAGTGCAGAGAGTGTGGTGCCAGAGAGTATAGGATGTGAGTGCAGAGAGTGTGGTGCCAGTGAGTGCAGAGAGTGTGGTGCCAGAGAGTGTAGGAGGTGAGTGCAGAGTGTGGTGCCAGAGAGTATGGGATGTGAGTGCAGAGAGTGTAGGATGTGAGTGCAGAGAGTGCAGGATGAGAGTGTAGAGAGTGTGGTGCCAGAGAGTGTAGGAGGTGAGTGCGGAGAGTGTGGTGCCAGAGAGTGTAGGAGGTGAGTGCAGAGAGTGTGGTGCCAGAGAGTGTAGGTAGTGAGTGCAGAGAGTGTAGGAGGTGAGTGCAGAGAGTATAGGATGAGAGTGTGGTGCCAGAGAGTGTAGGATGTGAGTGCAGAGAGTGTGGTGCCAGAGAGTGTAGGATGTGAGTGCAGAGAGTGTGGTGCCAGAGAGTGTAGGAGGTAAGTGCAGAGAGTGTAGGATGTGAGTGCAGAGAGTGTGGTGCCAGAGAGTGTAGGAGGTGAGTGCAGAGAGTGTAGGATGTGAGAGCAGAGAGTGTGGTGCCAGAGAGTATGGGATGTGAGTGCAGAGAGTGTAGGTAGTGAGTGCAGAGATTGTGGTGCCAGAGAGTGTAGGAGGTGAGTGCAGAGAGTGTGGTGCCAGAGAGTGTAGGAGGTGAGTGCAGAGAGTGTGGTGCTAGAGAGTGTAGGAGGTGAGTGCAGAGAGTGTGGTGCCAGAGAGTGTAGGAGGTGAGTGCAGAGAGTGTGGTGCCAGAGAGTGTAGGATGTGAGTGCAGAGAGAGTGGTGCCAGAGAGTGTAGGTAGTGAGTGCAGAGAGTGTGGTGCCAGAGAGGGTAGGAGGTGAGTGCAGAGAGTGTGGTGCCAGATAGTGTAGAAGGTGAGTGCAGAGAGTGTAGGAGGTGAGTGCAGAGTGTGTGGTGCCAGAGAGTGTAGGAGGTGAGTGCAGAGAGTGTGGTGCCAGAGAGTGTAGGAGGTGAGTGCAGAGAGTGTGGTGCCAGATAGTGTAGAAGGTGAGTGCAGAGAGTGTAGGAGGTGAGTGCAGAGAGTGTGGTGCCAGAGAGTGTAGGAGGTGAGTGCAGAGAGTGTGGTGCCAGAGAGTGTAGGAGGTGAGTGCAGAAAGGTGGTGCCAGAGAGTGTAGGATGTGAGTGCAGAGAGTGTGGTGCTAGTGAGTGTAGGTGGTGAGTGCAGAGAGTGTAGGAGGTGAGTGCAGAGAGTGTGGGATGTGAGTGCAGAGAGTGTGGTGCCAGAGAGTGTAGGATGTGAGTGCAGAGAGTGTAGGAGGTGAGTGCAGAGAGTGTGGTGCCAGAGAGTGCGGGATGTGAGTCCAGAGAGTGTGGTGCCAGAGAGTGTAGGAGGTGAGTGCAGATAGTGTAGGATGTGAGTGCAGAGAGTGTGGTGCCAGAGAGTGTAGGAGGTGAGTGCAGAGAGTGTAGGAGGTGAGTGCAGAGAGTATGGTGCTAGAGAGTGTAGGAGGTGAGTGCAGAGAGTGTGGTGCCAGAGAGTGTAGGATGTGAGTGCAGGGAGTGTGGTGCCAGAGAGTGCGGGATGTGAGTGCGGAGAGTGTGGTGCCAGAGAGTGTAGGAGGTGAGTGCAAAGAGTATAGGATGAGAGTGTGGTGCCAGAGAGTGTAGGATGTGAGTGCAGAGATTGTGGTGCCAGAGAGTGTAGGATGTGAGTGCAGAGAGTGTGGTGCCAGAGAGTGTAGGAGGTGAGTGCAGAGAGTGTAGGATGTGAGTGCAGAGAGTGTGGTGCCAGAGAGTGTAGGAGGTGAGTGCAGAGAGTGTAGGATGTGAGTGCAGAGAGTGTAGGAGGTGAGTGCAGAGAGTGTAGGAGGTGAATGCGGCGAGTGTGGTGCCAGAGAGTGCAGGATGTGAGTGCAAAGAGTACGGTGCCAGAGAGTGTGGGATGTGGGTGCAGAAAGTGTGGTGCTAGAGAGTGTAGAAGGTGAGTGCAGAGAGTGTGGTGCCAGAGAGTAAAGGATGTGAGTGCAGAGAGTGTGGTGCCAGTGAGTGCAGAGAGTGTGGTGCCAGAAAGTGTAGGAGGTGAGTGCAGAGAGTGTAGGAAGTGAATGCGGAGAGTGTGGTGCCAGAGAGTGCAGGATGTGAGTGCAAAGAGTGTGGTGCCAGAGAGTGTGGGATGAGGGTGCAGAAAGTGTGGTGCTAGAGAGTGTAGGAGGTGAGTGCAGAGAGTGTGGTGCCAGAGAGTATAGGATGTGAGTGCAGAGAGTGTGGTGCCAGTGAGTGCAGAGAGTGTGGTGCCAGAGAGTGTAGGAGGTGAGTGCAGAGTGTGGTGCCAGAGAGTATGGGATGTGAGTGCAGAGAGTGTAGGATGTGAGTGCAGAGAGTGCAGGATGAGAGTGTAGAGAGTGTGGTGCCAGAGAGTGTAGGAGGTGAGTGCGGAGAGTGTGGTGCCAGAGAGTGTAGGAGGTGAGTGCAGAGAGTGTGGTGCCAGAGAGTGTAGGTAGTGAGTGCAGAGAGTGTAGGAGGTGAGTGCAGAGAGTATAGGATGAGAGTGTGGTGCCAGAGAGTGTAGGATGTGAGTGCAGAGAGTGTGGTGCCAGAGAGTGTAGGATGTGAGTGCAGAGAGTGTGGTGCCAGAGAGTGTAGGAGGTAAGTGCAGAGAGTGTAGGATGTGAGTGCAGAGAGTGTGGTGCCAGAGAGTGTAGGAGGTGAGTGCAGAGAGTGTAGGATGTGAGAGCAGAGAGTGTGGTGCCAGAGAGTATGGGATGTGAGTGCAGAGAGTGTAGGTAGTGAGTGCAGAGATTGTGGTGCCAGAGAGTGTAGGAGGTGAGTGCAGAGAGTGTGGTGCCAGAGAGTGTAGGAGGTGAGTGCAGAGAGTGTGGTGCTAGAGAGTGTAGGAGGTGAGTGCAGAGAGTGTGGTGCCAGAGAGTGTAGGAGGTGAGTGCAGAGAGTGTGGTGCCAGAGAGTGTAGGATGTGAGTGCAGAGAGAGTGGTGCCAGAGAGTGTAGGTAGTGAGTGCAGAGAGTGTGGTGCCAGAGAGGGTAGGAGGTGAGTGCAGAGAGTGTGGTGCCAGATAGTGTAGAAGGTGAGTGCAGAGAGTGTAGGAGGTGAGTGCAGAGTGTGTGGTGCCAGAGAGTGTAGGAGGTGAGTGCAGAGAGTGTGGTGCCAGAGAGTGTAGGAGGTGAGTGCAGAGAGTGTGGTGCCAGATAGTGTAGAAGGTGAGTGCAGAGAGTGTAGGAGGTGAGTGCAGAGAGTGTGGTGCCAGAGAGTGTAGGAGGTGAGTGCAGAGAGTGTGGTGCCAGAGAGTGTAGGAGGTGAGTGCAGAAAGGTGGTGCCAGAGAGTGTAGGATGTGAGTGCAGAGAGTGTGGTGCTAGTGAGTGTAGGTGGTGAGTGCAGAGAGTGTAGGAGGTGAGTGCAGAGAGTGTGGGATGTGAGTGCTGAGAGTGTGGTGCCAGAGAGTGTAGGATGTGAGTGCAGAGAGTGTAGGAGGTGAGTGCAGAGAGTGTGGTGCCAGAGAGTGCGGGATGTGAGTCCAGAGAGTGTGGTGCCAGAGAGTGTAGGAGGTGAGTGCAGATAGTGTAGGATGTGAGTGCAGAGAGTGTGGTGCCAGAGAGTGTAGGAGGTGAGTGCAGAGAGTGTAGGAGGTGAGTGCAGAGAGTATGGTGCTAGAGAGTGTAGGAGGTGAGTGCAGAGAGTGTGGTGCCAGAGAGTATGGGATGTGAGTGCAGAGAGTGTAGGATGAGTGTAGAGAGTGTGGTGCCAGAGAGTGTAGGAGGTGAGTGCAGAGAGTGTAGGAGGTGAGTGCAGAGAGTGTAGGATGTGAGTGCAGAGAGTGCGGGATGTGAGTGCAAAGAGTGTGGTGCTAGAGAGTGCGGGATGTGAGTGCAGAGAGTGTGGTGCTAGAGAGTGTAGGAGGTGAGTGCAGAGAGTGTGGTGCTAGAGAGTGTAGGAGGTGAGTGCAGAGAGTGTGATGCCAGAGAGTGTAGGAGGTGAGTGCGGAGAGTGTGGTGCCAGAGAGTGTAGGATGTGAGTGCCGAGAGTGTGGTGCAAGAGAGTGTAGGATGTGAGTGCAGAGAGTGTGGTGTCAGAGAGTGTAGGATGTGAGTGCAGAGAGTGTGGTGTCAGAGAGTGTAGGATGTGAGTGCAGAGAGTGTAGGATGTGAGTGCAGAGAGTGTGGTGCCAGAGAGTGTAGGATGTGAGTGCAGACAGTGTAGGAGGTGAGTGCAGAGAGTGCGGGATGTGAGTGCAGAGAATGTGGTGCTAGAGAGTGCGGGATGTGAGTGCAGAGAGTGTGGTGCCAGAGAGTGTAGGATGTGAGTGCAGAGAGTGTAGGATGTGAGTGCAGAGAGTGTGGTGCCAGAGAGTGTAGGATGTGAGTGCAGAGAGTGTGCTGCTAGAGAGTGCGGGATGTGAGTGCAGAGAGTGTGGTGCCAGAGAGTGTGGGATGTTAGTGCAGAGAGTGTAGGAGGTGAAAGCAGAGAGTGTGGTGCCAGAGAGTGTAGGAGGTGAGTGCAGAGAGTGTGGTGCCAGAGAGTGTAGGATGTGAGTGCAAAGAGTGTTGTACCAGAGAGTGTAGGATGTGAGTGCAGAGAGTGTAGGATGTGAGTGCAGAGAGTGTGGTGCCAGAGAGTGTAGGATGTGAGTGCAGACAGTGTAGGAGGTGAGTGCAGAGAGTGCGGGATGTGAGTGCAGAGAATGTGGTGCTAGAGAGTGCGGGATGTGAGTGCAGAGAGTGTGGTGCCAGAGAGTGTAAGATGTGAGTGCAGAGAGTGTAGGATGTGAGTGCAGAGAGTGTGGTGCCAGAGAGTGTAGGATGTGAGTGCAGAGAGTGTGCTGCTAGAGAGTGCGGGATGTGAGTGCAGAGAGTGTGGTGCCAGAGAGTGTGGGATGTTAGTGCAGAGAGTGTAGGAGGTGAGTGCAGAGAGTGTGGTGCCAGAGAGTGTAGGATGTGAGTGCAGGGAGTGTGGTTCCAGAGAGTGCGGGATGTGAGTGCAGAGAGTGTGGTGCCAGAGAGTGTAGGATGTGAGTGCAGAGAGTGTGGTGCCAGAGAGTGTAGGATGTGAGTGCAGAGAGTGCGGGATGTGAGTGCAGAGAGTGTGGTGCCAGAGAGTGTAGGATGTGAGTGCAGAGAGTGTAGGATGTGAGTGCAGAGAGTGTGGTGCCAGAGAGTGTAGGAGGTGAGTGCAGAGAGTGTAGGAGGTGAGTGCAGAGAGTATGGTGCTAGAGAGTGTAGGAGGTGAGTGCAGAGAGTGTGGTGCCAGAGAGTATGGGATGTGAGTGCAGAGAGTGTAGGATGAGTGTAGAGAGTGTGGTGCCAGAGAGTGTAGGAGGTGAGTGCAGAGAGTGTAGGAGGTGAGTGCAGAGAGTGTAGGATGTGAGTGCGGAGAGTGTGGTGCCAGAGAGTGTAGGATGTGAGTGCAGAGAGTGCGGGATGTGAGTGCAAAGAGTGTGGTGCTAGAGAGTGCGGGATGTGAGTCCAGAGAGTGTGGTGCCAGAGAGTGTAGGATGTGAGTGCAAAGAGTGTTGTACCAGAGAGTGTAGGATGTGAGTGCAGAGAGTGTAGGATGTGAGTGCAGAGAGTGTGGTGCCAGAGAGTGTAGGATGTGAGTGCAGACAGTGTAGGAGGTGAGTGCAGAGAGTGCGGGATGTGAGTGCAGAGAATGTGGTGCTAGAGAGTGCGGGATGTGAGTGCAGAGAGTGTGGTGCCAGAGAGTGTAGGATGTGAGTGCAGAGAGTGTAGGATGTGAGTGCAGAGAGTGTGGTGCCAGAGAGTGTAGGATGTGAGTGCAGAGAGTGTGCTGCTAGAGAGTGCGGGATGTGAGTGCAGAGAGTGTGGTGCCAGAGAGTGTGGGATGTTAGTGCAGAGAGTGTGGTGCCAGAGAGTGTAGGAGGTGAGTGCAGAGAGTGTGGTGCCAGAGAGTGTAGGATGTGAGTGCAGGGAGTGTGGTGCCAGAGAGTGCGGGATGTGAGTGCAGAGAGTGTGGTGCCAGAGAGTGTAGGATGTGAGTGCAGAGAGTGTAGGATGTGAGGGCAGAGAGTGTGGTGCCAGAGAGTGCGGGATGTGAGTGCAGAAAGTGTGGTGCCAGAGAGTGCAGGATGTGAGTGCAGAGAGTGTGGTGCCAGAGAGTGCGGGATGTGAGTGCAGAGAGTGTGGTGCCGGAGAGTGTAGGATGTGAGTGCAGAGAGTGTGGTGCCAGAGAGTGTAGGAGGTGAGTGCAGAGAGTGTGGTGCCAGAGAGTGTAGGATGTGAGTGCAGAGAGTGTAGGAGGTGAGTGCAGAGAGTGTGGTGCCAGAGAGTGTGGGATGTGAGTGCAGAGAGTGTGGTGCCAGAGAGTGTAGGATGTGAGTGCAGGGAGTGTGGTGCCAGAGAGTGCGGGATGTGAGTGCAGAGAGTGTGGTGCCAGAGAGTGTAGGAGGTGAGTGCAGAGAGTGTGGTGCCAGAGAGTGTAGGATGTGAGTGCAGAGAGTGTGGTCCCAGAGAGTGTAGGAGGTGAGTGCAGAGAGTGTGGTGCCAGAGAGTGTGGGATGTGAGTGCAGAGAGTGTGGTGCCAGAGAGTGTAGGAGGTGAGTGCGGAGAGTGTGGTGCCAGAGAGTGTAGGATGTGAGTGCAGAGAGTGTGGTGCCAGAGAGTGTAGGAGGTGAGTGCAGAGACTGTGGTGCCAGAGAGTGTAGGATGTGAGTGCAGAGAGTGTTAGCCAGAGAGTGTAGGAGGTGAGTGCAGAGAGTGTGGTGCTAGAGAGTGCAGGATGTGAGTGCAGAGAGTGTGTAGCTAGAGAGTGTAGGATGTGAGTGCAGAGAGTGCAGGATGAGAGTGTAGAGAGTGTGGTGCCAGAGAGTGTAGGAGGTGAGTGCAGAGAGTGTGGTGCCAGATAGTGTAGGAGGTGAGTGCAGAGAGTGTGGTGCCAGAGAGTGTAGGTAGTGAGTGCAGAGAGTATAGGATGAGAGTGTGGTGCCAGAGAGTGTAGGATGTGAGTGCAGAGAGTGTGGTGCCAGAGAGTGTAGGAGGTGAGTGCAGAGAGTGTAGGATGTGAGTGCAGAGAGTGTGGTGCCAGAGAGTGTAGGAGGTGAGTGCAGAGAGTGTAGGATGTGAGAGCAGAGAGTGTGGTGCCAGAGAGTATGGGATGTGAGTGCAGAGAGTGTAGGATGTGAGTGCAGAGAGTGTAGGATGAGAGTGTTGTGCCAGAGAGTGTAGGTAGTGAGTGCAGAGAGTGTGGTGCCAGAGAGTATGGGATGTGAGTGCAGAGAGTGTGGTGCCAGAGAGTGTAGGAGGGGATCGCAGAGAGTGTAGGAGGTGAGTGCAGAGAGTGTGGTGCCAGAGAGTGTAGGATGTGAGTGCAGAGAGTGTGGTGCTAGAGAGTGTAGGAGGTGAGTGCAGAGAGTGTGGTGCCAGAGAGTGTAGGAGGTGAGTGCAGAGAGTGTGGTGCTAGAGAGTGTAGGAGGCGAGTGCAGAGAGTGTGGTGCCAGAGAGTGTGGGATGTGAGTGCAGAGAGTGTGGTGCCAGAGAGTGTAGGATGTGAGTGCAGAGAGTGTAGGAGGTGAGTGCAGAGAGTGTGGGATGTGAGTGCAGAGAGTGTAGGAGGTGAGTGCAGAGAGTGTGGTGCCAGAGAGTGTGGGATGTGAGTGCAGAGAGTGTGGTGCCAGAGAGTGTAGGATGTGAGTGCAGAGAGTGTGGTGCTAGAGAGTGTAGGAGGTGAGTGCAGAGAGTGTGGGATGTGAGTGCAGAGACTGTGGGATGTGAGTGCAGAGACTGTGGGATGTGAGTGCAGAGAGTGTAGGATGTGAGTGCAGAGAGTGTAGGATGTGAGTGCAGAGAGTGTGGTGCCAGAGAGTGTAGGAGGTGAGTGCAGAGAGTGTGGTGCCAGAGTGTAGGAGGTGAGTGCAGAAAGTGTGGTGCCAGAGAGTGTAGGATATGAGTGCAGAGAGTCTGGTGCCAGAGAGTGTAGGATGTGAGTGCAGAGAGTGTAGGATGAGAGTGTAGAGAGAGTGGTGCCAGAGAGTGCAGGAGGTGAGTGCAGAGAGTGTAGGAGGTGAGTGCAGAGTGTGGTGCCAGAGAGTGTAGGAGGTGAGTGCAGAGAGTGTGGTGCCAGAAAGTGTAGGAGGTGAGTGCAGATAGTATAAGATGTGAGTGCAGAGAGTGTGGTGCCAGAGAGTGTAGGATGTGAGTGCAGAGAGTGTGGTGCCAGAGAGTGTAGGATGTGAGTGCAGAGAGTGTGGTGCCAGAGAGTGTAGGAGGTGAGTGCAGAGAGTGTAGGAAGTGAATGCGGAGAGTGTGGTGCCAGAGAGTGTAGGAGGTGAGTGCGGAGAGTGTAGGAGGTGAGTGCAGAGAGTGTGGTGCCAGATAGTGTGGGATGTGGGTGCAGAGAGTGTGGTGCTAGAGAGTGTAGGAGGTGAGTGCAAAGAGTATAGGATGAGAGTGTGGTGCCAGAGAGTGTAGGATGTGAGTGCAGAGAATGTGGTGCCAGAGAGTGTAGGATGTGAGTGCAGAGAGTGTGGTGCCAGAGAGTGTAGGAGGTGAGTGCAGAGAGTGTAGGATGTGAGTGCAGAGAGTGTGGTGCCAGAGAGTGTAGGAGGTGAGTGCAGAGAGTGTAGGATGTGAGTGCAGAGAGTGTAGGAGGTGAGTGCAGAGAGTGTAGGAGGTGAGTGCAGAGAGTGTAGGAGGTGAATGCGGCGAGTGTGGTGCCAGAGAGTGCAGGATGTGAGTGCAAAGAGTACGGTGCCAGAGAGTGTGGGATGTGGGTGCAGAAAGTGTGGTGCTAGAGAGTGTAGAAGGTGAGTGCAGAGAGTGTGGTGCCAGAGAGTAAAGGATGTGAGTGCAGAGAGTGTGGTGCCAGTGAGTGCAGAGAGTGTGGTGCCAGAAAGTGTAGGAGGTGAGTGCAGAGAGTGTAGGAAGTGAATGCGGAGAGTGTGGTGCCAGAGAGTGCAGGATGTGAGTGCAAAGAGTGTGGTGCCAGAGAGTGTGGGATGAGGGTGCAGAAAGTGTGGTGCTAGAGAGTGTAGGAGGTGAGTGCAGAGAGTGTGGTGCCAGAGAGTATAGGATGTGAGTGCAGAGAGTGTGGTGCCAGTGAGTGCAGAGAGTGTGGTGCCAGAGAGTGTAGGAGGTGAGTGCAGAGTGTGGTGCCAGAGAGTATGGGATGTGAGTGCAGAGAGTGTAGGATGTGAGTGCAGAGAGTGTAGGATGTGAGTGCAGAGAGTGCAGGATGAGAGTGTAGAGAGTGTGGTGCCAGAGAGTGTAGGAGGTGAGTGCAGAGAGTGTGGTGCCAGATAGTGTAGGAGGTGAGTGCAGAGAGTGTGGTGCCAGAGAGTGTAGGTAGTGAGTGCAGAGAGTGTAGGAGGTGAGTGCAGAGAGTATAGGATGAGAGTGTGGTGCCAGAGAGTGTAGGATGTGAGTGCAGAGAGTGTGGTGCCAGAGAGTGTAGGAGGTAAGTGCAGATAGTGTAGGATGTGAGTGCAGAGAGTGTGATGCCGGAGAGTATGGGATGTGAGTGCAGAGAGTGTAGAATGTGAGTGCAGAGAGTGTAGGATGAGAGTGCGGAGAGTGTGGTGCCAGAGAGTGTAGGTAGTGAGTGCAGAGAGTGTGGTGCCAGAGAGTGTAGGAGGTGAGTGCAGAGAGTGTGGTGCCAGAGAGTGTAGGAGGTGAGTGCAGAGAGTGTGGTGCTAGAGAGTGTAGGAGGTGAGTGCAGAGAGTGTGGTGCCAGAGAGTGTAGGAGGTGAGTGCAGAGAGTGTGGTGCTAGAGAGTGTAGGATGTGAGTGCTGAGAGTAAAGGATGTGAGTGCAGAGAGTGTGGTGCCAGAGAGTGTAGGATGTGAGTGCAGAGAGAGTGGTGCCAGAGAGTGTAGGTAGTGAGTGCAGAGAGTGTGGTGCCAGAGAGGGTAGGAGGTGAGTGCAGAGAGTGTGGTGCCAGATAGTGTAGAAGGTGAGTGCAGAGTGTAGGAGGTGAGTGCAGAGTGTGTGGTGCCAGAGAGTGTAGGAGGTGAGTGCAGAGAGTGTGGTGCCAGAGAGTGTAGGATGTGAGTGCAGAGAGTGTGGTGCCAGAGAGTGTAGGAGGTGAGTGCAGAGAGTGTAGGAAGTGAATGCGGAGAGTGTGGTGCCAGAGAGTGTAGGAGGTGAGTGTGGAGAGTGTAGGAGGTGAGTGCAGAGAGTGTGGTGCCAGATAGTGTAGGAGGTGAGTGCAGAGAGTGTGGTGCCAGAGAGTGCAGGATGTGAGTGCAAAGAGTGTGGTGCCAGAGAGTGTGGGATGTGGGTGCAGAGAGTGTGGTGCTAGAGAGTGTAGGAGGTGAGTGCAAAGAGTATAGGATGAGAGTGTGGTGCCAGAGAGTGTAGGATGTGAGTGCAGAGAATGTGGTGCCAGAGAGTGTAGGATGTGAGTGCAGAGAGTGTGGTGCCAGAGAGTGTAGGAGGTGAGTGCAGAGAGTGTAGGATGTGAGTGCAGAGAGTGTGGTGCCAGAGAGTGTAGGAGGTGAGTGCAGAGAGTGTAGGATGTGAGTGCAGAGAGTGTAGGAGGTGAGTGCAGAGAGTGTAGGAGGTGAGTGCAGAGAGTGTAGGAGGTGAATGCGGCGAGTGTGGTGCCAGAGAGTGCAGGATGTGAGTGCAAAGAGTACGGTGCCAGAGAGTGTGGGATGTGGGTGCAGAAAGTGTGGTGCTAGAGAGTGTAGAAGGTGAGTGCAGAGAGTGTGGTGCCAGAGAGTAAAGGATGTGAGTGCAGAGAGTGTGGTGCCAGTGAGTGCAGAGAGTGTGGTGCCAGAAAGTGTAGGAGGTGAGTGCAGAGAGTGTAGGAAGTGAATGCGGAGAGTGTGGTGCCAGAGAGTGCAGGATGTGAGTGCAAAGAGTGTGGTGCCAGAGAGTGTGGGTTGAGGGTGCAGAAAGTGTGGTGCTAGAGAGTGTAGGAGGTGAGTGCAGAGAGTGTGGTGCCAGAGAGTATAGGATGTGAGTGCAGAGAGTGTGGTGCCAGTGAGTGCAGAGAGTGTGGTGCCAGAGAGTGTAGGAGGTGAGTGCAGAGTGTGGTGCCAGAGAGTATGGGATGTGAGTGCAGAGAGTGTAGGATGTGAGTGCAGAGAGTGTAGGATGTGAGTGCAGAGAGTGCAGGATGAGAGTGTAGAGAGTGTGGTGCCAGAGAGTGTAGGAGGTGAGTGCGGAGAGTGTGGTGCCAGAGAGTGTAGGAGGTGAGTGCAGAGAGTGTGGTGCCAGATAGTGTAGGAGGTGAGTGCAGAGAGTGTGGTGCCAGAGAGTGTAGGTAGTGAGTGCAGAGAGTGTAGGAGGTGAGTGCAGAGAGTATAGGATGAGAGTGTGGTGCCAGAGAGTGTAGGATGTGAGTGCAGAGAGTGTGGTGCCAGAGAGTGTAGGATGTGAGTGCAGAGAGTGTGGTGCCAGAGAGTGTAGGAGGTAAGTGCAGAGAGTGTAGGATGTGAGTGCAGAGAGTGTGGTGCCAGAGAGTGTAGGAGGTGAGTGCAGAGAGTGTAGGATGTGAGAGCAGAGAGTGTGGTGCCGGAGAGTATGGGATGTGAGTGCAGAGAGTGTAGGATGTGAGTGCAGAGAGTGTAGGATGAGAGTGCGGAGAGTGTGGTGCCAGAGAGTGTAGGTAGTGAGTGCAGAGAGTGTGGTGCCAGAGAGTGTAGGAGGTGAGTGCAGAGAGTGTGGTGCCAGAGAGTGTAGGAGGTGAGTGCAGAGAGTGTGGTGCTAGAGAGTGTAGGAGGTGAGTGCAGAGAGTGTGGTGCCAGAGAGTGTAGGAGGTGAGTGCAGAGAGTGTGGTGCTAGAGAGTGTAGGATGTGAGTGCTGAGAGTAAAGGATGTGAGTGCAGAGAGTGTGGTGCCAGAGAGTGTAGGATGTGAGTGCAGAGAGAGTGGTGCCAGAGAGTGTAGGTAGTGAGTGCAGAGAGTGTGGTGCCAGAGAGGGTAGGAGGTGAGTGCAGAGAGTGTGGTGCCAGATAGTGTAGAAGGTGAGTGCAGAGAGTGTAGGAGGTGAGTGCAGAGTGTGTGGTGCCAGAGAGTGTAGGAGGTGAGTGCAGAGAGTGTGGTGCCAGAGAGTGTAGGAGGTGAGTGCAGAGAGTGTGGTGCCAGAGAGTGTAGGAGGTGAGTGCAGAGAGTGTGGTGCCAGAGAGTGTAGGATGTGAGTGCAGAGAGTGTGGTGCCAGAGAGTGTAGGAGGTGAGTGCAGAGAGTGTGGTGCCAGAGAGTGTAGGAGGTGAGTGCAGAGAGTGTGGTGCCAGAGAGTGTAGGAGGTGAGTGCAGAAAGGTGGTGCCAGAGAGTGTAGGATGTGAGTGCAGAGAGTGTGGTGCTAGAGAGTGTAGGTGGTGAGTGCAGAGAGTGTAGGAGGTGAGTGCAGAGAGTGTGGGATGTGAGTGCAGAGAGTGTGGTGCCAGAGAGTGTAGGATGTGAGTGCAGAGAGTGTAGGAGGTGAGTGCAGAGAGTGTGGTGCCAGAGAGTGCGGGATGTGAGTCCAGAGAGTGTGGTGCCAGAGAGTGTAGGAGGTGAGTGCAGATAGTGTAGGATGTGAGTGTAGAGAGTGTGGTGCCAGAGAGTGTAGGAGGTGAGTGCAGAGAGTGTAGGAGGTGAGTGCAGAGAGTATGGTGCTAGAGAGTGTAGGAGGTGAGTGCAGAGAGTGTGGTGCCAGAGAGTATGGGATGTGAGTGCAGAGAGTGTAGGATGAGTGTAGAGAGTGTGGTGCCAGAGAGTGTAGGAGGTGAGTGCAGAGAGTGTAGGAGGTGAGTGCAGAGAGTGTAGGATGTGAGTGCGGAGAGTGTGGTGCCAGAGAGTGTAGGATGTGAGTGCAGAGGGTGCGGGATGTGAGTGCAAAGAGTGTGGTGCTAGAGAGTGCGGGATGTGAGTGCAGAGAGTGTGGTGCTAGAGAGTGTAGGAGGTGAGTGCAGAGAGTGTGGTGCTAGAGAGTGTAGGAGGTGAGTGCAGAGAGTGTGGTGCCAGAGAGTGTAGGAGGTGAGTGCGGAGAGTGTGGTGCCAGAGAGTGTAGGATGTGAGTGCCGAGAGTGTGGTGCAAGAGAGTGTAGGATGTGAGTGCAGAGAGTGTAGGATGTGAGTGCAGAGAGTGTGGTGCCAGAGAGTGTAGGAGGTGAGTGCAGAGAGTGTAGGAGGTGAGTGCAGAGAGTGTGGTGCCAGAGAGTGTAGGAGGTGAGTGCAGAGAGTGTAGGAGGTGAGTGCAGAGAGTGTAGGAGGTGAGTGCAGAGAGTGTAGGAGGTGAATGCGGCGAGTGTGGTGCCAGAGAGTGCAGGATGTGAGTGCAAAGAGTACGGTGCCAGAGAGTGTGGGATGTGGGTGCAGA
The DNA here is from genome assembly GCF_040937935.1 of Hyperolius riggenbachi. Classification (NCBI taxonomy): domain Eukaryota; kingdom Metazoa; phylum Chordata; class Amphibia; order Anura; family Hyperoliidae; genus Hyperolius; species Hyperolius riggenbachi. The sequence goes on along the minus strand of NC_090655.1, from coordinate 295,564,851 downwards.
AAGTGTGGTGCTAGAGAGTGTAGAAGGTGAGTGCAGAGAGTGTGGTGCCAGAGAGTAAAGGATGTGAGTGCAGAGAGTGTGGTGCCAGTGAGTGCAGAGAGTGTGGTGCCAGAAAGTGTAGGAGGTGAGTGCAGAGAGTGTAGGAAGTGAATGCGGAGAGTGTGGTGCCAGAGAGTGCAGGATGTGAGTGCAAAGAGTGTGGTGCCAGAGAGTGTGGGTTGAGGGTGCAGAAAGTGTGGTGCTAGAGAGTGTAGGAGGTGAGTGCAGAGAGTGTGGTGCCAGAGAGTATAGGATGTGAGTGCAGAGAGTGTGGTGCCAGTGAGTGCAGAGAGTGTGGTGCCAGAGAGTGTAGGAGGTGAGTGCAGAGTGTGGTGCCAGAGAGTATGGGATGTGAGTGCAGAGAGTGTAGGATGTGAGTGCAGAGAGTGTAGGATGTGAGTGCAGAGAGTGTAGGATGTGAGTGCAGAGAGTGCAGGATGAGAGTGTAGAGAGTGTGGTGCCAGAGAGTGTAGGAGGTGAGTGCGGAGAGTGTGGTGCCAGAGAGTGTAGGAGGTGAGTGCAGAGAGTGTGGTGCCAGATAGTGTAGGAGGTGAGTGCAGAGAGTGTGGTGCCAGAGAGTGTAGGTAGTGAGTGCAGAGAGTGTAGGAGGTGAGTGCAGAGAGTATAGGATGAGAGTGTGGTGCCAGAGAGTGTAGGATGTGAGTGCAGAGAGTGTGGTGCCAGAGAGTGTAGGATGTGAGTGCAGAGAGTGTGGTGCCAGAGAGTGTAGGAGGTAAGTGCAGAGAGTGTAGGATGTGAGTGCAGAGAGTGTGGTGCCAGAGAGTGTAGGAGGTGAGTGCAGAGAGTGTAGGATGTGAGAGCAGAGAGTGTGGTGCCGGAGAGTATGGGATGTGAGTGCAGAGAGTGTAGGATGTGAGTGCAGAGAGTGTAGGATGAGAGTGCGGAGAGTGTGGTGCCAGAGAGTGTAGGTAGTGAGTGCAGAGAGTGTGGTGCCAGAGAGTGTAGGAGGTGAGTGCAGAGAGTGTGGTGCCAGAGAGTGTAGGAGGTGAGTGCAGAGAGTGTGGTGCTAGAGAGTGTAGGAGGTGAGTGCAGAGAGTGTGGTGCCAGAGAGTGTAGGAGGTGAGTGCAGAGAGTGTGGTGCTAGAGAGTGTAGGATGTGAGTGCTGAGAGTAAAGGATGTGAGTGCAGAGAGTGTGGTGCCAGAGAGTGTAGGATGTGAGTGCAGAGAGAGTGGTGCCAGAGAGTGTAGGTAGTGAGTGCAGAGAGTGTGGTGCCAGAGAGGGTAGGAGGTGAGTGCAGAGAGTGTGGTGCCAGATAGTGTAGAAGGTGAGTGCAGAGAGTGTAGGAGGTGAGTGCAGAGTGTGTGGTGCCAGAGAGTGTAGGAGGTGAGTGCAGAGAGTGTGGTGCCAGAGAGTGTAGGAGGTGAGTGCAGAGAGTGTGGTGCCAGAGAGTGTAGGAGGTGAGTGCAGAGAGTGTGGTGCCAGAGAGTGTAGGATGTGAGTGCAGAGAGTGTGGTGCCAGAGAGTGTAGGAGGTGAGTGCAGAGAGTGTGGTGCCAGAGAGTGTAGGAGGTGAGTGCAGAGAGTGTGGTGCCAGAGAGTGTAGGAGGTGAGTGCAGAAAGGTGGTGCCAGAGAGTGTAGGATGTGAGTGCAGAGAGTGTGGTGCTAGAGAGTGTAGGTGGTGAGTGCAGAGAGTGTAGGAGGTGAGTGCAGAGAGTGTGGGATGTGAGTGCAGAGAGTGTGGTGCCAGAGAGTGTAGGATGTGAGTGCAGAGAGTGTAGGAGGTGAGTGCAGAGAGTGTGGTGCCAGAGAGTGCGGGATGTGAGTCCAGAGAGTGTGGTGCCAGAGAGTGTAGGAGGTGAGTGCAGATAGTGTAGGATGTGAGTGTAGAGAGTGTGGTGCCAGAGAGTGTAGGAGGTGAGTGCAGAGAGTGTAGGAGGTGAGTGCAGAGAGTATGGTGCTAGAGAGTGTAGGAGGTGAGTGCAGAGAGTGTGGTGCCAGAGAGTATGGGATGTGAGTGCAGAGAGTGTAGGATGAGTGTAGAGAGTGTGGTGCCAGAGAGTGTAGGAGGTGAGTGCAGAGAGTGTAGGAGGTGAGTGCAGAGAGTGTAGGATGTGAGTGCGGAGAGTGTGGTGCCAGAGAGTGTAGGATGTGAGTGCAGAGGGTGCGGGATGTGAGTGCAAAGAGTGTGGTGCTAGAGAGTGCGGGATGTGAGTGCAGAGAGTGTGGTGCTAGAGAGTGTAGGAGGTGAGTGCAGAGAGTGTGGTGCTAGAGAGTGTAGGAGGTGAGTGCAGAGAGTGTGGTGCCAGAGAGTGTAGGAGGTGAGTGCGGAGAGTGTGGTGCCAGAGAGTGTAGGATGTGAGTGCCGAGAGTGTGGTGCAAGAGAGTGTAGGATGTGAGTGCAGAGAGTGTGGTGTCAGAGAGTGTAGGATGTGAGTGCAGAGAGTGTGGTGCCAGAGAGTGTAGGAGGTGAGTGCAGAGAGTGTGGTGCCAGAGAGTGTAGGATGTGAGTGCAAAGAGTGTTGTACCAGAGAGTGTAGGATGTGAGTGCAGAGAGTGTAGGATGTGAGTGCAGAGAGTGTGGTGCCAGAGAGTGTAGGATGTGAGTGCAGACAGTGTAGGAGGTGAGTGCAGAGAGTGCGGGATGTGAGTGCAGAGAATGTGGTGCTAGAGAGTGCGGGATGTGAGTGCAGAGAGTGTGGTGCCAGAGAGTGTAGGATGTGAGTGCAGAGAGTGTAGGATGTGAGTGCAGAGAGTGTGGTGCCAGAGAGTGTAGGATGTGAGTGCAGAGAGTGTGCTGCTAGAGAGTGCGGGATGTGAGTGCAGAGAGTGTGGTGCCAGAGAGTGTGGGATGTTAGTGCAGAGAGTGTAGGAGGTGAGTGCAGAGAGTGTGGTGCCAGAGAGTGTAGGATGTGAGTGCAGGGAGTGTGGTGCCAGAGAGTGCGGGATGTGAGTGCAGAGAGTGTGGTGCCAGAGAGTGTAGGATGTGAGTGCAGAGAGAGTGGTGCCAGAGAGTGTAGGTAGTGAGTGCAGAGAGTGTGGTGCCAGAGAGGGTAGGAGGTGAGTGCAGAGAGTGTGGTGCCAGATAGTGTAGAAGGTGAGTGCAGAGAGTGTAGGAGGTGAGTGCAGAGTGTGTGGTGCCAGAGAGTGTAGGAGGTGAGTGCAGAGAGTGTGGTGCCAGAGAGTGTAGGAGGTGAGTGCAGAGAGTGTGGTGCCAGAGAGTGTAGGAGGTGAGTGCAGAGAGTGTGGTGCCAGAGAGTGTAGGATGTGAGTGCAGAGAGTGTGGTGCCAGAGAGTGTAGGAGGTGAGTGCAGAGAGTGTGGTGCCAGAGAGTGTAGGAGGTGAGTGCAGAGAGTGTGGTGCCAGAGAGTGTAGGAGGTGAGTGCAGAAAGGTGGTGCCAGAGAGTGTAGGATGTGAGTGCAGAGAGTGTGGTGCTAGAGAGTGTAGGTGGTGAGTGCAGAGAGTGTAGGAGGTGAGTGCAGAGAGTGTGGGATGTGAGTGCAGAGAGTGTGGTGCCAGAGAGTGTAGGATGTGAGTGCAGAGAGTGTAGGAGGTGAGTGCAGAGAGTGTGGTGCCAGAGAGTGCGGGATGTGAGTCCAGAGAGTGTGGTGCCAGAGAGTGTAGGAGGTGAGTGCAGATAGTGTAGGATGTGAGTGTAGAGAGTGTGGTGCCAGAGAGTGTAGGAGGTGAGTGCAGAGAGTGTAGGAGGTGAGTGCAGAGAGTATGGTGCTAGAGAGTGTAGGAGGTGAGTGCAGAGAGTGTGGTGCCAGAGAGTATGGGATGTGAGTGCAGAGAGTGTAGGATGAGTGTAGAGAGTGTGGTGCCAGAGAGTGTAGGAGGTGAGTGCAGAGAGTGTAGGAGGTGAGTGCAGAGAGTGTAGGATGTGAGTGCGGAGAGTGTGGTGCCAGAGAGTGTAGGATGTGAGTGCAGAGGGTGCGGGATGTGAGTGCAAAGAGTGTGGTGCTAGAGAGTGCGGGATGTGAGTGCAGAGAGTGTGGTGCTAGAGAGTGTAGGAGGTGAGTGCAGAGAGTGTGGTGCTAGAGAGTGTAGGAGGTGAGTGCAGAGAGTGTGGTGCCAGAGAGTGTAGGAGGTGAGTGCGGAGAGTGTGGTGCCAGAGAGTGTAGGATGTGAGTGCCGAGAGTGTGGTGCAAGAGAGTGTAGGATGTGAGTGCAGAGAGTGTGGTGTCAGAGAGTGTAGGATGTGAGTGCAGAGACTGTGGTGCCAGAGAGTGTAGGAGGTGAGTGCAGAGAGTGTGGTGCCAGAGAGTGTAGGATGTGAGTGCAAAGAGTGTTGTACCAGAGAGTGTAGGATGTGAGTGCAGAGAGTGTGGTGCCAGAGAGTGTAGGATGTGAGTGCAGACAGTGTAGGAGGTGAGTGCAGAGAGTGCGGGATGTGAGTGCAGAGAATGTGGGGCTAGAGAGTGCGGGATGTGAGTGCAGAGAGTGTGGTGCCAGAGAGTGTAGGATGTGAGTGCAGAGAGTGTAGGATGTGAGTGCAGAGAGTGTGGTGCCAGAGAGTGTAGGATGTGAGTGCAGAGAGTGTGCTGCTAGAGAGTGCGGGATGTGAGTGCAGAGAGTGTGGTGCCAGAGAGTGTGGGATGTTAGTGCAGAGAGTGTAGGAGGTGAGTGCAGAGAGTGTGGTGCCAGAGAGTGTAGGATGTGAGTGCAGGGAGTGTGGTGCCAGAGAGTGCGGGATGTGAGTGCAGAGAGTGTGGTGCCAGAGAGTGTAGGATGTGAGTGCAGAGAGTGTGGTGCCAGAGAGTGTAGGATGTGAGTGCAGAGAGTGCGGGATGTGAGTGCAGAGAGTGTGGTGCCAGAGAGTGTAGGATGTGAGTGCAGAGAGTGTAGGATGTGAGTGCAGAGAGTGTGGTGCCAGAGAGTGTAGGAGGTGAGTGCAGAGAGTGTAGGAGGTGAGTGCAGAGAGTATGGTGCTAGAGAGTGTAGGAGGTGAGTGCAGAGAGTGTGGTGCCAGAGAGTATGGGATGTGAGTGCAGAGAGTGTAGGATGAGTGTAGAGAGTGTGGTGCCAGAGAGTGTAGGAGGTGAGTGCAGAGAGTGTAGGAGGTGAGTGCAGAGAGTGTAGGATGTGAGTGCGGAGAGTGTGGTGCCAGAGAGTGTAGGATGTGAGTGCAGAGGGTGCGGGATGTGAGTGCAAAGAGTGTGGTGCTAGAGAGTGCGGGATGTGAGTGCAGAGAGTGTGGTGCTAGAGAGTGTAGGAGGTGAGTGCAGAGAGTGTGGTGCTAGAGAGTGTAGGAGGTGAGTGCAGAGAGTGTGGTGCCAGAGAGTGTAGGAGGTGAGTGCGGAGAGTGTGGTGCCAGAGAGTGTAGGATGTGAGTGCCGAGAGTGTGGTGCAAGAGAGTGTAGGATGTGAGTGCAGAGAGTGTGGTGTCAGAGAGTGTAGGATGTGAGTGCAGAGAGTGTGGTGCCAGAGAGTGTAGGAGGTGAGTGCAGAGAGTGTGGTGCCAGAGAGTGTAGGATGTGAGTGCAAAGAGTGTTGTACCAGAGAGTGTAGGATGTGAGTGCAGAGAGTGTAGGATGTGAGTGCAGAGAGTGTGGTGCCAGAGAGTGTAGGATGTGAGTGCAGACAGTGTAGGAGGTGAGTGCAGAGAGTGCGGGATGTGAGTGCAGAGAATGTGGTGCTAGAGAGTGCGGGATGTGAGTGCAGAGAGTGTGGTGCCAGAGAGTGTAGGATGTGAGTGCAGAGAGTGTAGGATGTGAGTGCAGAGAGTGTGGTGCCAGAGAGTGTAGGATGTGAGTGCAGAGAGTGTGCTGCTAGAGAGTGCGGGATGTGAGTGCAGAGAGTGTGGTGCCAGAGAGTGTGGGATGTTAGTGCAGAGAGTGTGGTGCCAGAGAGTGTAGGAGGTGAGTGCAGAGAGTGTGGTGCCAGAGAGTGTAGGATGTGAGTGCAGGGAGTGTGGTGCCAGAGAGTGCGGGATGTGAGTGCAGAGAGTGTGGTGCCAGAGAGTGTAGGATGTGAGTGCAGAGAGTGTGGTGCCAGAGAGTGTAGGATGTGAGTGCAGAGAGTGTGCTGCTAGAGAGTGCGGGATGTGAGTGCAGAGAGTGTGGTGCCAGAGAGTGTAGGATGTGAGTGCAGAGAGTGTAGGATGTGAGTGCAGAGAGTGTGGTGCCAGAGAGTGCGGGATGTGAGTGCAGAAAGTGTGGTGCCAGAGAGTGCAGGATGTGAGTGCAGAGAGTGTGGTGCCAGAGAGTGCGGGATGTGAGTGCAGAGAGTGTGGTGCCGGAGAGTGTAGGATGTGAGTGCAGAGAGTGTGGTGCCAGAGAGTGTAGGAGGTGAGTGCAGAGAGTGTGGTGCCAGAGAGTGTAGGATGTGAGTGCAGAGAGTGTAGGAGGTGAGTGCAGAGAGTGTGGTGCCAGAGAGTGTGGGATGTGAGTGCAGAGAGTGTGGTGCCAGAGAGTGTAGGATGTGAGTGCAGGGAGTGTGGTGCCAGAGAGTGCGGGATGTGAGTGCAGAGAGTGTGGTGCCAGAGAGTGTAGGAGGTGAGTGCAGAGAGTGTGGTGCCAGAGAGTGTAGGATGTGAGTGCAGAGAGTGTGGTCCCAGAGAGTGTAGGAGGTGAGTGCAGAGAGTGTGGTGCCAGAGAGTGTGGGATGTGAGTGCAGAGAGTGTGGTGCCAGAGAGTGTAGGAGGTGAGTGCGGAGAGTGTGGTGCCAGAGAGTGTAGGAGGTGAGTGCAGAGAGTGTGGTGCCAGAGAGTGTAGGAGGTGAGTGCAGAGACTGTGGTGCCAGAGAGTGTAGGATGTGAGTGCAGAGAGTGTTGGGCCAGAGAGTGTAGGAGGTGAGTGCAGAGAGTGTGGTGCTAGAGAGTGCAGGATGTGAGTGCAGAGAGTGTGTAGCTAGAGAGTGTAGGATGTGAGTGCAGAGAGTGTGGTGCCAGAGAGTGTAGGAGGTGAGTGCAGAGAGTGTGGTGCCAGAGAGTGCAGGATGTGAGTGCAGAGAGTGTAGGATGTGAGTGCAGAGTGTGGTGCCAGAGAGTGTAGGATGTGAGTGCAGAGAGTGTGGTGCCAGAGAGTGCGGGATGTGAGTGCAGAAAGTGTGGTGCCAGAGAGTGCAGGATGTGAGTGCAGAGAGTGTGGTGCCAGAGAGTGCGGGATGTGAGTGCAGAGAGTGTGGTGCCGGAGAGTGTAGGATGTGAGTGCAGAGAGTGTGGTGCCAGAGAGTGTAGGAGGTGAGTGCAGGGAGTGTGGTGCCAGAGAGTGTAGGATGTGAGTGCAGAGAGTGTAGGAGGTGAGTGCATGGAGTGTGGTGCCAGAGAGTGCGGGATGTGAGTGCAGAGAGTGTGGTGCCAGAGAGTGTAGGAGGTGAGTGCAGAGAGTGTAGGATGTGAGTGCATGGAGTGTGGTGCCAGAGAGTGCGGGATGTGAGTGCAGAGAGTGTGGTGCCAGAGAGTGTAGGAGGTGAGTGCAGAGAGTGTGGTGCCAGAGAGTGTAGGATGTGAGTGCAGAGAGTGTGGTCCCAGAGAGTGTAGGATGTGAGTGCAGAGAGTGTTGGGCCAGAGAGTGTAGGAGGTGAGTGCAGAGAGTGTGGTGCTAGAGAGTGCAGGATGTGAGTGCAGAGAGTGTGTAGCTAGAGAGTGTAGGATGTGAGTGCAGAGAGTGTGGTGCCAGAGAGTGTAGGAGGTGAGTGCAGAGAGTGTGGTGCCAGAGAGTGTAGGATGTGAGTGCAGAGAGTGTAGGATGTGAGTGCAGAGTGTGGTGCCAGAGAGTGTAGGAGGTGAGTGCAGAGAGTGTGGTGCCAGAGAGTGTAGGATGTAATTGCAGAGAGTGTGGTGCCAGAGAGTGCGGGATGTGAGTGCAGAAAGTGTGGTGCCAGAGAGTGCGGGATGTGAGTGCAGAGTGTGGTGCCAGAGAGTGCGGGATGTGAGTGCAGAGAGTGTGGTGCCGGAGAGTGTAGGATGTGAGTGCAGAGAGTGTGGTGCCAGAGAGTGTAGGAGGTGAGTGCAGAGAGTGTGGTCCCAGAGAGTGTAGGATGTGAGTGCAGAGTGTAGGAGGTGAGTGCGGAGAGTGTGGTGCCAGAGAGTGTAGGATGTGAGTGCAGAGAGTGTGGTGCCAGAGAGTGTAGGAGGTGAGTGCAGAGAGTGTGGTGCCAGAGAGTGTAGGAGGTGAGTGCAGAGAGTGTGGTGCCAGAGAGTGTAGGATGTGAGTGCAGAGAGTGTGGTGCCAGAGAGTGTGGGATGTGAGTGCAGAGAGTGTGGTGCCAGAGAGTGTAGGATGTGAGTGCAAAGAGTATGGTCCCAGAGAGTGTAGGATGTGAGTGCAGAGAGTGTGGTGCCAGAGAGCGTAGGAGGTGAGTGCAGAGAGTGTGGTCCCAGAGAGTATAGGATGTGAGTGCAGAGAGTGTAGGATGTGAGTGCAGAGAGTGTGGTGCCAGAGAGTGTAGGAGGTGAGTGCAGAGACTGTGGTGCCAGAGAGTGTAGGAGGTGAGTGCAGAGAGTGTGGTGCCAGAGAGTGTGGGATGTGAGTGCAGAGAGTGTGGTGCCAGAGAGTGTAGGATGTGAGTGCAAAGAGTGTGGTGCCAGAGAGTGTAGGAGGTAAGTGCAGAGAGTGTGGTGCCAGAGAGTGTGGGATGTGAGTGCAGAGAGTGTGGTGCCAGAGAGTGTAGGAGGTGAGTGCAGAGACTGTGGTGCCAGAGAGTGTAGGAGGTGAGTGCAGAGAGTGTGGTGCCAGAGAGTGCGGGATGTGAGTCCAGAGAGTGTGGTGCCAGAGAGTGTAGGAGGTGAGTGCAGATAGTGTAGGATGTGAGTGTAGAGAGTGTGGTGCCAGAGAGTGTAGGAGGTGAGTGCAGAGAGTGTAGGAGGTGAGTGCAGAGAGTATGGTGCTAGAGAGTGTAGGAGGTGAGTGCAGAGAGTGTGGTGCCAGAGAGTATGGGATGTGAGTGCAGAGAGTGTAGGATGAGTGTAGAGAGTGTGGTGCCAGAGAGTGTAGGAGGTGAGTGCAGAGAGTGTAGGAGGTGAGTGCAGAGAGTGTAGGATGTGAGTGCGGAGAGTGTGGTGCCAGAGAGTGTAGGATGTGAGTGCAGAGGGTGCGGGATGTGAGTGCAAAGAGTGTGGTGCTAGAGAGTGCGGGATGTGAGTGCAGAGAGTGTGGTGCTAGAGAGTGTAGGAGGTGAGTGCAGAGAGTGTGGTGCTAGAGAGTGTAGGAGGTGAGTGCAGAGAGTGTGGTGCCAGAGAGTGTAGGAGGTGAGTGCGGAGAGTGTGGTGCCAGAGAGTGTAGGATGTGAGTGCCGAGAGTGTGGTGCAAGAGAGTGTAGGATGTGAGTGCAGAGAGTGTGGTGTAAGAGAGTGTAGGATGTGAGTGCAGAGAGTGTGGTGCCAGAGAGTGTAGGAGGTGAGTGCAGAGAGTGTGGTGCCAGAGAGTGTAGGATGTGAGTGCAAAGAGTGTTGTACCAGAGAGTGTAGGATGTGAGTGCAGAGAGTGTGGTGCCAGAGAGTGTAGGATGTGAGTGCAGACAGTGTAGGAGGTGAGTGCAGAGAGTGCGGGATGTGAGTGCAGAGAATGTGGGGCTAGAGAGTGCGGGATGTGAGTGCAGAGAGTGTGGTGCCAGAGAGTGTAGGATGTGAGTGCAGAGAGTGTAGGATGTGAGTGCAGAGAGTGTGGTGCCAGAGAGTGTAGGATGTGAGTGCAGAGAGTGTGCTGCTAGAGAGTGCGGGATGTGAGTGCAGAGAGTGTGGTGCCAGAGAGTGTGGGATGTTAGTGCAGAGAGTGTAGGAGGTGAGTGCAGAGAGTGTGGTGCCAGAGAGTGTAGGATGTGAGTGCAGGGAGTGTGGTGCCAGAGAGTGCGGGATGTGAGTGCAGAGAGTGTGGTGCCAGAGAGTGTAGGATGTGAGTGCAGAGAGTGTGGTGCCAGAGAGTGTAGGATGTGAGTGCAGAGAGTGCGGGATGTGAGTGCAGAGAGTGTGGTGCCAGAGAGTGTAGGATGTGAGTGCAGAGAGTGTAGGATGTGAGTGCAGAGAGTGTGGTGCCAGAGAGTGTAGGAGGTGAGTGCAGAGAGTGTAGGAGGTGAGTGCAGAGAGTATGGTGCTAGAGAGTGTAGGAGGTGAGTGCAGAGAGTGTGGTGCCAGAGAGTATGGGATGTGAGTGCAGAGAGTGTAGGATGAGTGTAGAGAGTGTGGTGCCAGAGAGTGTAGGAGGTGAGTGCAGAGAGTGTAGGAGGTGAGTGCAGAGAGTGTAGGATGTGAGTGCGGAGAGTGTGGTGCCAGAGAGTGTAGGATGTGAGTGCAGAGGGTGCGGGATGTGAGTGCAAAGAGTGTGGTGCTAGAGAGTGCGGGATGTGAGTGCAGAGAGTGTGGTGCTAGAGAGTGTAGGAGGTGAGTGCAGAGAGTGTGGTGCTAGAGAGTGTAGGAGGTGAGTGCAGAGAGTGTGGTGCCAGAGAGTGTAGGAGGTGAGTGCGGAGAGTGTGGTGCCAGAGAGTGTAGGATGTGAGTGCCGAGAGTGTGGTGCAAGAGAGTGTAGGATGTGAGTGCAGAGAGTGTGGTGTCAGAGAGTGTAGGATGTGAGTGCAGAGAGTGTGGTGCCAGAGAGTGTAGGAGGTGAGTGCAGAGAGTGTGGTGCCAGAGAGTGTAGGATGTGAGTGCAAAGAGTGTTGTACCAGAGAGTGTAGGATGTGAGTGCAGAGAGTGTAGGATGTGAGTGCAGAGAGTGTGGTGCCAGAGAGTGTAGGATGTGAGTGCAGACAGTGTAGGAGGTGAGTGCAGAGAGTGCGGGATGTGAGTGCAGAGAATGTGGTGCTAGAGAGTGCGGGATGTGAGTGCAGAGAGTGTGGTGCCAGAGAGTGTAGGATGTGAGTGCAGAGAGTGTAGGATGTGAGTGCAGAGAGTGTGGTGCCAGAGAGTGTAGGATGTGAGTGCAGAGAGTGTGCTGCTAGAGAGTGCGGGATGTGAGTGCAGAGAGTGTGGTGCCAGAGAGTGTGGGATGTTAGTGCAGAGAGTGTGGTGCCAGAGAGTGTAGGAGGTGAGTGCAGAGAGTGTGGTGCCAGAGAGTGTAGGATGTGAGTGCAGGGAGTGTGGTGCCAGAGAGTGCGGGATGTGAGTGCAGAGAGTGTGGTGCCAGAGAGTGTAGGATGTGAGTGCAGAGAGTGTGGTGCCAGAGAGTGTAGGATGTGAGTGCAGAGAGTGTGCTGCTAGAGAGTGCGGGATGTGAGTGCAGAGAGTGTGGTGCCAGAGAGTGTAGGATGTGAGTGCAGAGAGTGTAGGATGTGAGTGCAGAGAGTGTGGTGCCAGAGAGTGCGGGATGTGAGTGCAGAAAGTGTGGTGCCAGAGAGTGCAGGATGTGAGTGCAGAGAGTGTGGTGCCAGAGAGTGCGGGATGTGAGTGCAGAGAGTGTGGTGCCGGAGAGTGTAGGATGTGAGTGCAGAGAGTGTGGTGCCAGAGAGTGTAGGAGGTGAGTGCAGAGAGTGTGGTGCCAGAGAGTGTAGGATGTGAGTGCAGAGAGTGTAGGAGGTGAGTGCAGAGAGTGTGGTGCCAGAGAGTGTGGGATGTGAGTGCAGAGAGTGTGGTGCCAGAGAGTGTAGGATGTGAGTGCAGGGAGTGTGGTGCCAGAGAGTGCGGGATGTGAGTGCAGAGAGTGTGGTGCCAGAGAGTGTAGGAGGTGAGTGCAGAGAGTGTGGTGCCAGAGAGTGTAGGATGTGAGTGCAGAGAGTGTGGTCCCAGAGAGTGTAGGAGGTGAGTGCAGAGAGTGTGGTGCCAGAGAGTGTGGGATGTGAGTGCAGAGAGTGTGGTGCCAGAGAGTGTAGGAGGTGAGTGCGGAGAGTGTGGTGCCAGAGAGTGTAGGAGGTGAGTGCAGAGAGTGTGGTGCCAGAGAGTGTAGGAGGTGAGTGCAGAGACTGTGGTGCCAGAGAGTGTAGGATGTGAGTGCAGAGAGTGTTGGGCCAGAGAGTGTAGGAGGTGAGTGCAGAGAGTGTGGTGCTAGAGAGTGCAGGATGTGAGTGCAGAGAGTGTGTAGCTAGAGAGTGTAGGATGTGAGTGCAGAGAGTGTGGTGCCAGAGAGTGTAGGAGGTGAGTGCAGAGAGTGTGGTGCCAGAGAGTGCAGGATGTGAGTGCAGAGAGTGTAGGATGTGAGTGCAGAGTGTGGTGCCAGAGAGTGTAGGATGTGAGTGCAGAGAGTGTGGTGCCAGAGAGTGCGGGATGTGAGTGCAGAAAGTGTGGTGCCAGAGAGTGCAGGATGTGAGTGCAGAGAGTGTGGTGCCAGAGAGTGCGGGATGTGAGTGCAGAGAGTGTGGTGCCGGAGAGTGTAGGATGTGAGTGCAGAGAGTGTGGTGCCAGAGAGTGTAGGAGGTGAGTGCAGGGAGTGTGGTGCCAGAGAGTGTAGGATGTGAGTGCAGAGAGTGTAGGAGGTGAGTGCATGGAGTGTGGTGCCAGAGAGTGCGGGATGTGAGTGCAGAGAGTGCGGTGCCAGAGAGTGTAGGAGGTGAGTGCAGAGAGTGTAGGATGTGAGTGCATGGAGTGTGGTGCCAGAGAGTGCGGGATGTGAGTGCAGAGAGTGTGGTGCCAGAGAGTGTAGGAGGTGAGTGCAGAGAGTGTGGTGCCAGAGAGTGTAGGATGTGAGTGCAGAGAGTGTGGTCCCAGAGAGTGTAGGATGTGAGTGCAGAGAGTGTTGGGCCAGAGAGTGTAGGAGGTGAGTGCAGAGAGTGTGGTGCTAGAGAGTGCAGGATGTGAGTGCAGAGAGTGTGTAGCTAGAGAGTGTAGGATGTGAGTGCAGAGAGTGTGGTGCCAGAGAGTGTAGGAGGTGAGTGCAGAGAGTGTGGTGCCAGAGAGTGTAGGATGTGAGTGCAGAGAGTGTAGGATGTGAGTGCAGAGTGTGGTGCCAGAGAGTGTAGGAGGTGAGTGCAGAGAGTGTGGTGCCAGAGAGTGTAGGATGTAATTGCAGAGAGTGTGGTGCCAGAGAGTGCGGGATGTGAGTGCAGAAAGTGTGGTGCCAGAGAGTGCGGGATGTGAGTGCAGAGTGTGGTGCCAGAGAGTGCGGGATGTGAGTGCAGAGAGTGTGGTGCCGGAGAGTGTAGGATGTGAGTGCAGAGAGTGTGGTGCCAGAGAGTGTAGGAGGTGAGTGCAGAGAGTGTGGTCCCAGAGAGTGTAGGATGTGAGTGCAGAGTGTAGGAGGTGAGTGCGGAGAGTGTGGTGCCAGAGAGTGTAGGATGTGAGTGCAGAGAGTGTGGTGCCAGAGAGTGTAGGAGGTGAGTGCAGAGAGTGTGGTGCCAGAGAGTGTAGGAGGTGAGTGCAGAGAGTGTGGTGCCAGAGAGTGTAGGATGTGAGTGCAGAGAGTGTGGTGCCAGAGAGTGTGGGATGTGAGTGCAGAGAGTGTGGTGCCAGAGAGTGTAGGATGTGAGTGCAAAGAGTATGGTCCCAGAGAGTGTAGGATGTGAGTGCAGAGAGTGTGGTGCCAGAGAGCGTAGGAGGTGAGTGCAGAGAGTGTGGTCCCAGAGAGTATAGGATGTGAGTGCAGAGAGTGTAGGATGTGAGTGCAGAGAGTGTGGTGCCAGAGAGTGTAGGAGGTGAGTGCAGAGACTGTGGTGCCAGAGAGTGTAGGAGGTGAGTGCAGAGAGTGTGGTGCCAGAGAGTGTGGGATGTGAGTGCAGAGAGTGTGGTGCCAGAGAGTGTAGGATGTGAGTGCAAAGAGTGTGGTGCCAGAGAGTGTAGGAGGTAAGTGCAGAGAGTGTGGTGCCAGAGAGTGTGGGATGTGAGTGCAGAGAGTGTGGTGCCAGAGAGTGTAGGAGGTGAGTGCAGAGACTGTGGTGCCAGAGAGTGTAGGAGGTGAGTGCAGAGAGTGTGGTGCCAGAGAGTGTAGGAGGTGAGTGCAGAGAGTGTGGTGCCAGAGAGTGTAGGAGGTGAGTGCAGAGAGTGTGGTCCCAGAGAGTGTAGGATGTGAGTGCAGAGAGTGTAGGAGGTGAGTGCGGAGAGTGTGGTGCCAGAGAGTGTAGGATGTGAGTGCAAAGAGTATGGTCCCAGAGAGTGTAGGATGTGAGTGCAGAGAGTGTGGTGCCAGAGAGTGTAGGAGGTGAGTGCAGAGAGTGTGGTCCCAGAGAGTATAGGATGTGAGTGCAGAGAGTGTAGGATGTGAGTGCAGAGAGTGTGGTCCCAGAGAGTATAGGATGTGAGTGCAGAGAGTGTAGGATGTGAATGCAGAGAGTGTGGTACCAGAGAGTGTAGGATGTGAGTGCAGAGAGTGTGGTGCCAGAGAGTGTAGGAGGTGAGTGCAGAGAGTGTGGTCCCAGAGAGTATAGGATGTGAGTGCAGAGAGTGTAGGATGTGAGTGCAGAGAGTGTGGTCCCAGAGAGTATAGGATGTGAGTGCAGAGAGTGTAGGATGTGAGTGCAGAGAGTGTGGTACCAGAGAGTGTAGGATGTGAGTGCAGAGAGTGTGGTGCCAGAGAGTGTAGGAGGTGAGTGCGGAGAGTGTGGTGCCAGAGAGTGTAGGATGTGAGTGCAGAGAGTGTTGGGCCAGAGAGTGTAGGAGGTGAGTGCAGAGAGTGTGGTGCCAGAGAGTGTAGGATGTGAGTCCAGAGAGTGTAGGAGGTGAGTGCAGAGAGTGTGGTGCCAGAGAGTGTAGGAGGTGAGTGCAGAGAGTGTGGTGCCAGAGAGTGTAGGATGTGAGTGCAGAGAGTGTGGTGCCAGAGAGTGTAGGAGGTGAGTGCAGAGACTGTGGTGCCAGAGAGTGTAGGATGTGAGTGCAGAGAGTGTTGGGCCAGAGAGTGTAGGAGGTGAGTGCAGAGAGTGTGGTGCCAGAGAGTGTAGGATGTGAGTCCAGAGAGTGTAGGAGGTGAGTGCAGAGAGTGTGGTGCCAGAGAGTGTAGGAGGTGAGTGCAGAGAGTGTGGTGCCAGAGAGTGTAGGAGGTGAGTGCAGAGAGTGTGGTGCCAGAGAGTGTAGGAGGTGAGTGCAGAGACTGTGGTGCCAGAGAGTGTAGGATGTGAGTGCAGAGAGTGTTGGGCCAGAGAGTGTAGGAGGTGAGTGCAGAGAGTGTGGTGCCAGAGAGTGTAGGATGTGAGTCCAGAGAGTGTAGGAGGTGAGTGCAGAGAGTGTGGTGCCAGAGAGTGTAGGAGGTGAGTGCAGAGAGTGTGGTGCCAGAGAGTGTGGGATGTGAGTGCGGAGAGTGTGGTGTCAGAGAGTGTAGGAGGTGAGTGCAGAGAGTGTGGTGCCAGAGAGTGTAGGATGTGAGTGCAGAGAATGTGGTGCCAGAGAGTGTAGGAGGTGAGTGCAGAGACTGTGGTGCCAGAGAGTGTAGGATATGAGTGCAGAGAGTGTTGGGCCAGAGAGCCTGGGTTGTGGGGCCACAAAGCATAGGATGTGAGCGCAGAAAGCACTTATGTTAGCATTGGACATGGGGGGAAAGAGAGTGGAACATGGAGTCACAGGGAGTGGAGTCAGAGAGGGGCACAACTAAGGTTTTTGCGTCCCCAAGTGGCCCACAGTTTGGGCCACCCCAAGATGCTATCTTGTCATGTAATTTACAGACAGTGGACATCAGCAGCTCTATATAGCCAGATGTCCCATAAGCATAAGCCCTTTCCCTAGGATTGATGGCCAGATGTGCCCCCAGTTGGTAGCCAGGTATAGGTTAGTGTTGATCGAACACCCAGATATTCGGGCTCGGGGCAGCTCGGCAGAACATGGTTCGGCATATTCGGCCGAACACCGAGCCTAATTGAAGTCAATAGGGACCTGAAAAAACTTGCAAAATGAGTGATACTTCTGCAAAATGGGTTGGAAATAGTGTGGAGGGGGGCATTTACACATAGATCTTAGGCTCAGAATAAAAGCAGAGACTCATGTTTGCAGAGCAGTGCGTCAATTATACTTGACTGCCAATAACACAAATAAAACCCCCCAAAAAAGGCATACGTGTATGGGGAAAAACTGCACGCTTATGGCCAATGCAGGGATAAGCATAGCTGCCCTCCAAGCAGCTGACCTGGGTTCGATTCCTGGCCAATGTATGAGTGTGCTTTTGACATCCTACAAATCCCTGGAAGACAAGATCCTCCTCCGAAGGAGGGGAAGGAGGCTGTTGTGGGGTGCTATATAAGGAATAACAATCAGCCAGGAGCAAGCTAACAAGCTTACAAGAGCCTAACTAAGCTTTCCCTAGCAGAGTCTGTCAGCAGCTGTCCCTTCACTAATTACTGTAGGCAGACGAGTGAGTAAAGCGGCCGGAGAACCTTGCCTTTTATAAGGGGGGGGGGGGGCTCCAGGAGTGAGTGTAGTGTGATTGGCGACAATGTGCCTACTGACTGTGATGTAGAGGGTCAAAGTTGACCATAATGGGGCATTATGGGGGTGAACCGAACTCCCGCAAAAGTTCGCCAGCGAATGCGGACCACCCAAAGTTCGCCTGGAACCGTTCGCTGGCGAACCATTCGGCCCATCTCTACATCTGATACACATGTATGACCTTGCTCGAATTTGACTACGATTTAGCTTAACGACTTTGTACCTCGATATCTCTAACTTGTGCACTAGTTCTGACCATTAGATTACGCCTTGTACTTTTGTTGTGTATTTATCTGTATTTTATTTTACCTCGTCTCGCACCAGTGTGATAACCTGGCAGTCAGTGCATACCTTTCACTTGAATGGATGGCAGACTTGCACTCCATAACAAGGATTTGAAGTTGATGTTTTCAAGCACTTTAGGCCTCCAATTTAGCATTCAATGTGATTTCTGCCCTTAAAACGCTGCTGTGCATCAAATCTGGATTTTTCCCTGGGACTTTTGCCATGTATCCCACTCCGCCATGCCCCCCTCCAGGTGTCAGACCCCTTGAAACATCTTTTCCATCACTTTTGTGGCCAGAACCAGAGTTTGTAGTTTTTCAAGTTCGCCTGCCCATTGAAGTCTATTGCGGTTCGCCGAGTTTGCAGGTTCGCTCCATCTCTAGTGACAAGTCATGTATAAACTGTGTTTCTATGCATTTCTTCAGCATGTTGAATATCACGGTAGTTTCATAAATGTTTAATAAATGGGGGAGCAGCAACCTGCAGGAAATGAGCTTTCATCCCAAGCAATCCCCATACTAGTGCAGGATAACAGGGCTATCTGGCAGGTGGACGGCCACGTTTTTGCTCTGAACGAGCGTCTTTGCACATAAACCTCTGTTAGATTTTTGGTGCCTCCGCAGTAGCTCTTCTGCTGCTCTGTAACATAGATTGCTTGGAGTAAAAGCTAATTTCTAAAGTTTGGTGCTCCCATCTGCCTAATACAGTATTTGCCATAACGCTGACTGTAAAGAACTCCTTTCTATACAGGTGATAGAATCTCCTTTCCTCCGTACGCAGATCATGTCCTCTTGTCCTTTGTACAAACCAAGAGATGAAAAGCGTATCTGCCAACCTTATGCCTTGCCCTGTGATGTATTTATCCATGCTAATCAGGTCACCTCTCAGTTGTCTTTTATTTCCAAACTAAATAAGCCCAGTTTTTCCAATCTTTCTTGGTAAGCAAGACCTTCCATTCCGCTGATGAATTTAGTTGCCCGTCTGTACCTGTTATAGTATGTCAATGTCCTTCCTATAGCGTGTTACCCAGAACTGTATCCGGTACTCCAGATGTAGCATCACAGGTGATTTATACAGAGGGAGTAGTGTGTGCTCCTCCCCCTGCATCCTGTCCCCTCCCCCTGCATTATCCCATACTCCAGATGTAGCCTCACAAGTGATTTATACAGAGGGAGTAGTGTGTGCCCCTCCCCCTGCATCATGTCCCCTCCCCCTGCATCATGTCTCCTCCCCCTG
Source organism: Hyperolius riggenbachi (assembly GCF_040937935.1). NCBI lineage: Eukaryota > Metazoa > Chordata > Amphibia > Anura > Hyperoliidae > Hyperolius > Hyperolius riggenbachi. The sequence goes on along the minus strand of NC_090655.1, from coordinate 295,547,117 downwards.
CATCATGTCTCCTCCCCCTGCATCATGTCCCCGCCCCCTGCATCATGTACCCTCCCCCTGCATTATCCCATACTCCAGATGTGGCATTACAAGTGATTTATACAGAGGGAGTAGTGTGTGCCCCTCCCCCTGCATCATGTCCCCGCCCCTGCATCATGTCCCCTCCCCCTGCATCCTGTCCCCTCCCCCTGCATTATCCCATACTCCAGATGTAGCCTCACAAGTGATTTATACAGAGGGAGTAGTGTGTACCCCTCCCCCTGCATCATGTCCCTCCTCCTGCATCATGTCTCCTCCCCCTGCATCATGTCCCCTCCCCCTGCATCCTGTCCCCTCCCCCTGCATTATCCCATACTCCAGATGTAGCCTCACAAGTGATTTATACAGAGGGAGTAGTGTGTGCCCCTCCCCCTGCATCATGTCCCCTCCTCCTGCATCATGTCTCCCCCCCCCTGCATCATGTCTCCTCCCCCTGCATCATGTACCCTCCCCCTGCATTATCCCATACTCCAGATGTGGCATTACAAGTGATTTATACAGAGGGAGTAGTGTGTGCCCCTCCCCCTGCATCATGTCCCCTCCCCCTGCATCATGTCCCCTCCCCCTGCATTATCCCATACTCCAGATGTGGCATTACAAGTGATTTATACAGAGAGAGTAGTGTGTGCCCCTCCCCCTGCATCATGTCCCCTCCCCTGCATCATGTCCCCTCCCCCTGCATTATCCCACACTCCAGATGTGGCCTCACAAGTGATTTATACAGAGGGAGTAGTGTGTGCCCCTCCCCCTGCATCATGTCCCCTCCCCCTGCATCATGTCTCCCCCCCCTGCATCATGTCTCCTCCCCCTGCATCATGTACCCTCCCCCTGCATTATCCCATACTCCAGATGTAGCATCACAGGTGATTTATACAGAGGGAGTAGTGTGTGCCCCTCCCCCTGCATCATGTCCCCTCCCCCTGCATCATGTCTCCTCCCCCTGCATTATCCCATACTCCAGATGTGGCCTCACAAGTGATTTATACAGAGGGAGTAGTGTGTGCCCCTCCCCCTGCATCATGTCCCCTCCCCCTGCATCATGTCCCCTCCCCCTGCATTATCCCATTCTCCAGATGTGGCATTACAAGTGATTTATACAGGGGCAGTAGCATATCGTGATTGCATTCCCTGTTGTATGCGTCCCAGAGATATTTTTGCTTTTGCTGCCTGCGGCTTGGCATTGAATACGGGTGTTTAACTAGTATTCCTAAGTCTTTCTCCAAATCTGATGTTCCCGTCTCTAAGCCATTTATCTTATATGTTGCTCTACCAAAGACATGTCCATGGTGTATGACCTTACATTGATCTATAATAAATCTCTGACATCTGTCGGCACATGTAGCCATGTTGTTGAGATCCTGTTGTAAAATGCCTCCATTCTACTTAGCGTTGATAATTTTGCATGCTCTGATAGCTGAATTATCCTCTATTCCATATGCTAGATCATCAATAACTTGCTTGAATTGGACTGAACCAAGTACTGACCCTTGTGGGAACCCACTGCTAACAGAGAGCTTGGAATTGTAAGCTAGCTACTATGGATAGGAAGGTTTTGATGACATTGAATGAAGTAAATTGTTATTATTTAACACATTTGCTCGGAGGATTTGGACCAAATTATGCATCTTCCAAAACTGGTGGCAGCACAGAGCAAGATGGAAAGAGAAGAGTTACCTACTGAATGTGGATATGCTGCACCAACATAAGACCAGGGCTGTGGAGTCGGAGTCGTGGAGTCAGGCAATTTTGGGTGCCTGGAGTGCATTTTTTCCCGACTCCGACTCCTAATGAATTTGTAACTGTAATTAAAATAGAAAATATGATAAAATGTTCTATTTCTCAGATAATAGTCATTAAAAATAATGTATATATACAGTAATAGCTGTGCTTAGTCCACAAAAATGAAATAAACCAATCAAAATTAGTTACTTGAGCTGCTTCAATAAAGCAGTCCCTGTATTTTTAAGGTCAGATATACATATCTGATTGTGACTGTATATATGATGTGTACACAGGAATCTCTTCTATATACTAAATAACATCTATGCTGTAAGAATAAAGCCTGATGTGTAGCCGTGTCACTAATAGAGATGGTCAATGAGATGGAAATAATTCTGCATCGATGCTGATTTATGCAAATGTATGCACTCTCTTTGCTGATGAAATCAAATCATTTGGTATGTTGTTAAAATTTGGTTTGGTGACTACAAATTAAAGGGTAACTGAGACGGATGAAAAGTAAAGTTTTATACATACCTGGGGCTTCCTCCAGCCCCCTTCAGTCTAATCAGTCCCTCGCTGTCCTCCACCACCCGGATTTTCTGCTATGAGTCCTGGTAATTCAGCCAGTCAGCGCTGTCCGGCCGCATGCCGCTCCCACAGCCAGGAGCATTCTGTACCTGCGCAATAGTGCTGCACAGGTGTAGTATGCTCCCGACGGCGGAGTGTGTGCATGCGCACTACGCCCGACTGGCTCAAGTACCTGGATTCATAGCAGAAGATCCAGGTGGTGGAGGAGGACAACGAGGGACTGATTATCCTGAAGGCGGCTGGAAGAAGCCCCAGGTATGTATAAAACTTTAATTTCATCTGTCTCAGGTTTACTTTGTTACACAGTAGTACTATACTCTACATATGCACTCCCCACAGAGCTACAGGGAATCCACTGAGAATGCTGTGCACATTGAGCACAGAGGTGTTGTCTGTTTACAATCTCCTCATTCCCCTGCAGAGTACCTGCAGAGTACCTGCACATCACTCTTACATGTACCCACACTTACATTGCCTAGGGCCTGATAGATGTTCTTTGTTCCGGTTTGTACCTTTTACAAGTACTCTTACCAAGGACTAGTTTTAGTCTAAAGGGAATAAATATAGTAGTCTACATATCCTTCTCACTTCAGTTGTCTTGTAAAATTCCTAAGCGTTGGCAGTTAAGAGACGAATTTCATGTTACATACTTTTAATCAACAAAATTGTAATATGCAAATTAGAGGAGTCGGAGTCGAGGAGTTGGAGTCGGTGGAATCCTAAACTGAGGAGTCGGAGTCGGTGGATTTTTGGACCGACTCCACAGCCCTGCATAAGACTAAATCCAAATGGCAGAGATAGTAAACCTCTTCCTCCACCTTCACTTACCAGGAGGAGGAGCCACAGGTCTTGTGGAAGAGGTGATCACATACCAGGAGGAAGGAGGAGCCACAGGGTCAGTCTAGGGCCAGCCTTGTGGAGGGGGTGGTCACATACCAGGAGGAAGGAGGAGGAGCCACAGGGTCAGTCTAGGTTCAGCCTTGCGGAGGAGGTGGTCACATACCAGGAGGAAGGAGGAGCCACAGGGTCAGTCTAGGGCCAGCCTTGTGGAAGAGGTGGTCACATAGCAGGAGGAAGGAGGAGGAGCCACAGGATCAGACTAGGTCCAGCCTTGTTGAGGGGGTGGTAACATAGTAGGAGGAAGGAGGAGGAGCCACAGGGTCAGTCTAGGTCCAGCCTTGAAGAGGTGGTCACTTACCAGGAGGAAGGAGGAGCCACAGTGTCAGTCTAGGTCCAGCCTTGTGGAAGAGGTGGTCACATACCAGGAGGAAGGAGGAGCCACAGGGTCAGTCTAGGCCCAGCCTTGTGGAGGAGGTGGTCACTTACCAGGAGGAAGGAGGAGCCACAGGGTCAGTCTAGGGCCAGCCTTGTGGAAGAGGTGGTCACATACCAGGAGGAAGGAGGAGCCACAGGGTCAGTCTAGGCCCAGCCTTGTGGAGGAGGTGGTCACTTACCAGGAGGAAGGAGGAGCCACAGGGTCAGTCTAGGTCCAGCCTTGTGAAAGAGGTGGTCACATACCAGGAAGAAGGAGGAGCCACAGTGTCAGTCTAGGCCCAGCCTTGTGAAAGAGGTGGTCACATACCAGGAAGAAGGAGGAGCCACAGTGTCAGTCTAGGCCCAGCCTTGTGAAAGAGGTGGTCACATACCAGGAGGAGCCACAGGGTCCGTCTAGGCCAGGCATGGGCAAACTTGGCACTCCAGCTGTTAATGAACTACAAGTCCCACAATGCATTGCAGGAGTCTGACAGCCACAGTCATGACACATAAAGGCAAATGCATTGTGGGACTTGTAGTTCCATAACAGCTGGAGGGCCGAGTTTGCCCATGCCTGGTCTAGGCCCAGCCTTGTGGAGGAGGTGGTCCCATACCAGGAGGAAGGAGGAGCCACAGGGTCAGTCTAGGACCAGCCTTGTGGAGGAGGTGGTCATATCCCAGGAGGTAGGAGGAGCCACAGGGTCAGTCTAGGCCAGGCATGGGCAAACTTGGCCCTCCAGCTGTTAATGAACTACAAGTCCCACAATGCATTGCAGGAGTCTGACAGCCACAGTCATGACTCATAAAGGCAAATGCATTGTGGGACTTGTAGTTCCATAACAGCTGGAGGGCCGAGTTTGCCCATGCCTGGTCTAGGCCCAGCCTTGTGGAGGAGGTGGTCCCATACCAGGAGGAAGGAGGAGCCACAGGGTCAGTCTAGGACCAGCCTTGTGGAGGAGGTGGTCACATAGCAGGAGGAAGGAGGAGGAGCCACAGGGTCAGTCTAGGACCAGCCTTGTGGAGGGGGTGGTCACATACCAGGAGGAAGGAGGAGGAGCCACAGGGTCAGTCTAGGACCAGCCTTGTGGAGGAGGTGGCCACATACCAGGAGGAAGGAGGAGGAGCCACAGGGTCAGTCTAGGGCCAGCCTTGTGGAGGAGGTGGTCACATACCAGGAGGAAGGAGGAGGGGCCACAGGATCAGTCTAGGGCCAGCCGTGTGGAGGAGGTGGTCACATACCAGGAGGAAGGAGGAGCCACAGGGTCAGTCTAGGACCAGCCTTCTGGAAGAGGTGGTCACATAGCAGGAGGAAGGAGGAGGAGCCACAGGGTCAGTCTAGGACCAGCCTTGTGGAAGAGGTGGTCACATACCAGGAGGAAGGAGGAGCCACAGGGTCAGTCTAGGCCCAGCCTTGTGGAGGAGGTGGTCAGATACCAGGAGGAAGAAGGAGGAGCCACAGGGTCAGTCTAGGACCAGCCTTGAGGAGGAGGTGGTCACATACCAGGTGGAAGGAGGAGGAGCCACAGGGTCAGTCTAGGACCAGCCTTGTGGAGGAGGTGGTCACATACCAGGAGGAAGGAGGAATCACAGGGTCAGTCTAGGGCCAGCCTTGTGGAAGAGGTGGTCACATACCAGGAGGAAGGAGGAGCCACAGGGTCAGTCTAGGGCCAGCCTTGTGGAGGAGGTGGTCACATACCAGGAGGAAGGAGGAGGAGCCACAGGGTCAGTCTAGGCCCAGCCTTGTGGAGGAGGTGGTCACATACCAGGAGGAAGGAGGAGGAGCCACAGGGTCAGTCTAGGCCCAGCCTTGTGGAGGAGGTGGTCACATACCAGGAGGAAGAGCCACAGGGTCAGTCTAGGACCAGCCTTGTGGAGGAGGTGGTCACATACCAGGAGGAAGGAGGAGGAGCCACAGTGTCAGTCTAGGCCCAGCCTTGTGAAAGAGGTGGTCACATACCAGGAAGAAGGAGGAGCCACAGTGTCAGTCTAGGCCCAGCCTTGTGAAAGAGGTGGTCACATACCAGGAGGAAGGAGGAGCCACAGGGTCAGTCTAGGCCCAGCCTTGTGGAGGAGGTGGTCAGATACCAGGAGGAAGGAGGAGCCACAGGGTCAGTCTAGGGCCAGCCTTGTGGAGGGGGTGGTCACATACCAGGAGGAGGAAGGAGGAGCCACAGGGTCAGTCTAGGCCCAGCCTTGTGGAGGAGGTGGTCATATCCCAGGAGGGAGGAGGAGCCACAGGGTCAGTCTAGGCCAGGCATGGGCAAACTTGGCCCTCCAGCTGTTAATGAACTACAAGTCCCACAATGCATTGCAGGAGTCTGACAGCCACAGTCATGACTCATAAAGGCAAATGCATTGTGGGACTTGTAGTTCCATAACAGCTGGAGGGCCGAGTTTGCCCATGCCTGGTCTAGGCCCAGCCTTGTGGAGGAGGTGGTCCCATACCAGGAGGAAGGAGGAGCCACAGGGTCAGTCTAGGACCAGCCTTGTGGAGGAGGTGGTCACATAGCAGGAGGAAGGAGGAGGAGCCACAGGGTCAGTCTAGGACCAGCCTTGTGGAGGGGGTGGTCACATACCAGGAGGAAGGAGGAGGAGCCACAGGGTCAGTCTAGGACCAGCCTTGTGGAGGAGGTGGCCACATACCAGGAGGAAGGAGGAGGAGCCACAGGGTCAGTCTAGGGCCAGCCTTGTGGAGGAGGTGGTCACATACCAGGAGGAAGGAGGAGGGGCCACAGGATCAGTCTAGGGCCAGCCGTGTGGAGGAGGTGGTCACATACCAGGAGGAAGGAGGAGCCACAGGGTCAGTCTAGGCCCAGCCTTGTGAAAGAGGTGGTCACATACCAGGAGGAAGGAGGAGCCACAGGGTCAGTCTAGGCCCAGCCTTGTGGAGGAGGTGGTCAGATACCAGGAGGAAGAAGGAGGAGCCACAGGGTCAGTCTAGGACCAGCCTTGAGGAGGAGGTGGTCACATACCAGGAGGAAGGAGGAGGAGCCACAGGGTCAGTCTAGGACCAGCCTTGAGGAGGAGGTGGTCACATACCAGGAGGAAGGAGGAGGAGCCACAGGGTCAGTCTAGGCCCAGCCTTGTGAAAGAGGTGGTCACATACCAGGAAGAAGGAGGAGCCACAGTGTCAGTCTAGGCCCAGCCTTGTGAAAGAGGTGGTCACATACCAGGAGGAAGGAGGAGCCACAGGGTCAGTCTAGGCCCAGCCTTGTGGAGGAGGTGGTCAGATACCAGGAGGAAGAAGGAGGAGCCACAGGGTCAGTCTAGGACCAGCCTTGAGGAGGAGGTGGTCACATACCAGGAGGAAGGAGGAGGAGCCACAGGGTCAGTCTAGGACCAGCCTTGAGGAGGAGGTGGTCACATACCAGGAGGAAGGAGGGGGAGCCACAGGGTCAGTCTAGGCCCAGCCTTGTGGAGGAGGTGGTCCCATACCAGGAGTAAGGAGGAGCCACAGGGTCAGTCTAGGCCCAGCCTTCTGGAAGAGGTGGTCACATAGCAGGAGAAAGGAGGAGGAGCCACAGGGTCAGTCTAGGACCAGCCTTGTGGAGGAGGTGGTCAAATACCAGGAGGAAGGAGGAGCCACAGGGTCAGTCTAGGCCCAGCCTTGTGGAGGAGGTGGTCAGATACCAGGAGGAAGAAGGAGGAGCCACAGGGTCAGTCTAGGACCAGCCTTGAGGAGGAGGTGGTCACATACCAGGAGGAAGGAGGAGGAGCCAGGGGGTCAGTCTAGGCCTAGCCTTGTGAAAGAGGTGGTCACATACTAGGAAGAAGGAGGAGGAGCCACAGGGTCAGTCTAGGGCCAGCCTTGTGGAGGGGGTGGTCACATACCAGGAGGAAGGAGGACGAGCCACAGGGTCAGTCTAGGACCAGTCTTGTGGAAGAGGTGGTCACATACCAGGAGGAAGGAGGAGGAGCCACAGGGTCAGTCTAGGACCAGCCAAGTGGAGGAGGAGGTCACATACCAGGAAGAAGGAGGAGCCACAGGGTCAGTCAAGGCCCAGCCTTGTGGAGGAGGAGGTCACATACCAGGAGGAAGGAGGAGGAGCCACGGGGTCAGTCTAGGGCCAGCCTTGTGGAAGAGGTGGTCACATACCAGGAGGAAGGAGGAGGAGCCACAGGGTCAGTCTAGGACCAGCCAAGTGGAGGAGGAGGTCACATACCAGGAGGAAGGAGGAGGAGCCACAGGGTCAGTCAAGGCCCAGCCTTGTGGAGGAGGAGGTCACATACCAGGAGGAAGGAGGAGGAGCCACGGGGTCAGTCTAGGGCCAGCCTTGTGGAGCAGGTGGTCACATACCAGGAGGAAGGAGCCACAGGGTCAGTCTAGGGCCAGCCTTGTGGAGGAGGTGGTCACATACCAGGAGGAAGGAGGAGGAGCCACAGGATCAGTCTAGGGCCAGCCTTGTGGAGGAGGTGGTCACATACCAGGAGGAAGGAGGAGGAGCCACAGGGTCAGTCTAGGCCCAGCCTTGTGGAGGAGGTGGTCACATACCAGGAGGAAGGAGGAGGAGCCACAGGGTCAGTCTAGGACCAGCCTTGTGGAGGAGGTGGTCACATACCAGGTGGAAAGAGGAAGAGCCACAGGGTCACTCTAGGCCCAGCCTTGTGGAGGAGGTGGTCACATACCAGGAGGAAGGAGGAGCCACAGGGTCAGTCTAGGGCCAGCCTTGTGGAGGAGGTGGTCACATACCAGGAGGAGGAGCTACAGGGTCAGTCTAGGCCCAGCCTTGTGGAGGAGGTGGTCACATACCAGGAGGAAGGAGGAGGAGCCACAGGGTCAGTCTAGGTCTAGCCTTGTGGAGGAAGTGGTCACATACCAGGAGGAAGGAGGAGGAGCCACAGGGTCAGTCTAGGACCAGCTTTGTGGAGGAGGTGGTCACATACCAGGAGGAAGGAGGAGGAGCCACAGGGTCAGTCTAGGGCCAGCCTTGTAGAGGAGGTGGTCACATACAAGGAGGAGGAGCCACAGGGTCAGTCTAGGACCAGCTTTGTGGAGGAGGTGGTCACATACCAGGAGGAAGGAGGATGAGCCACAGGGTCAGTCTAGGCCCAGCCTTGTGGAGGAGGTGGTCACATACCAGGAGGAAGGAGGAGGAGCCACAGGGTCAGTCTAGGACCAGCCTTGTGGAGGAGGTGGTCACATACCAGGAGGAAGGAGGAGTCACAGGGTCAGTCTAGGGCCAGCCTTGTGGAAGAGGTGGTCACATACCAGGAGGAAGGAGGAGCCACAGGGTCAGTCTAGGGCCAGCCTTGTGGAGGAGGTGGTCACATACCAGGAGGAAGGAGGAGGAGCCACAGGGTCAGTCTAGGCCCAGCCTTGTGGAGGAGGTGGTCACATACCAGGAGGAAGGAGGAGGAGCCACAGGGTCAGTCTAGGCCCAGCCTTGTGGAGGAGGTGGTCACATACCAGGAGGAAGAGCCACAGGGTCAGTCTAGGACCAGCCTTGTGGAGGAGGTGGTCACTTATCAGGAGGAAGGAGGAGGAGCTACAGGGTCAGTCTAGGCCCAGCCTTGTGGAGGAGGTGGTCACATACCAGGAGGAAGGAGGAGGAGCCACAGGGTCAGTCTAGGTCTAGCGTTGTGGAGGAAGTGGTCACATACCAGGAGGAAGGAGGAGGAGCCACAGGGTCAGTCTAGGACCAGCTTTGTGGAGGAGGTGGTCACATACCAGGAGGAAGGAGGAGGAGCCACAGGGTCAGTCTAGGGCCAGCCTTGTAGAGGAGGTGGTCACATACAAGGAGGAGGAGCCACAGGGTCAGTCTAGGGCCAGCCTTGTGGAGGAGGTGGTCACATACCAGGAGGAAGGAGGAGCCACAGGGTCAGTCTAGGGCCAGCCTTGTGGAGGAGGTGGTCACTTACCAGGAGGAAGGAGGAGGAGCCAAAGGATTAGTGTAGGGCCAGCCTTGTGGAGGATGTGGTCACATACAAGGAGGAGGAGCCACAGGGTCAGTCTAGGACCAGCTTTGTGGAGGAGGTGGTCACATACCAGGAGGAAGGAGGAGGAGCCACAGGGTCAGTCTAGGCCCAGCCTTGTGGAGGAGGTGGTCACATACCAGGAGGAAGGAGGAGGAGCCACAGGGTCAGTCTAGGACCAGCCTTGTGGAGGAGGTGGTCACATACCAGGAGGAAGGAGGAGGAGCCACAGGGTCAGTCTAGGGCCAGTCTTGTGGAGGAGGTGGTCACATACCAGGAGGAGGAGCCACAGGGTCAGTCTAGGGCCAGCCTTGTGGAGGAGGTGGTCACATACCAGGAGGAAGGAGGAGCCACAGGGTCAGTCTAGGCCCAGCCTTGTGGAGGAGGTGGTCAGATACCAGGAGGAAGAAGGAGGAGCCACAGGGTCAGTCTAGGACCAGCCTTGAGGAGGAGGTGGTCACATACCAGGAGGAAGGAGGAGGAGCCAGGGGGTCAGTCTAGGCCTAGCCTTGTGAAAGAGGTGGTCACATACTAGGAAGAAGGAGGAGGAGCCACAGGGTCAGTCTAGGGCCAGCCTTGTGGAGGGGGTGGTCACATACCAGGAGGAAGGAGGACGAGCCACAGGGTCAGTCTAAGACCAGTCTTGTGGAAGAGGTGGTCACATACCAGGAGGAAGGAGGAGGAGCCACAGGGTCAGTCTAGGACCAGCCAAGTGGAGGAGGAGGTCACATACCAGGAGGAAGGAGGAGCCACAGGGTCAGTCAAGGCCCAGCCTTGTGGAGGAGGAGGTCACATACCAGGAGGAAGGAGGAGGAGCCACGGGGTCAGTCTAGGGCCAGCCTTGTGGAAGAGGTGGTCACATACCAGGAGGAAGGAGGAGGAGCCACAGGGTCAGTCTAGGACCAGCCAAGTGGAGGAGGAGGTCACATACCAGGAGGAAGGAGGAGGAGCCACAGGGTCAGTCAAGGCCCAGCCTTGTGGAGGAGGAGGTCACATACCAGGAGGAAGGAGGAGGAGCCACGGGGTCAGTCTAGGGCCAGCCTTGTGGAAGAGGTGGTCACATACCCAGGGCCGGATTTTTACTTTTTACCGCCCAAGGCCAACTATACTGTCTATTTGTTTTTTATATCTGTGTGCCCCAATGAGAATTCTACTTACTTTTCATCATTGGATGTCACAGACAATAACTATTTTAGTAATATGCGTATAGACTATGTTATGTTTTCCTTAAGAACTTTTATGTTATGCTTGCTATCTCGTTAATGATGGAACCATTGTGTCACTATGGAGGCTGATGTGTACCTGCATGATAGAGCTTACAGGTCTTGCAGGGACGACACAAGTACAGGACAGAGGGTTCAAAGGGTAAATCTGTCCTTGTAGATAGGGATGGTTGCATAGAACAGCTTTACTGCTCCTCACTGAGCCGCCCCTACATTTCTGGTGCCCTAGGCCATGGCCTATGTGGCCTTGCCAGAAATCCGGCCCTGCACATACCAGGAGGAAGGAGGAGCCACAGGTTCAATCTAAGTCCAGCCTTGTGGAGGAGGTCACATACCAGGAGGAAGGAGGAAGAGCCACAGGGTCAGTCTAGGCCCAGCCTTGTGGAGGAGGTGGTCACATACCAGGAGGAAGGAGGAGGAGCCACAGGGTCAGTCTAGGTCTAGCCTTGTGGAGGAAGTGGTCACATACCAGGAGGAAGGAGGAGGAGCCACAGGGTCAGTCTAGGACCAGCCAAGTGGAGGAGGAGGTCACATACCAGGAGGAAGGAGGAGCCACAGGGTCAGTCAAGGCCCAGCCTTGTGGAGGAGGAGGTCACATACCAGGAGGAAGGAGGAGGAGCCACGGGGTCAGTCTAGGGCCAGCCTTGTGGAAGAGGTGGTCACATACCAGGAGGAAGGAGGAGGAGCCACAGGGTCAGTCTAGGACCAGCCAAGTGGAGGAGGAGGTCACATACCAGGAGGAAGGAGGAGGAGCCACAGGGTCAGTCAAGGCCCAGCCTTGTGGAGGAGGAGGTCACATACCAGGAGGAAGGAGGAGGAGCCACGGGGTCAGTCTAGGGCCAGCCTTGTGGAAGAGGTGGTCACATACCCAGGGCCGGATTTTTACTTTTTACCGCCCAAGGCCAACTATACTGTCTATTTGTTTTTTATATCTGTGTGCCCCAATGAGAATTCTACTTACTTTTCATCATTGGATGTCACAGACAATAACTATTTTAGTAATATGCGTATAGACTATGTTATGTTTTCCTTAAGAACTTTTATGTTATGCTTGCTATCTCGTTAATGATGGAACCATTGTGTCACTATGAGAGGCTGATGTGTACCTGCATGATAGAGCTTACAGGTCTTGCAGGGACGACACAAGTACAGGACAGAGGGTTCAAAGGGTAAATCTGTCCTTGTAGATAGGGATGGTTGCATAGAACAGCTTTACTGCTCCTCACTGAGCCGCCCCTACATTTCTGGTGCCCTAGGCCATGGCCTATGTGGCCTTGCCAGAAATCCGGCCCTGCACATACCAGGAGGAAGGAGGAGCCACAGGTTCAATCTAAGTCCAGCCTTGTGGAGGAGGTCACATACCAGGAGGAAGGAGGAAGAGCCACAGGGTCAGTCTAGGCCCAGCCTTGTGGAGGAGGTGGTCACATACCAGGAGGAAGGAGGAGGAGCCACAGGGTCAGTCTAGGTCTAGCCTTGTGGAGGAAGTGGTCACATACCAGGAGGAAGGAGGAGGAGCCACAGGGTCAGTCTAGGACCAGCTTTGTGGAGGAGGTGGTCACATACCAGTAGGAAGGAGGAGGAGCCACAGGGTCAGTCTAGGCCCAGCCTTGTAGAGGAGGTGGTCACATACAAGGAGGAGGAGCCACAGGGTCAGTCTAGGACCAGCTTTGTGGAGGAGGTGGTCACATACCAGGAGGAAGGAGGAGGAGCCACAGGGTCAGTCTAAGCCCAGCCTTGTGGAAGAGGTGGTCACATACTAGGAGGAAGGAGGAGGAGTCACAGGGTCAGTCTAGGCCCAGCCTTGTGGAGGAGGTGGTCACATACCAAGAGGAAGGAGGAGGAGCCACAGGGTCAGTCTAGGACCAGCCTTGTGGAGGAGGTGGTCACATACCAGGAGGAAGGAGGAGTCACAGGGTCAGTCTAGGGCCAGCCTTGTGGAAGAGGTGGTCACATACCAGGAGGAAGGAGGAGCCACAGGGTCAGTCTAGGTCTAGCCTTGTGGAGGAGGTGGTCACATACCAGGAGGAAGGAGGAGGAGCCACAGGGTCAGTCTAGGCCCAGCCTTGTGGAGGAGGTGGTCACATACCAGGAGGAAGAGCCACAGGGTCAGTCTAGGACCAGCCTTGTGGAGGAGGTGGTCACTTATCAGGAGGAAGGAGGAGGAGCTACAGGGTCAGTCTAGGCCCAGCCTTGTGGAGGAGGTGGTCACATACCAGGAGGAAGGAGGAGGAGCCACAGGGTCAGTCTAGGACCAGCCTTGTGGAGGAGGTGGTCACTTATCAGGAGGAAGGAGGAGGAGCTACAGGGTCAGTCTAGGCCCAGCCTTGTGGAGGAGGTGGTCACATACCAGGAGGAAGGAGGAGGAACCACAGGGTCAGTCTAGGTCTAGCGTTGTGGAAGAAGTGGTCACATACCAGGAGGAAGGAGGAGGAGCCACAGGGTCAGTCTAGGCCCAGCTTTGTGGAGGAGGTGGTCACATACCAGGAGGAAGGAGGAGGAGCCACAGGGTCAGTCTAGGGCCAGCCTTGTAGAGGAGGTGGTCACATACAAGGAGGAGGAGCCACAGGGTCAGTCTAGGGCCAGCCTTGTGGAGGAGGTGGTCACATACCAGGAGGAAGGAGGAGCCACAGGGTCAGTCTAGGGCCAGCCTTGTGGAGGAGGTGGTCACTTACCAGGAGGAAGGAGGAGGAGCCAAAGGATTAGTGTAGGGCCAGCCTTGTGGAGGAGGTGGTCACATACCAGGAGGAAGGTGGAGGAGCCACCGGGTCAGTCTAGGACCAGCCTTGAGGAGGAGGTGGTCACTTACCAGGAGGAAGGAGGAGCCACAGGGTCAGTCTAGGTCTAGCCTTGTGGAGGAGGTGGTCACATACCGGGAGGAAGGAGGAGCCACAGGGTCAGTCTAGGTCTAGCCTTGTGGAGGAGGTGGTCACATACCAGGAGGAAGGAGGAGCCACAGGGTCAGTCTAGGACCAGCCTTGTGGAGGAGGAGGTCACATACCAAGTGGAAGGAGGAGGAGCCACAGGGTCAGTCTAGGGCCAGCCTTGTGGAGGAGGTGGTCACATACCAGGAGCAAGGAGGAGGAGCCACAGGGTCAGTCTAGGTCCAGCCTTGTGGAGGGGGTGGTCACATACCAGGAGGAAGGAGGAGGAGCCACAGGGTCAGTCTAGGGCCAGCCTTGTGGAGGAGGTGGTCACATACCAGGAGCAAGGAGGAGGAGCCACAGGGTCAGTCTAGGTCCAGCCTTGTGGAGGAGGTGGTCACATACCAGGAGGAAGGAGGAGCCACAGGGTCAGTCTAGGGCCAGCCTTGTGGAAGAGGTGGTCACATACCAGGAGGAAGGAGGAGCCACAGGGTCAGTCTAGGCCCAGCCTTGTGAAAGAGGTGGTCACATACCAGGAGGAAGGAGGAGCCACAGGGTCAGTCTAGGTCCAGCCTTGTGGAGGAGGTGGTCACATACCAGGAGGAAGGAGGAGCCACAGGGTCAGTCTAGGCCCAGCCTTGTGGAGGAGGTGGTCACATACCAGGAGGAAGGAGGAGCCACAGGGTCAGTCTAGGACCAGTCTTGTGAAAGAGGTGGTCACATACCAGGAGGAAGGAGGAGCCACAGGGTCAGTCTAGGACCAGCCTTGTGGAGGAGGTGGTCACATACCAAGAGGAAGGAGGAGCCACAGGGTCAGTCTAGGACCAGCCTTGTGGAGGAGGTGGTCACTTACCAGAAGGAAGGAGGAGGAGCCACAGGGTCAGTCTAGGACCAGCCTTGAGGAGGGGGTGGTCACATACCAGGAGGAAGGAGGAGCCACAGGGTCAGTCTAGGTCCATCCTTGTGGAGGGGGTGGTCACATACCAGGAGGAAGGAGGAGGAGCCACAGGGTCAGTCTAGGACCAGCCTTGTGGAGGAGGTGGCCACATACCAGGAGGAAGGAGGAGCCACAGGGTCAGTCTAGGACCAGCCTTGTCGAGGAGGTGGTCACATACCAGGAGGAAGGAGGAGCCACAGGGTCAGTCTAGGGCCAGCCTTGTGGAGGAGGTGGTCACTTACCAGGAGGAAGGAGGAGCCACAGGGTCAGTCTAGGACCAGCCTTGTCGAGGAGGTGGTCACATACCAGGAGGAAGGAGGAGCCACAGGGTCAGTCTAGGGCCAGCCTTGTGGAGGAGGTGGTCACTTACCAGGAGGAAGGAGGAGCCACAGGGTCAGTCTAGGGCCAGCCTTGTGGAGGAGGTGGTCACATACCAGGAGGAAGGAGGAGCCACAGGGTCAGTCTAGGACCAGCCTTGTGGAGGGGGTGGTCACATACCAGGAGGAAGGAGGAAGGAGCCACAGGGTCAGTCTAGGACCAGCCTTGTGGAGGGGGTGGTCACATACCAGGAGGAAGGAGGAGCCACCGGGTCAGTCTAGGGCCAGCCTTGTGGAGGAGGTGGTCACATACCAGGAGGAAGGAGGAGCCACAGGGTCAGTCTAGGACCAGCCTTGTGGAGGAGGTGGTCACATACCAGGAGGAAGGAGGAGCCACAGGGTCAGTCTAGGCCCAGCCTTGTGGAAGAGGTGGTCACATACCAGGAGCAAGGAGGAGGAGCCACAGGGTCAGTCTAGGCCCAGCCTTGTGGAAGAGGTGGTCACATACCAGGAGCAAGGAGGAGGAGCCACAGGGTCAGTCTAGGCCCAGCCTTGTGGAAGAGGTGGTCACATACCAGGAGGAAGGAGGAGGAGCCACAGGGTCAGTCTAGGACCAGCCTTGTGGAAGAGGTGGTCACATACCAGGAGCCAGGAGGAGGAGCCACAGGGTCAGTCTAGGCCCAGCCTTGTGGAGGAGGTGGTCACATACCAGGAGGAGGAGCCACAGGGTCAGTCTAAGACCAGCCTTGTGGAGGGGGTGGTCACATACCGGGAGGAAGGAGGAGCCACAGGGTCAGTCTAGGCCCAGCCTTGTGGAGGAGGTGGTCACATACCAGGAGGAAGGAGGAGCCACAGGGTCAGTCTAGGACCAGCCTTGTGGAGGGGGTGGTCACATACCGGGAGGAAGGAGGAGCCACAGGGTCAGTCTAGGCCCAGCCTTGTGGAGGAGGTGGTCACATACCAGGAGGAAGGAGGAGCCACAGGGTCAGTCTAGGGCCAGCCTTGTGGAAGAGGTGGTAACATACCAGGAGGAAGGAGGAGCCACAGGGTCAGTCTAGGGCCAGCCTTGTGGAGAAGGTGGTCACATACCAGGAGGAAGGAGGAGGAGCCACAGGGTCAGTCTAGGACCAGCCTTGTGGAGGAGGTGGTCACATACCAGGAGGAAGGAGGAGCCACAGGGTCAGTCTAAGACCAGCCTTGTGGAAGAGGTGGTCACATACCAGGAGGAAGGAGGAGCCACAGGGTCAGTCTAGGCCCAGCCTTGTGGAGGGGGTGGCCACATACCAGGAGGAAGGAGGAGCCACAGGGTCAGTCTAGGCCCAGCCTTGTGGAGGAGGTGGTCACATACCAGGAGGAAGGAGGAGCCACAGGGTCAGTCTAGGGCCAGCCTTGTGGAAGAGGTGGTCACATACCAGGAGGAAGGAGGAGCCACAGGGTCAGTCTAGGCCCAGCCTTGTGGAGGAGGTGGTCACATACCAGGAGGAAGGAGGAGGAGCCACAGGGTCAGTCTAGGACCAGCCTTGTGGAGGGGGTGGTCACATACCGGGAGGAAGGAGGAGCCACAGGGTCAGTCTAGGCCCAGCCTTGTGGAGGAGGTGGTCACATACCAGGAGGAAGGAGGAGCCACAGGGTCAGTCTAGGGCCAGCCTTGTGGAGAAGGTGGTCACATACCAGGAGGAGCCACAGGGTCAGTCTAGGCCCAGCCTTGTGGAGGAGGTGGTCACATACCGGGAGGAAGGAGGAGCCACAGGGTCAGTCTAGGACCAGCCTTGTGGAGGAGGTCACATACCAGGTGGAAGGAGGAGGAGCCACCGGGTCAGTCTAGGGCCAGCCTTGTGGGGGAGGTGGTCACATATCAGGAGCAAGGAGGAGGAGCCACAGGGTCAGTCTAGGCCCAGCCTTGTGGAGGGGGTGGTCACATACAAGGAGGAGGAGCCACAGGGTCAGTCTAAGACCAGCCTTGTGGAGGGGGTGGTCACATACCGGGAGGAAGGAGGAGCCACAGGGTCAGTCTAGGCCCAGCCTTGTGGAGGAGGTGGTCACATACCAGGAGGAAGGAGGAGCCACAGGGTCAGTCTAGGGCCAGCCTTGTGGAGAAGGTGGTCACATACCAGGAGCAAGGAGGAGGAGCCACAGGGTCAGTCTAGGCCCAGCCTTGTGGAGGGGGTGGTCACATACCAGGAGGAAGGAGGAGGAGCCACAGGGTCAGTCTAGGACCAGCCTTGTGGAGGGGGTGGTCACATACCGGGAGGAAGGAGGAGCCACAGGGTCAGTCTAGGCCCAGCCTTGTGGAGGAGGTGGTCACATACCAGGAGGAAGGAGGAGCCACAGGGTCAGTCTAGGGCCAGCCTTGTGGAAGAGGTGGTCACATACCAGGAGGAAGGAGGAGCCACAGGGTCAGTCTAGGCCCAGCCTTGTGGAGGAGGTGGTCACATACCAGGAGGAAGGAGGAGGAGCCACAGGGTCAGTCTAGGACCAGCCTTGTGGAGGAGGTGGTCACATACCGGGAGGAAGGAGGAGCCACAGGGTCAGTCTAGGCCCAGCCTTGTGGAGGAGGTGGTCACATACCAGGAGGAAGGAGGAGCCACAGGGTCAGTCTAGGGCCAGCCTTGTGGAGAAGGTGGTCACATACCAGGAGGAGCCACAGGGTCAGTCTAGGCCCAGCCTTGTGGAGGAGGTGGTCACATACCGGGAGGAAGGAGGAGCCACAGGGTCAGTCTAGGACCAGCCTTGTGGAGGAGGTCACATACCAGGTGGAAGGAGGAGGAGCCACCGGGTCAGTCTAGGGCCAGCCTTGTGGGGGAGGTGGTCACATATCAGGAGCAAGGAGGAGGAGCCACAGGGTCAGTCTAGGCCTAAGCTTGTGGAAGAGATTGTCACATACCAGGAGGAAGGAGGAGGAGCCACAGGGTCAGTCTAGGCCCAGCCTTGTGGAGGAGGTGGTCACATACCAGGAGCAAGGAGGAAGAGCCACAGGGTCAGTCTAGGCCCAGCCTTGTGGAAGAGGTGGTCACATACCAGGAGCAAGGAGGAGGAGCCAAAGGGTCAGTCTAGGCCCAGCCTTGTGGAGGAGGTGGTCACATACCAGGTGGAAAGAGGAAGAGCCACAGGGTAAGTCTAGGGCCAGCCTTGTGGAGAAGGTGGTCACATACCAGGAGGAAGGAGGAGGAGCCACAGGGTCAGTCTAGGCCCAGCCTTGTGGAAGAGGTGGTCACATACCAGGAGCAAGGAGGAGGAGCCACAGGGTCAGTCTAGGCCCAGCCTTGTGGAAGAGGTGGTCACATACCAGGAGCAAGGAGGAGGAGCCACAGGGTCAGTCTAGGCCCAGCCTTGTGGAAGAGGTGGTCACATACCAGGAGGAAGGAGGAGGAGCCACAGGGTCAGTCTAGGACCAGCCTTGTGGAAGAGGTGGTCACATACCAGGAGCAAGGAGGAGGAGCCACAGGGTCAGTCTAGGCCCAGCCTTGTGGAGGAGGTGGTCACATACCAGGAGGAGGAGCCACAGGGTCAGTCTAAGACCAGCCTTGTGGAGGGGGTGGTCACATACCGGGAGGAAGGAGGAGCCACAGGGTCAGTCTAGGCCCAGCCTTGTGGAGGAGGTGGTCACATACCAGGAGGAAGGAGGAGCCACAGGGTCAGTCTAGGACCAGCCTTGTGGAGGGGGTGGTCACATACCGGGAGGAAGGAGGAGCCACAGGGTCAGTCTAGGCCCAGCCTTGTGGAGGAGGTGGTCACATACCAGGAGGAAGGAGGAGCCACAGGGTCAGTCTAGGGCCAGCCTTGTGGAAGAGGTGGTCACATACCAGGAGGAAGGAGGAGCCACAGGGTCAGTCTAGGGCCAGCCTTGTGGAGAAGGTGGTCACATACCAGGAGGAAGGAGGAGGAGCCACAGGGTCAGTCTAGGACCAGCCTTGAGGAGGAGGTGGTCACATACCAGGAGGAAGGAGGAGCCACAGGGTCAGTCTAAGACCAGCCTTGTGGAAGAGGTGGTCACATACCAGGAGGAAGGAGGAGCCACAGGGTCAGTCTAGGCCCAGCCTTGTGGAGGGGGTGGCCACATACCAGGAGGAAGGAGGAGCCACAGGGTCAGTCTAGGCCCAGCCTTGTGGAGGAGGTGGTCACATACCAGGAGGAAGGAGGAGCCACAGGGTCAGTCTAGGGCCAGCCTTGTGGAAGAGGTGGTCACATACCAGGAGGAAGGAGGAGCCACAGGGTCAGTCTAGGCCCAGCCTTGTGGAGGAGGTGGTCACATACCAGGAGGAAGGAGGAGGAGCCACAGGGTCAGTCTAGGACCAGCCTTGTGGAGGGGGTGGTCACATACCGGGAGGAAGGAGGAGCCACAGGGTCAGTCTAGGCCCAGCCTTGTGGAGGAGGTGGTCACATACCAGGAGGAAGGAGGAGCCACAGGGTCAGTCTAGGGCCAGCCTTGTGGAGAAGGTGGTCACATACCAGGAGGAGCCACAGGGTCAGTCTAGGCCCAGCCTTGTGGAGGAGGTGGTCACATACCGGGAGGAAGGAGGAGCCACAGGGTCAGTCTAGGACCAGCCTTGTGGAGGAGGTCACATACCAGGTGGAAGGAGGAGGAGCCACCGGGTCAGTCTAGGGCCAGCCTTGTGGGGGAGGTGGTCACATATCAGGAGCAAGGAGGAGGAGCCACAGGGTCAGTCTAGGCCCAGCCTTGTGGAGGGGGTGGTCACATACAAGGAGGAGGAGCCACAGGGTCAGTCTAAGACCAGCCTTGTGGAGGGGGTGGTCACATACCGGGAGGAAGGAGGAGCCACAGGGTCAGTCTAGGCCCAGCCTTGTGGAGGAGGTGGTCACATACCAGGAGGAAGGAGGAGCCACAGGGTCAGTCTAGGGCCAGCCTTGTGGAAGAGGTGGTCACATACCAGGAGGAAGGAGGAGCCACAGGGTCAGTCTAGGGCCAGCCTTGTGGAGAAGGTGGTCACATACCAGGAGCAAGGAGGAGGAGCCACAGGGTCAGTCTAGGCCCAGCCTTGTGGAGGGGGTGGTCACATACCAGGAGGAAGGAGGAGGAGCCACAGGGTCAGTCTAGGACCAGCCTTGTGGAGGGGGTGGTCACATACCGGGAGGAAGGAGGAGCCACAGGGTCAGTCTAGGCCCAGCCTTGTGGAGGAGGTGGTCACATACCAGGAGGAAGGAGGAGCCACAGGGTCAGTCTAGGGCCAGCCTTGTGGAAGAGGTGGTCACATACCAGGAGGAAGGAGGAGCCACAGGGTCAGTCTAGGCCCAGCCTTGTGGAGGAGGTGGTCACATACCAGGAGGAAGGA
The DNA here is from genome assembly GCF_040937935.1 of Hyperolius riggenbachi. Taxonomy (NCBI): domain Eukaryota; kingdom Metazoa; phylum Chordata; class Amphibia; order Anura; family Hyperoliidae; genus Hyperolius; species Hyperolius riggenbachi. Next base: position 295,526,972 of record NC_090655.1, on the reverse strand, counting down.
GGAGGAGCCACAGGGTCAGTCTAGGACCAGCCTTGTGGAGGAGGTGGTCACATACCGGGAGGAAGGAGGAGCCACAGGGTCAGTCTAGGCCCAGCCTTGTGGAGGAGGTGGTCACATACCAGGAGGAAGGAGGAGCCACAGGGTCAGTCTAGGGCCAGCCTTGTGGAGAAGGTGGTCACATACCAGGAGGAGCCACAGGGTCAGTCTAGGCCCAGCCTTGTGGAGGAGGTGGTCACATACCGGGAGGAAGGAGGAGCCACAGGGTCAGTCTAGGACCAGCCTTGTGGAGGAGGTCACATACCAGGTGGAAGGAGGAGGAGCCACCGGGTCAGTCTAGGGCCAGCCTTGTGGGGGAGGTGGTCACATATCAGGAGCAAGGAGGAGGAGCCACAGGGTCAGTCTAGGCCCAGCCTTGTGGAGGGGGTGGTCACATACCAGGAGGAAGGAGGAGCAACAGGGACAGTCTAGGCCTAAGCTTGTGGAAGAGATTGTCACATACCAGGAGGAAGGAGGAGGAGCCACAGGGTCAGTCTAGGCCCAGCCTTGTGGAGGAGGTGGTCACATACCAGGAGCAAGGAGGAGGAGCCACAGGGTCAGTCTAGGCCCAGCCTTGTGGAAGAGGTGGTCACATACCAGGAGCAAGGAGGAGGAGCCACAGGGTCAGTCTAGGCCCAGCCTTGTGGAGGAGGTGGTCACATACCAGGTGGAAAGAGGAAGAGCCACAGGGTAAGTCTAGGGCCAGCCTTGTGGAGAAGGTGGTCACATACCAGGAGGAAGGAGGAGGAGCCACAGGGTCAGTCTAGGCCCAGCCTTGTGGAAGAGGTGGTCACATACCAGGAGCAAGGAGGAGGAGCCACAGGGTCAGTCTAGGCCCAGCCTTGTGGAAGAGGTGGTCACATACCAGGAGGAAGGAGGAGGAGCCACAGGGTCAGTCTAGGACCAGCCTTGTGGAAGAGGTGGTCACATACCAGGAGCAAGGAGGAGGAGCCACAGGGTCAGTCTAGGCCCAGCCTTGTGGAGGAGGTGGTCACATACCAGGAGGAGGAGCCACAGGGTCAGTCTAAGACCAGCCTTGTGGAGGGGGTGGTCACATACCGGGAGGCAGGAGGAGCCACAGGGTCAGTCTAGGCCCAGCCTTGTGGAGGAGGTGGTCACATACCAGGAGGAAGGAGGAGCCACAGGGTCAGTCTAGGACCAGCCTTGTGGAGGGGGTGGTCACATACCGGGAGGAAGGAGGAGCCACAGGGTCAGTCTAGGCCCAGCCTTGTGGAGGAGGTGGTCACATACCAGGAGGAAGGAGGAGCCACAGGGTCAGTCTAGGGCCAGCCTTGTGGAAGAGGTGGTCACATACCAGGAGGAAGGAGGAGCCACAGGGTCAGTCTAGGACCAGCCTTGTGGAGGAGGTGATCACATACCAGGAGGAAGGAGGAGCCACAGGGTCAGTCTAGGCCCAGCCTTGTGGAGGGGGTGATCACATACCGGGAGGAAGGAGGAGCCACAGGGTCAGTCTAGGCCCAGCCTTGTGGAGGAGGTGGTCACATACCAGGAGGAAGGAGGAGCCACAGGGTCAGTCTAGGGCCAGCCTTGTGGAGGAGGTGGTCACATACCAGGAGGAAGGAGGAGCCACAGGGTCAGTCTAGGGCCAGCCTTGTGGAGAAGGTGGTCACATACCAGGAGCAAGGAGGAGGAGCCACAGGGTCAGTCTAGGCCCAGCCTTGTGGAGGGGGTGGTCACATACCAGGAGGAAGGAGGAGGAGCCACAGGGTCAGTCTAGGACCAGCCTTGTGGAGGGGGTGGTCACATACCGGGAGGAAGGAGGAGCCACAGGGTCAGTCTAGGACCAGCCTTGTGGAGGAGGTGGTCACATACCAGGAGGAGGAGCCACAGGGTCAGTCTAGGACCAGCCTTGTGGAGGGGGTGGTCACATACCAGGAGGAAGGAGGAGCCACAGGGTCAGTCTAAGACCAGCCTTGTGGAGGGGGTGGTCACATACCGGGAGGAAGGAGGAGCCACAGGGTCAGTCTAGGCCCAGCCTTGTGGAGGAGGTGGTCACATACCAGGAGGAAGGAGGAGCCACAGGGTCAGTCTAGGGCCAGCCTTGTGGAAGAGGTGGTCACATACAAGGAGGAAGGAGGAGCCACAGGGTCAGTCTAGGGCCAGCCTTGTGGAGAAGGTGGTCACATACCAGGAGCAAGGAGGAGGAGCCACAGGGTCAGTCTAGGCCCAGCCTTGTGGAGGGGGTGGTCACATACCAGGAGGAAGGAGGAGGAGCCACAGGGTCAGTCTAGGACCAGCCTTGTGGAGGGGGTGGTCACATACCGGGAGGAAGGAGGAGCCACAGGGTCAGTCTAGGCCCAGCCTTGTGGAGGAGGTGGTCACATACCAGGAGGAAGGAGGAGCCACAGGGTCAGTCTAGGGCCAGCCTTGTGGAAGAGGTGGTCACATACCAGGAGGAAGGAGGAGCCACAGGGTCAGTCTAGGCCCAGCCTTGTGGAGGAGGTGGTCACATACCAGGAGGAAGGAGGAGGAGCCACAGGGTCAGTCTAGGACCAGCCTTGTGGAGGAGGTGGTCACATACCGGGAGGAAGGAGGAGCCACAGGGTCAGTCTAGGCCCAGCCTTGTGCAGGAGGTGGTCACATACCAGGAGGAAGGAGGAGCCACAGGGTCAGTCTAGGGCCAGCCTTGTGGAGAAGGTGGTCACATACCAGGAGGAGCCACAGGGTCAGTCTAGGCCCAGCCTTGTGGAGGAGGTGGTCACATACCGGGAGGAAGGAGGAGCCACAGGGTCAGTCTAGGACCAGCCTTGTGGAGGAGGTCACATACCAGGTGGAAGGAGGAGGAGCCACCGGGTCAGTCTAGGGCCAGCCTTGTGGGGGAGGTGGTCACATATCAGGAGCAAGGAGGAGGAGCCACAGGGTCAGTCTAGGCCCAGCCTTGTGGAGGGGGTGGTCACATACCAGGAGGAAGGAGGAGGAGCAACAGGGACAGTCTAGGCCTAAGCTTGTGGAAGAGATTGTCACATACCTGGAGGAAGGAGGAGGAGCCACAGGGTCAGTCTAGGCCCAGCCTTGTGGAGGAGGTGGTCACATACCAGGAGCAAGGAGGAGGAGCCACAGGGTCAGTCTAGGCCCAGCCTTGTGGAAGAGGTGGTCACATACCAGGAGCAAGGAGGAGGAGCCACAGGGTCAGTCTAGGCCCAGCCTTGTGGAGGAGGTGGTCACATACCAGGTGGAAAGAGGAAGAGCCACAGGGTAAGTCTAGGGCCAGCCTTGTGGAGAAGGTGGTCACATACCAGGAGGAAGGAGGAGGAGCCACAGGGTCAGTCTAGGCCCAGCCTTGTGGAAGAGGTGGTCACATACCAGGAGCAAGGAGGAGGAGCCACAGGGTCAGTCTAGGCCCAGCCTTGTGGAAGAGGTGGTCACATACCAGGAGGAAGGAGGAGGAGCCACAGGGTCAGTCTAGGACCAGCCTTGTGGAAGAGGTGGTCACATACCAGGAGCAAGGAGGAGGAGCCACAGGGTCAGTCTAGGCCCAGCCTTGTGGAGGAGGTGGTCACATACCAGGAGGAGGAGCCACAGGGTCAGTCTAAGACCAGCCTTGTGGAGGGGGTGGTCACATACCGGGAGGCAGGAGGAGCCACAGGGTCAGTCTAGGCCCAGCCTTGTGGAGGAGGTGGTCACATACCAGGAGGAAGGAGGAGCCACAGGGTCAGTCTAGGACCAGCCTTGTGGAGGGGGTGGTCACATACCGGGAGGAAGGAGGAGCCACAGGGTCAGTCTAGGCCCAGCCTTGTGGAGGAGGTGGTCACATACCAGGAGGAAGGAGGAGCCACAGGGTCAGTCTAGGGCCAGCCTTGTGGAAGAGGTGGTCACATACCAGGAGGAAGGAGGAGCCACAGGGTCAGTCTAGGACCAGCCTTGTGGAGGAGGTGATCACATACCAGGAGGAAGGAGGAGCCACAGGGTCAGTCTAGGCCCAGCCTTGTGGAGGGGGTGATCACATACCGGGAGGAAGGAGGAGCCACAGGGTCAGTCTAGGCCCAGCCTTGTGGAGGAGGTGGTCACATACCAGGAGGAAGGAGGAGCCACAGGGTCAGTCTAGGGCCAGCCTTGTGGAGGAGGTGGTCACATACCAGGAGGAAGGAGGAGCCACAGGGTCAGTCTAGGGCCAGCCTTGTGGAGAAGGTGGTCACATACCAGGAGCAAGGAGGAGGAGCCACAGGGTCAGTCTAGGCCCAGCCTTGTGGAGGGGGTGGTCACATACCAGGAGGAAGGAGGAGGAGCCACAGGGTCAGTCTAGGACCAGCCTTGTGGAGGGGGTGGTCACATACCGGGAGGAAGGAGGAGCCACAGGGTCAGTCTAGGACCAGCCTTGTGGAGGAGGTGGTCACATACCAGGAGGAGGAGCCACAGGGTCAGTCTAGGACCAGCCTTGTGGAGGGGGTGGTCACATACCAGGAGGAAGGAGGAGCCACAGGGTCAGTCTAGGGCCAGCCTTGTGGAAGAGGTGGTCACATACCAGGAGGAAGGAGGAGCCACAGGGTCAGTCTAGGGCCAGCCTTGTGGAGAAGGTGGTCACATACCAGGAGCAAGGAGGAGGAGCCACAGGGTCAGTCTAGGCCCAGCCTTGTGGAGGGGGTGGTCACATACCAGGAGGAAGGAGGAGGAGCCACAGGGTCAGTCTAGGACCAGCCTTGTGGAGGAGGTGGTCACATACCGGGAGGAAGGAGGAGCCACAGGGTCAGTCTAGGCCCAGCCTTGTGGAGGAGGTGGTCACATACCAGGAGGAAGGAGGAGGAGCCACAGGGTCAGTCTAAGACCAGCCTTGTGGAAGAGGTGGTCACATACCAGGAGGAAGGAGGAGCCACAGGGTCAGTCTAGGCCCAGCCTTGTGGAGGAGGTGGTCACATACCAGGAGGAAGGAGGAGGAGCCACAGGGTCAGTCTAGGACCAGCCTTGTGGAGGGGGTGGTCACATATCAGGAGCAAGGAGGAGGAGCCACAGGGTCAGTCTAGGCCCAGCCTTGTGGAGGGGGTGGTCACATACCAGGAGGAGGAGCCACAGGGTCAGTCTAAGACCAGCCTTGTGGAGGGGGTGGTCACATACCGGGAGGAAGGAGGAGCCACAGGGTCAGTCTAGGCCCAGCCTTGTGGAGGAGATGGTCACATACCAGGAGGAAGGAGGAGCCACAGGGTCAGTCTAGGACCAGCCTTGTGGAGGGGGTGGTCACATACCGGGAGGAAGGAGGAGCCACAGGGTCAGTCTAGGCCCAGCCTTGTGGAGGAGGTGGTCACATACCAGGAGGAAGGAGGAGCCACAGGGTCAGTCTAGGGCCAGCCTTGTGGAAGAGGTGGTCACATACCAGGAGGAAGGAGGAGCCACAGGGTCAGTCTAGGGCCAGCCTTGTGGAGAAGGTGGTCACATACCAGGAGCAAGGAGGAGGAGCCACAGGGTCAGTCTAGGCCCAGCCTTGTGGAGGGGGTGGTCACATACCAGGAGGAAGGAGGAGCCACAGGGTCAGTCTAGGCCAGCCTTGTGGAGGAGGTGGTCACATACCAGGAGGAAGGAGGAGCCACAGGGTCAGTCTAGGACCAGCCTTGTGGAGGGGGTGGTCACATACCAGGAGGAAGGAGGAGCCACCGGGTCAGTCTAGGGCCAGCCTTGTGGAGGAGGTGGTCACATACCAGGAGGAAGGAGGAGCCACAGGGTCAGTCTAGGCCCAGCCTTGTGGAGGAGGTGGTCACATACCGGGAGGAAGGAGGAGCCACAGGGTCAGTCTAGGGCCAGCCTTGTGGAGGAGGTGGTCACATACCGGGAGGAAGGAGGAGCCACAGGGTCAGTCTAGGCCCAGCCTTGTGGAGGAGGTGGTCACATACCAGGAGGAAGGAGGAGCCACAGGGTCAGTCTAGGGCCAGCCTTGTGGAGAAGGTGGTCACATACCAGGAGGAGCCACAGGGTCAGTCTAGGCCCAGCCTTGTGGAGGAGGTGGTCACATACCGGGAGGAAGGAGGAGCCACAGGGTCAGTCTAGGACCAGCCTTGTGGAGGAGGTCACATACCAGGTGGAAGGAGGAGGAGCCACCGGGTTAGTCTAGGGCCAGCCTTGTGGGGGAGGTGGTCACATATCAGGAGCAAGGAGGAGGAGCCACAGGGTCAGTCTAGGCCCAGCCTTGTGGAGGGGGTGGTCACATACCAGGAGGAAGGAGGAGGAGCAACAGGGACAGTCTAGGCCTAAGCTTGTGGAAGAGATTGTCACATACCAGGAGGAAGGAGGAGGAGCCACAGGGTCAGTCTAGGCCCAGCCTTGTGGAGGAGGTGGTCACATACCAGGAGCAAGGAGGAGGAGCCACAGGGTCAGTCTAGGCCCAGCCTTGTGGAAGAGGTGGTCACATACCAGGAGCAAGGAGGAGGAGCCACAGGGTCAGTCTAGGCCCAGCCTTGTGGAGGAGGTGGTCACATACCAGGTGGAAAGAGGAAGAGCCACAGGGTAAGTCTAGGGCCAGCCTTGTGGAGAAGGTGGTCACATACCAGGAGGAAGGAGGAGGAGCCACAGGGTCAGTCTAGGCCCAGCCTTGTGGAAGAGGTGGTCACATACCAGGAGCAAGGAGGAGGAGCCACAGGGTCAGTCTAAGCCCAGCCTTGTGGAAGAGGTGGTCACATACCAGGAGGAAGGAGGAGGAGCCACAGGGTCAGTCTAGGACCAGCCTTGTGGAAGAGGTGGTCACATACCAGGAGCAAGGAGGAGGAGCCACAGGGTCAGTCTAGGCCCAGCCTTGTGGAGGAGGTGGTCACATACCAGGAGGAGGAGCCACAGGGTCAGTCTAAGACCAGCCTTGTGGAGGGGGTGGTCACATACCGGGAGGAAGGAGGAGCCACAGGGTCAGTCTAGGCCCAGCCTTGTGGAGGAGGTGGTCACATACCAGGAGGAAGGAGGAGCCACAGGGTCAGTCTAGGACCAGCCTTGTGGAGGGGGTGGTCACATACCGGGAGGAAGGAGGAGCCACAGGGTCAGTCTAGGCCCAGCCTTGTGGAGGAGGTGGTCACATACCAGGAGGAAGGAGGAGCCACAGGGTCAGTCTAGGGCCAGCCTTGTGGAAGAGGTGGTCACATACCAGGAGGAAGGAGGAGCCACAGGGTCAGTCTAGGGCCAGCCTTGTGGAGAAGGTGGTCACATACCAGGAGCAAGGAGGAGGAGCCACAGGGTCAGTCTAGGCCCAGCCTTGTGGAGGGGGTAGTCACATACCAGGAGGAAGGAGGAGGAGCCACAGGGTCAGTCTAGGACCAGCCTTGTGGAGGGGGTGGTCACATACCGGGAGGAAGGAGGAGCCACAGGGTCAGTCTAGGACCAGCCTTGTGGAGGAGGTGGTCACATACCAGGAGGAGGAGCCACAGGGTCAGTCTAGGACCAGCCTTGTGGAGGGGGTGGTCACATACCAGGAGGAAGGAGGAGCCACAGGGTCAGTCTAGGGCCAGCCTTGTGGAAGAGGTGGTCACATACCAGGAGGAAGGAGGAGCCACAGGGTCAGTCTAGGGCCAGCCTTGTGGAGAAGGTGGTCACATACCAGGAGCAAGGAGGAGGAGCCACAGGGTCAGTCTAGGCCCAGCCTTGTGGAGGGGGTGGTCACATACCAGGAGGAAGGAGGAGGAGCCACAGGGTCAGTCTAGGACCAGCCTTGTGGAGGGGGTGGTCACATACCGGGAGGAAGGAGGAGCCACAGGGTCAGTCTAGGACCAGCCTTGTGGAGGAGGTGGTCACATACCGGGAGGAAGGAGGAGCCACAGGGTCAGTCTAGGCCCAGCCTTGTGGAGGAGGTGGTCACATACCAGGAGGAAGGAGGAGGAGCCACAGGGTCAGTCTAAGACCAGCCTTGTGGAAGAGGTGGTCACATACCAGGAGGAAGGAGGAGCCACAGGGTCAGTCTAGGCCCAGCCTTGTGGAGGAGGTGGTCACATACCAGGAGGAAGGAGGAGGAGCCACAGGGTCAGTCTAGGACCAGCCTTGTGGAGGGGGTGGTCACATACCGGGAGGAAGGAGGAGCCACAGGGTCAGTCTAGGCCCAGCCTTGTGGAGGAGGTGGTCACATACCAGGAGGAAGGAGGAGCCACAGGGTCAGTCTAGGGCCAGCCTTGTGGAGAAGGTGGTCACATACCAGGAGGAGCCACAGGGTCAGTCTAGGCCCAGCCTTGTGGAGGAGGTGGTCACATACCGGGAGGAAGGAGGAGCCACAGGGTCAGTCTAGGACCAGCCTTGTGGAGGAGGTCACATACCAGGTTGAAGGAGGAGGAGCCACCGGGTCAGTCTAGGGCCAGCCTTGTGGGGGAGGTGGTCACATATCAGGAGCAAGGAGGAGGAGCCACAGGGTCAGTCTAGGCCCAGCCTTGTGGAGGGGGTGGTCACATACCAGGAGGAGGAGCCACAGGGTCAGTCTAAGACCAGCCTTGTGGAGGGGGTGGTCACATACCGGGAGGAAGGAGGAGCCACAGGGTCAGTCTAGGCCCAGCCTTGTGGAGGAGGTGGTCACATACCAGGAGGAAGGAGGAGCCACAGGGTCAGTCTAGGACCAGCCTTGTGGAGGGGGTAGTCACATACCGGGAGGAAGGAGGAGCCACAGGGTCAGTCTAGGCCCAGCCTTGTGGAGGAGGTGGTCACATACCAGGAGGAAGGAGGAGCCACAGGGTCAGTCTAGGGCCAGCCTTGTGGAAGAGGTGGTCACATACCAGGAGGAAGGAGGAGCCACAGGGTCAGTCTAGGGCCAGCCTTGTGGAGAAGGTGGTCACATACCAGGAGCAAGGAGGAGGAGCCACAGGGTCAGTCTAGGCCCAGCCTTGTGGAGGGGGTTGTCACATACCAGGAGGAAGGAGGAGCCACAGGGTCAGTCTAGGCCCAGCCTTGTGGAGGAGGTGGTCACATACCAGGAGGAAGGAGGAGCCACAGGGTCAGTCTAGGACCAGCCTTGTGGAGGGGGTGGTCACATACCAGGAGGAAGGAGGAGCCACCGGGTCAGTCTAGGGCCAGCCTTGTGGAGGAGGTGGTCACATACCAGGAGGAAGGAGGAGCCACAGGGTCAGTCTAGGGCCAGCCTTGTGGAAGAGGTGGTCACATACCAGGAGGAAGGAGGAGCCACAGGGTCAGTCTAGGGCCAGCCTTGTGGAGAAGGTGGTCACATACCAGGAGCAAGGAGGAGGAGCCACAGGGTCAGTCTAGGCCCAGCCTTGTGGAGGGGGTGGTCACATACCAGGAGGAAGGAGGAGGAGCCACAGGGTCAGTCTAGGACCAGCCTTGTGGAGGGGGTGGTCACATACCGGGAGGAAGGAGGAGCCACAGGGTCAGTCTAGGCCCAGCCTTGTGGAGGAGGTGGTCACATACCAGGAGGAAGGAGGAGCCACAGGGTCAGTCTAGGGCCAGCCTTGTGGAAGAGGTGGTCACATACCAGGAGGAAGGAGGAGCCACAGGGTCAGTCTAGGCCCAGCCTTGTGGAGGAGGTGGTCACATACCAGGAGGAAGGAGGAGGAGCCACAGGGTCAGTCTAGGACCAGCCTTGTGGAGGGGGTGGTCACATACCAGGAGGAAGAGCCACAGGGTCAGTCTAGGCCCAGCCTTGTGAAAGAGGTGGTCACATACCAGGAGGAAGGAGGAGCCACAGGGTCAGTCTAGGCCCAGCCTTGTGGAAGAGGTGGTCACATACCAGGAGGAAGGAGGAGGAGCCACAGGGTCAGTCTAGGACCAGCCTTGTGGAAGAGGTGGTCACATACCAGGAGGAAGGAGGAGCCACAGGGTCAGTCTAGGCCCAGCCTTGTGGAGGAGGTGGTCACATACCAGGAGGAAGGAGGAGCCACAGGGTCAGTCTAGGCCCAGCCTTGTGGAGGAGGTGGTCACATACCAGGAGGAAGGAGGAGGAGCCACAGGGTCAGTCTAGGACCAGCCTTGTGGAAGAGGTGGTCACATACCAGGAGGAAGGAGGAGCCACAGGGTCAGTCTAGGCCCAGCCTTGTGGAGGAGGTGGTCACATACCAGGAGGAAGGAGGAGCCACAGGGTCAGTCTAGGACCAGCCTTGTGGAGGGGGTGGTCACATACCGGGAGGAAGGAGGAGCCACAGGGTCAGTCTAGGCCCAGCCTTGTGGAGGAGGTGGTCACATACCAGGAGGAAGGAGGAGCCACAGGGTCAGTCTAGGGCCAGCCTTGTGGAGAAGGTGGTCACATACCAGGAGGAGCCACAGGGTCAGTCTAGGCCCAGCCTTGTGGAGGAGGTGGTCACATACCGGGAGGAAGGAGGAGCCACAGGGTCAGTCTAGGACCAGCCTTGTGGAGGAGGTGGTCACATACCAGGAGGAAGGAGGAGCCACAGGGTCAGTCTAGGACCAGCCTTGTGGAGGAGGTGGTCACATACCAGGAGGAAGGAGGAGCCACAGGGTCAGTCTAGGACCAGCCTTGTGGAGGAGGTGGTCACATACCAGGAGGAAGGAGGAGGAGCCACAGGGTCAGTCTAGGGCCAGCCTTGTGGAGGAGGTCACATACCAGGTGGAAGGAGGAGGAGCCACCGGGTCAGTCTAGGGCCAGCCTTGTGGGGGAGGTGGTCACATATCAGGAGCAAGGAGGAGGAGCCACAGGGTCAGTCTAGGCCCAGCCTTGTGGAGGGGGTGGTCACATACCAGGAGGAAGGAGGAAGGAGGAGCCACAGGGACAGTCTAGGCCTAAGCTTGTGGAAGAGATTGTCACATACCAGGAGGAAGGAGGAGGAGCCACAGGGTCAGTCTAGGCCCAGCCTTGTGGAGGAGGTGGTCACATACCAGGTGGAAGGAGGAGGAGCCACAGGGTCAGTCTAGGCCCAGCCTTGTGGAGGGGGTGGCCACATACCAGGAGGAAGGAGGAGGAGCCACAGGGTCAGTCTAGGTACAGCCTTGTGGAGGGGGTAGTCACATACCAGGAGGAAGGAGGAGGAGCCACAGGGTCAGTCTAGATCCAGCCTTGTGGAGGAAGTGGTCACATACCAGGAGGAAGGAGGAGCCACCGGGTCAGTCTAGGGCCAGCCTTGTGGGGGAGGTGGTCACATATCAGGAGCAAGGAGGAGGAGCCACAGGGTCAGTCTAGGCCCAGCCTTGTGGAGGGGGTGGTCACATACCAGGAGGAAGGAGGAGGAGCAACAGGGACAGTCTAGGCCTAAGCTTGTGGAAGAGATTGTCACATACCAGGAGGAAGGAGGAGGAGCCACAGGGTCAGTCTAGGCCCAGCCTTGTGGAGGAGGTGGTCACATACCAGGTGGAAGGAGGAGGAGCCACAGGGTCAGTCTAGGCCCAGCCTTGTGGAGGGGGTGGCCACATACCAGGAGGAAGGAGGAGGAGCCACAGGGTCAGTCTAGGTACAGCCTTGTGGAGGGGGTGGTCACATACCAGGAGGAAGGAGGAGGAGCCACAGGGTCAGTCTAGGTCCAGCCTTGTGGAGGAAGTGGTCACATACCAGGAGGAAGGAGGAGCCACAGGTTCAGTCTAGGACCAGCCTTGTCGAGGAGGTGGTCACATACCAGGTGGAAGGAGGAGCACCAGGGTCAGTCTAGGCCCAGCCTTGTGGAGGAGGTGGTCACATACCAGGAGGAAGGAGGAGGAGCCACAGGGACAGTCTAGGCCTAAGCTTGTGGAAGAGATGGTCACATACCAGGAGGAAGAAGGAGGAGCCACAGGGTCAGTCTAGGCCCAGCCTTGTGGAGGAGGTGGTCACATACCAGGTGGAAGGAGGAGGAGCCACAGGGTCAGTCTAGGCCCAGCCTTGTCGAGGAAGTGGTCACATACCAGGAGGAAGGAGGAGCCACAGGGTCAGTCTAGGACCAGCCTTGTCGAGGAGGTGGTCACATACCAGGTGGAAGGAGGAGGAGCCACAGGGTCAGTCTAGGGCCAGCCTTGTGGAGGAGGTGGTCCCATACCAGGAGGAGGAGCCACAGGGACAGTCTAGGCCTAAGCTTGTGGAAGAGATGGTCACATACCAGGAGGAAGAAGGAGGAGCCACAGGGTCAGTCTAGGCCCAGCCTTGTGGAGGAGGTGGTCACATACCAGGAGGAAGGAGGAGGAGCCACAGGGACAGTCTAGGCCTAAGCTTGTGGAAGAGATGGTCACATACCAGGAGGAAGAAGGAGGAGCCACAGGGTCAGTCTAGGCCCAGCCTTGTGGAGGAGGTGGTCACATACCAGGTGGAAGGAGGAGGAGCCACAGGGTCAGTCTAGGCCCAGCCTTGTGGAGGAGATGGTCACATACCAGGAGGAAGGAGGAGCCACAGGGTCAGTCTAGGACCAGCCTTGTCGAGGAGGTGGTCACATACCAGGTGGAAGGAGGAGGAGCCACAGGGTCAGTCTAGGGCCAGCCTTGTGGAGGAGGTGGTCCCATACCAGGAGGAAGGAGGAGGAGCCACAGGGACAGTCTAGGCCTAAGCTTGTGGAAGAGATGGTATCTTACCAGGACTCTTTAGACAAGGTCTATGACATTTCCTTCAGGTGGCCACTAATGATCCAATCTTTTTCATCCAATTTTACTAAATCTATGTAGTATAAGAGTAAATTGAGTGAATATAGTGAATGGATAATGTAGGTAGTTCCTATATATTACATAGAAATGGTAAGATTGCACGAATAAGATTGGATCATTAGTGGCCAGCATTAGAGGAAACCTCAGATTATATATATATATATATATATATATATATATATATATATATATATATATATATATATATATATATTCAATAGTGCCTGAACACCTGGAACAAGCATGCATACAGTGGAGTCACACCTGGAACAAGCATGCATACAGTGGAGTCACACCTGGAACAAGCATGCAGCCAGCGCAGTCACACCTGAAACAAGCATGCAGCCAGTGGAGTCACACCTGGAACAAGCATGCAGCCAACGGAGTCACACTTGGAACAAGCATGCAGCCAGTGCAGACACACCTGAAACAAGCATGCAGCCAGTGCAGACACACCTGGAACAAGCATGCAGCCAGTGGAGTCACACCTGGAACAAGCATGCAGCCAGCGCAGTCACACCTGGAACAAGCATGCAGCCAGCGCAGTCACACCTGAAACAAGCATGCAGCCAGTGGAGTCACACCTGGAACAAGCATGCAGCCAGCGGAGTCACACCTGGAACAAGCATGCAGCCAGTGCAGACACACCGGGAACAAGCATGCAGCCAGTGCAGACACACCTGGAACAAGCATGCAGCCAGCAGAGCCATACCTGGGACAAGCATGCAACCAGCACAGTCACACTTGGAACAAGGATGCAGCCAGCAGAGCCATACCTGGAACAAGCATTCAGCCAGCACAGTCACACCTGAAACAAGCATGCAGCCAGCACAGTCACACCTGGAACAACCATGCAGCCAGCACAGTCACACTTGGAACAAGCATGCAGCCAACACAGTCACACTTGGAACAAGCATGCAGCCAGCAGAGCCATACCTGGAACAAGCATGCAGCCAGTGGAGTCACACCTGGAACAAGCATGCAGCCAGCGGAGTCACACCTGGAACAAGCATTCAGCCAGAAGTCACACCTGGGACAAGCATGCAGCCAGCAGTCACACCTGGAACAAGCATGCCGCCAGCAGTCACACCTGGAACAAGCATGCAGCCAGCAGTCACAATTGGAACAAGCGTGCAGCCGGCAGAGTCACACCGGGAACAAGCATTCAGCCAGCAGTCACACCTGGAACAAGCATGCAGCCAGCAGAGTCACACCTGGAACAAGCATGCAGCTAGTGGAGTCACACCTGGTACAAGCATGCAGCCAGCGGAGTCACACCTGGAACGAGCATGCAGCCAGCGGAGTCACACCTGGAACAAGCATGCAGCCAGCAGAGTCACACCTGGAACAAGCATGCAGCCAGTGCAGACACACCTGGAACAAGCATGCAGCCAGTGGTGTCACACCTGGGACAAGCATGCAGCCAGTGGAGTCACGCCTGGAACAAGCATGCAGCCAGTGCAGACACACCTGGAACAAGCATGCAGCCAGTGGTGTCACACCTGGGACAAGCATGCAGCCAGCGGAGTCACACCTGGGACAAGCATGCAGCCAGCGGAGTCACACCTGGGACAAGCATGCAGCCAGCACAGTCACACCTGGGACAAGCATGCAGCCAGTGGAGTCACGCCTGGAACAAGCATGCAGCCAGTGGGGTCACACCTGGAACAAGCATAGAGCCAGCGGAGTCACACCTGGGACAAGCATGCAGCCAGCGGAGTCACACCTGGGACAAGCATTCAGCCAGCGGAGTCACGCCTGGAACAAGCATGCAGCTAGCAGAGTCACACCTGGAACAAGCATGCAGCTAGCATAGTCACACCTGGAACAAGCATGCAGCTAGCGGAGTCACACTTGGAACAAGCATGCAGCCAGCGGAGTCACACCTGGAACAAGCATGCAGCCAGCAGAGTCACACCTGGAACAAGCATGCAGCTAGCAGAGTCACACCTGGAACAAGCAAGCAGCCAGCAGAGTCACACCTGGAACAAGCAAGCAGCCAGCAGAGTCACACCTGGAACAAGCATGCAGGCAGTGCAGTCACACCTGGAACAAGCATGCAGCCAGTGCAGTCACACCTGGAACAAGCATGCAGACAGCAGTCACACCTGTAACAAGCATGCAGCCAGTGCAGCGACACCTGGAACAAGCATGCAGCCAGCAGTCACACTTGGAACAAACATGCAGCCAGTGCAGTCACACCTGGAACAAGCATGCAACCAGCAGTCACACCTGGAACAAGCATGCAGCCAGCAGTCACACCTGGAACAAGCATGCAGCCAGTGCAGTCACACCTGGAACAAGCATGCAGCCACACCTGGAACAAGCATGCAGCCAGTGCAGTCACACCTGGAACAAGCATGCAGACAGCGGAGTCACACCTGGAACAAGCATGCAGCCAGCGGAGTCACACCTGGGACAAGCATGCAGCCAGCGGAGTCACACCTGGGACAAGCATGCAGCCAGCGGAGTCACACCTGGAACAAGCATGCAGCCAGCGGAGTGACACCTGGTACAAGCATGCAGCCAGCGGAGTCACACCTGGAACAAGCATGCAGCCAGTGGAGTCACACCTGGAACAAGCATGCAGCTAGCGGAGTCACACCTGGAACAAGCATGCAGCCAGCAGAGTCACACCTGGAACAAGCATGCAGCCAGCAGAGTCACACCTGGAACAAGCATGCAGCCAGCAGAGTCACACCTGGAACAAGCATGCAGCCAACAGAGTCACACCTGGAACAACCATGCAGGCAGTGCAGTCATACCTGGAACAAGCATGCAGCCAGCACAGTCACACCTGTAACAAGCATGCAGCCAGTGCAGAGACACCTGGAACAAGCTTGCAGCCAGCAGTCACACCTGGAACAAACATGCAGCCAGTGCAGTCACACCTGGAACAAGCATGCAACCAGCAGTCACACCTGGAACAAGAATGCAGCCAGCAGTCAAACCTGGAACAAGCATGCAGCCAGCAGTCAAACCTGGAACAAGCATGCATACAGTGCAGTCACACCTGGAACAAGCATGCAGCCAGCAGAGTCACACCTGGAACAAGCATGCAGCCAGCGGAGTCACACCTGGAACAAGCATTCAGCCAGGGGAGTCACACCTGGAACAAGCATGCAGCCAGCGAAGTCAAACGTGGGACAAGCATGCTGCCAGCGGAGTCACACCTGGAACATGCATGCAGCCAGCGGAGTCACACCTGGAAAAAGCATGCAGCCAGCGGAGTCACACCTGGAACAAACATGCAGCAAGTGGAGTCACACCTGGAACAAACATGCAGCCAGCGGAGTCACACCTGGAACAAACATGCAGCCAGTGGAGTCACACCTGGAACAAGCATGCAGCCAGCAGAGGCACACCTGGAACAAGCATGCAGCCAGTGGAGTCACACCTGGAACAAGCATGCAGCCAGCGGAGTCATACCTGGAACAAGCATGCAGCCAGCAGAGTCACACCTGGAACAAGCATGCAGGCAGTGCAGTCACACCTGGAACAAGCATGCAGCCAGTGCAGTCATACCTGGAACAAGCATGCAGCCAGCAGAGTCACACCTGTAACAAGCATGCAGCCAATGCAGCGACACCTGGAACAAGCATGCAGCCAGCAGTCACACCTGGAACAAACATGCAGCCAGTGCAGTCACACCTGGAACAAGCATGCAGCCAGCAGTCACACCTGGAAAAAGAATGCAGCCAGCAGTCACACCTGGAACAAGCATGCAGCCAGTGCAGTCACACCTGGAACAAGCATGCAGCCAGCGGAGTCACACCTGGAACAAGCATGCAGCCGCCGGAGTCAAACCTGGAACAAGCATGCAGCCAGGGGAGTCACACCTGGAACAAGCATGCAGCCAGCGGAGTCACACCTGGGACAAGCATGCTGACAGCGGAGTCACACCTGGAACATGCATGCAGCCAGCGGAGTCACACCTGGAACATGCATGCTGCCAGCGGAGTCACACCTGGAACAAGCATGCAGCCAGTGGAGTCACCCCTGGAACAAGCATGCAGCCAGTGGAGTCACCCCTGGAACAAACATGCAGCCAGCAGAGGCACACCTGGAACAAGCATGCAGCCAGCGGAGTCACACCTGGAACAAGTATCAAGCCAGTGGAGTCACACCAGGAGTCACCCCTGGAACAAACATGCAGCCAGCAGAGGCACACCTGGAACAAGCATGCAGCCAGCGGAGTCACACCTGGAACAAGTATCAAGCCAGTGGAGTCACACCAGGAACAAGCATGCAGCCAGCAGAGGCACACATGGAACAAGCATGCAGCCAGCGGAGTCATACCTGAAACAAGCATGCAGCCTGCAGAGTCACACCTGGAACACGCATGCAGCCAGTGGAGTCACACCTAGAACAAGCATGCAGCCAGCGGAGTCATACCTGAAACAAGCATGCAGCCTGCAGAGTCACACCTGGAACAAGCATGCAGGCAGTGCAGTCACACCTGGAACAAGCATGCAGCCAGTGCAGTCACACCTGGAACAAGAATGCAGCCAGTGCAGTCACACCTGGAACAAGCATGCAGCCAGGGAAGTCACACCTGGAACAAGCATGCAGCGAGCAGAGTCACACCTGGAACAAGCATGCAGCCAGCAGAGTCACACCCAGAACAAGCATGCAGCCAGTGCAGACACACCTGGAACAAGCATGCAGCCAGCGGAGTCACACCCAGAACAAGCATGCAAGCAGCGTAGTCACACCTGGAACAAGCATGCAGCCAGTGCAGACACACCTTGAACAAGCATTCAGCCAGCAGTCACACCTGGAACAAGCATGCAGCCAGGGGAGTCACACCCAGAACAAGCATGCAGCCAGTGCAGACACACCTGGAACAAGCATGCAGCCAGCGGAGTCACATCCAGAACAAGCATGCAGCCAGTGCAGTCACACCTGGAACAAGCATGCAGCCACACCTGGAACAAGCATGCAGCCAGTGCAGTCACACCTGGAACAAGCATGCAGCCAGCGGAGTCACACCTGGAACAAGCATGCAGCCAGCGGAGTCACACCTGGGACAAGCATGCAGCCAGCGGAGTCACACCTGGGACAAGCATGCAGCCAGCGGAGTCACACCTGGAACAAGCATGCAGCCAGCGGAGTGACACCTGGTACAAGCATGCAGCCAGCGGAGTCACACCTGGAACAAGCATGCAGCCAGTGGAGTCACACCTGGAACAAGCATGCAGCTAGCAAAGTCACACCTGTAACAAGCATGCAGCCAGCAGTCACACCTGGAACAAGCATGCAGCCAGCAGAGTCACACCTGGAACAAGCATGCAGCCAGCAGAGTCACACCTGGAACAAGCATGCAGCCAACAGAGTCACAATTGGAACAACCATGCAGGCAGTGCAGTCATACCTGGAACAAGCATGCAGCCAGCACAGTCACACCTGTAACGAGCATGCAGCCAGTGCAGAGACACCTGGAACAAGCATGAAGCCAGCAGTCACACCTGGAACAAACATGCAGCCAGTGCAGTCACACCTGGAACAAGCATGCAACCAGCAGTCACACCTGGAACAAGAATGCAGCCAGCAGTCACACCTGGAACAAGCATGCAGCCAGTGCAGTCACACCTGGAACAAGCATGCAGCCAGCGGAGTCACACCTGGAACAAGCATGCAGCCAGCGGAGTCACACCTGGAACAAGCATTCAGCCAGGGGAGTCACACCTGGAACAAGCATGCAGCCAGCGAAATCAAACGTGGGACAAGCATGCTGCCAGCGGAGTCACACCTGGAACATGCATGCAGCCAGCGGAGTCACACCTGGAAAAAGCATGCAGCCAGCGGAGTCACACCTGGAACAAACATGCAGCCAGTGGAGTCACACCTGGAACAAACATGCAGCCAGCGGAGTCACACCTGGAACAAACATGCAGCCAGTGGAGTCACACCTGGAACAAGCATGCAGCCAGCAGAGGCACACCTGGAACAAGCATGCAGCCAGTGGAGTCACACCTGGAAAAAGCATGCAGCCAGCGGAGTCATACCTGGAACAAGCATGCAGCCAGCAGAGTCACACCTGGAACAAGCATGCAGGCAGCGCAGTCACACCTGGAACAAGCATGCAGCCAGTGCAGTCATACCTGGAAGTAGCATGCAGCCAGCAGAGTCACACCTGTAACAAGCATGCAGCCAATGCAGCGACACCTGGAACAAGCATGCAGCCAGCAGTCACACCCGGAACAAACATGCAGCCAGTGCAGTCACACCTGGAACAAGCATTCAACCAGCAGTCACACCTGGAAAAAGAATGCAGCCAGCAGTCACACCTGGAACAAGCATGCAGCCAGTGCAGTCACACCTGGAACAAGTATGCAGCCAGCGGAGTCACACCTGGAACAAGCATGCAGCCGCCGGAGTCACACCTGGAACAAGCATGCAGCCAGGGGAGTCACACCTGGAACAAGCATGCAGCCAGGGGAGTCACACCTGGAACAAGCATGCAGCAAGCGGAGTCACACCTGGGACAAGCATGCTGCCAGCGGAGTCACACCTGGAACATGCATGCAGCCAGCGGAGTCACACCTGGAAAAAGCATGCAGCCAGTGGAGTCACCCCTGGAACAAGCATGCAGCCAGTGGAGTCACCCCTGGAACAAACATGCAGCCAGCAGAGGCACACCTGGAACAAGCATGCAGCCAGCGGAGTCACACCTGGAACAAGTATCAAGCCAGTGGAGTCACACCAGGAACAAGCATGCAGCCAGCAGAGGCACACCTGGAACAAGCATGCAGCCAGCGGAGTCATACCTGAAACAAGCATGCAGCCTGCAGAGTCACACCTGGAACACGCATGCAGCCAGTGGAGTCACACCTAGAACAAGCATGCAGCCAGCGGAGTCACACCCAGAACAAGCATGCAAGCAGCGGAGTCACACCTGGAACAAGCATGCAGCCAGTGCAGTCACACCTGGAACAAGCATGCAGCCAGTGCAGACACACCCGGAACAAGCATGCAGCCAGCAGAGTCACACCTGGAACAAGCATGCAGCCAGTGCAGACACACCTTGAACAAGCATTCAGCCAGCAGTCACACCTGGAACAAGCATGCAGCCAGGGGAGTCACACCCAGAACAAGCATGCAGCCAGTGCAGACACACCTGGAACAAGCATGCAGCCAGCGGAGTCACACCCAGAACAAGCATGCAGCCAGTGCACACACCCGGAACACGCATTCAGCCAGCAGTCACACCTGGAACAAACATGCAGCCAGTGCACTCATACCTGGAACAAGCATGCAGCCAGCAGAGTCACACCTGGAACAAGCATGCAGCCAGTGCAGTCATACCTGGAACAAGCATGCAGCCAGCGGAGTCACACCTGGAACAAGCATGCAGCCAGCAGAGTCACACCTGGAACAAGCATTCAGCCAGCAGTCACACCTGGAACAAGCATGCAGCTAGGGGAGTCACACCCAGAACAAGCATGCAGCCAGTGCAGACACACCTGGAACAAGCATTCAGCCAGCTGAGTCACACCTAGAAGAAGCATGCAGCCAGTGCAGACACACCCGGAACAAGCATGCAGCCAGCAGAGTCACACCTGGATCAAGCGTTTAGCCAGCAGTCACACCTGGAACAAGCATGCAGCCAGCAGAGTCACACCTGGAACAAGCATTCAGCCAGCAGTCACACCTGGAACAAGCATGCAGCCAGCAGAGTCACACCAGGAACAAGCATGCAGCCAGTGCAGTCACACTTGGAACAAGCACCTGGGACAAGCATTCAGCCAGCGGAGTCACACCTGGAACAAGCATGCAGCCAGCAGAGTCACACCTGGAACAAGCATGCAGCCAGCGGGGTCACACCTGGAACAAGCATGCAGCCAGCAGATTCACACCTGGAACAAGCATGCAGCCAGCAGAGTCACACCTGGAACAAGCATGCAGCCAGTGCAGTCACACTTGGAACAAGCATGCAGCCAGTGCAGTCACACTTGGAACAAGCATGCAGCCAGGGGAGTCAAACCCAGAACAAGCATGCAGCCAGTGCAGACACACCTGGAACAAGCATGCAGCCAGCGGAGTCACACCTGGATCAAGCATTCAGCCAGCAGTCACACCTGGAACAAGCATGCAGCCAGCAGAGTCACACCTGGAACAAGCATGCAGCCAGCAGAGTCACACCTGGAACAAGCACCTGGAACAAGCATTCAGCCAGCGGAGTCACACCTGGAACAAGCATGCAGCCAGCACAGTCACACCTGGAACAAGCATGCAGCCAGCGGGGTCACACCTGGAACAAGCATTCAGCCAGCAGATTCACACCTGGAACAAGCATGCAGCCTGCAGAGTCACACCTGGAACAAGCATGCAGCCAGTGGGGTCACACCTGGAACAAGCATGCAGCCAGCGGAGTCACACCCAGAACAAGCATGCAGCCAGTGCAGACACACCTGGAACAAGCATGCAGCCAGTGGAGTCACACCAGGAACAAGCGTGCAGCCAGCAGAGGCACACCTGGAACAAGCATGCAGCCAGCGGAGTCATACCTGAAACAAGCATGCAGCCAGCAGAGTCACACCTGGAACAAGCATGCAGCCTGCAGAGTCACACCTGGAACACGCATGCAGCCAGTGGAGTCACACCTAGAACAAGCATGCAGCCAGCGGAGTCATACCTGAAACAAGCATGCAGCCTGCAGAGTCACACCTGGAACAAGCATGCAGGCAGTGCAGTCACACCTGGAACAAGCATGCAGCCAGTGCAGTCACACCTGGAACAAGCATGCAGCCAGTGCAGTCACACCTGGAACAAGCATGCAGCCAGGAAAGTCACACCTGGAACAAGCATGCAGCGAGCAGAGTCACACCTGGAACAAGCATGCAGCCAGCAGAGTCACACCCAGAACAAGCATGCAGCCAGTGCAGACACACCTGGAACAAGCATGCAGCCAGCGGAGTCACACCCAGAACAAGCATGCAAGCAGCGGAGTCACACCTGGAACAAGCATGCAGCCAGTGCAGACACACCCGGAACAAGCATGCAGCCAGCGGAGTCACACCTGGAACAAGCATGCAGCCAGTGCAGACACACCTTGAACAAGCATTCAGCCAGCAGTCACACCTGGAACAAGCATGCAGCCAGGGGAGTCACACCCAGAACAAGCATGCAGCCAGTGCAGACACACCTGGAACAAGCATGCAGCCAGCGGAGTCACACCCAGAACAAGCATGCAGCCAGTGCACACACCCGGAACACGCATTCAGCCAGCAGTCACACCTGGAACAAACATGCAGCCAGTGCAGTCATACCTGGAACAAGCATGCAGCCAGCAGAGTCACACCTGGAACAAGCATGCAGCCAGTGCAGTCATACCTGGAACAAGCATGCAGCCAGCGGAGTCACACCTGGAACAAGCATACCGCCAGCAGTCACACTTGGAACAAGCATGCAGCCAGCAGAGTCACACCTGGAACAAGCATTCAGCCAGCAGTCACACCTGGAACAAGCATGCAGCTAGGGGAGTCACACCCAGAACAAGCATGCAGCCAGTGCAGACACACCTGGAACAAGCATTCAGCCAGCTGAGTCACACCTAGAAGAAGCATGCAGCCAGTGCAGACACACCCGGAACAAGCATGCAGCCAGCAGAGTCACACCTGGATCAAGCGTTTAGCCAGCAGTCACACCTGGAACAAGCATGCAGCCAGCAGAGTCACACCTGGAACAAGCATTCAGCCAGCAGTCACACCTGGAACAAGCATGCAGCCAGCAGAGTCACACCTGGAACAAGCATGCAGCCAGTGCAGTCACACTTGGAACAAGCACCTGGGACAAGCATTCAGCCAGCGGAGTCACTCCTGGAACAAGCATGCAGCCAGCAGAGTCACACCTGGAACAAGCATGCAGCCAGCGAAGTCACACCTGGAACAAGCATGCAGCCAGCGGGGTCACACCTGGAACAAGCATGCAGCCAGCAGATTCACACCTGGAACAAGCATGCAGCCAGCAGAGTCACACCTGGAACAAGCATACAGCCAGTGCAGTCACACTTGGAACAAGCATGCAGCCAGTGCAGTCACACTTGGAACAAGCATGCAGCCAGGGGAGTCAAACCCAGAACAAGCATGCAGCCAGTGCAGACACACCTGGAACAAGCATGCAGCCAGTGGAGTCACACCTGGAACAAGCATGCAGCCAGCAGAGTCACACCTGGAACAAGCATGCAGCCAGTGCAGACACACCTGGAACAAGCATTCAGCCAGCAGTCACACCTGGAACAAGCATGCAGGCAGCGCAGTCACACCTGGAACAAGCATGCAGCCAGTGCAGTCATACCTGGAAGTAGCATGCAGCCAGCAGAGTCACACCTGTAACAAGCATGCAGCCAATGCAGCGACACCTGGAACAAGCATGCAGCCAGCAGTCACACCCGGAACAAACATGCAGCCAGTGCAGTCACACCTGGAACAAGCATTCAACCAGCAGTCACACCTGGAAAAAGAATGCAGCCAGCAGTCACACCTGGAACAAGCATGCAGCCAGTGCAGTCACACCTGGAACAAGCATGCAGCCAGCGGAGTCACACCTGGAACAAGCATGCAGCCGCCGGAGTCACACCTGGAACAAGCATGCAGCCAGGGGAGTCACACCTGGAACAAGCATGCAGCCAGGGGAGTCACACCTGGAACAAGCATGCAGCCAGCGGAGTCACACCTGGGACAAGCATGCTGCCAGCGGAGTCACACCTGGAACATGCATGCAGCCAGCGGAGTCACACCTGGAAAAAGCATGCAGCCAGTGGAGTCACCCCTGGAACAAGCATGCAGCCAGTGGAGTCACCCCTGGAACAAACATGCAGCCAGCAGAGGCACACCTGGAACAAGCATGCAGCCAGCGGAGTCACACCTGGAACAAGTATCAAGCCAGTGGAGTCACACCAGGAACAAGCATGCAGCCAGCAGAGGCACACCTGGAACAAGCATGCAGCCAGCGGAGTCATACCTGAAACAAGCATGCAGCCTGCAGAGTCACACCTGGAACACGCATGCAGCCAGTGGAGTCACACCTAGAACAAGCATGCAGCCAGCGGAGTCACACCCAGAACAAGCATGCAAGCAGCGGAGTCACACCTGGAACAAGCATGCAGCCAGTGCAGTCACACCTGGAACAAGCATGCAGCCAGTGCAGACACACCCGGAACAAGCATGCAGCCAGCAGAGTCACACCTGGAACAAGCATGCAGCCAGTGCAGACACACCTTGAACAAGCATTCAGCCAGCAGTCACACCTGGAACAAGCATGCAGCCAGGGGAGTCACACCCAGAACAAGCATGCAGCCAGTGCAGACACACCTGGAACAAGCATGCAGCCAGCGGAGTCACACCCAGAACAAGCATGCAGCCAGTGCACACACCCGGAACACGCATTCAGCCAGCAGTCACACCTGGAACAAACATGCAGCCAGTGCAGTCATACCTGGAACAAGCATGCAGCCAGCAGAGTCACACCTGGAACAAGCATGCAGCCAGTGCAGTCATACCTGGAACAAGCATGCAGCCAGCGGAGTCACACCTGGAACAAGCATGCAGCCAGCAGAGTCACACCTGGAACAAGCATTCAGCCAGCAGTCACACCTGGAACAAGCATGCAGCTAGGGGAGTCACACCCAGAACAAGCATGCAGCCAGTGCAGACACACCTGGAACAAGCATTCAGCCAGCTGAGTCACACCTAGAAGAAGCATGCAGCCAGTGCAGACACACCCGGAACAAGCATGCAGCCAGCAGAGTCACACCTGGATCAAGCGTTTAGCCAGCAGTCACACCTGGAACAAGCATGCAGCCAGCAGAGTCACACCTGGAACAAGCATTCAGCCAGCAGTCACACCTGGAACAAGCATGCAGCCAGCAGAGTCACACCAGGAACAAGCATGCAGCCAGTGCAGTCACACTTGGAACAAGCACCTGGGACAAGCATTCAGCCAGCGGAGTCACACCTGGAACAAGCATGCAGCCAGCAGAGTCACACCTGGAACAAGCATGCAGCCAGCGGGGTCACACCTGGAACAAGCATGCAGCCAGCAGATTCACACCTGGAACAAGCATGCAGCCAGCAGAGTCACACCTGGAACAAGCATGCAGCCAGTGCAGTCACACTTGGAACAAGCATGCAGCCAGTGCAGTCACACTTGGAACAAGCATGCAGCCAGGGGAGTCAAACCCAGAACAAGCATGCAGCCAGTGCAGACACACCTGGAACAAGCATGCAGCCAGCGGAGTCACACCTGGATCAAGCATTCAGCCAGCAGTCACACCTGGAACAAGCATGCAGCCAGCAGAGTCACACCTGGAACAAGCATGCAGCCAGCAGAGTCACACCTGGAACAAGCACCTGGAACAAGCATTCAGCCAGCGGAGTCACACCTGGAACAAGCATGCAGCCAGCACAGTCACACCTGGAACAAGCATGCAGCCAGCGGGGTCACACCTGGAACAAGCATTCAGCCAGCAGATTCACACCTGGAACAAGCATGCAGCCTGCAGAGTCACACCTGGAACAAGCATGCAGCCAGTGGGGTCACACCTGGAACAAGCATGCAGCCAGCGGAGTCACACCCAGAACAAGCATGCAGCCAGTGCAGACACACCTGGAACAAGCATGCAGCCAGTGGAGTCACACCAGGAACAAGCGTGCAGCCAGCAGAGGCACACCTGGAACAAGCATGCAGCCAGCGGAGTCATACCTGAAACAAGCATGCAGCCAGCAGAGTCACACCTGGAACAAGCATGCAGCCTGCAGAGTCACACCTGGAACACGCATGCAGCCAGTGGAGTCACACCTAGAACAAGCATGCAGCCAGCGGAGTCATACCTGAAACAAGCATGCAGCCTGCAGAGTCACACCTGGAACAAGCATGCAGGCAGTGCAGTCACACCTGGAACAAGCATGCAGCCAGTGCAGTCACACCTGGAACAAGCATGCAGCCAGTGCAGTCACACCTGGAACAAGCATGCAGCCAGGAAAGTCACACCTGGAACAAGCATGCAGCGAGCAGAGTCACACCTGGAACAAGCATGCAGCCAGCAGAGTCACACCCAGAACAAGCATGCAGCCAGTGCAGACACACCTGGAACAAGCATGCAGCCAGCGGAGTCACACCCAGAACAAGCATGCAAGCAGCGGAGTCACACCTGGAACAAGCATGCAGCCAGTGCAGACACACCCGGAACAAGCATGCAGCCAGCGGAGTCACACCTGGAACAAGCATGCAGCCAGTGCAGACACACCTTGAACAAGCATTCAGCCAGCAGTCACACCTGGAACAAGCATGCAGCCAGGGGAGTCACACCCAGAACAAGCATGCAGCCAGTGCAGACACACCTGGAACAAGCATGCAGCCAGCGGAGTCACACCCAGAACAAGCATGCAGCCAGTGCACACACCCGGAACACGCATTCAGCCAGCAGTCACACCTGGAACAAACATGCAGCCAGTGCAGTCATACCTGGAACAAGCATGCAGCCAGCAGAGTCACACCTGGAACAAGCATGCAGCCAGTGCAGTCATACCTGGAACAAGCATGCAGCCAGCGGAGTCACACCTGGAACAAGCATACCGCCAGCAGTCACACTTGGAACAAGCATGCAGCCAGCAGAGTCACACCTGGAACAAGCATTCAGCCAGCAGTCACACCTGGAACAAGCATGCAGCTAGGGGAGTCACACCCAGAACAAGCATGCAGCCAGTGCAGACACACCTGGAACAAGCATTCAGCCAGCTGAGTCACACCTAGAAGAAGCATGCAGCCAGTGCAGACACACCCGGAACAAGCATGCAGCCAGCAGAGTCACACCTGGATCAAGCGTTTAGCCAGCAGTCACACCTGGAACAAGCATGCAGCCAGCAGAGTCACACCTGGAACAAGCATTCAGCCAGCAGTCACACCTGGAACAAGCATGCAGCCAGCAGTCACACCTGGAACAAGCATGCAGCCAGTGCAGTCACACTTGGAACAAGCACCTGGGACAAGCATTCAGCCAGCGGAGTCACTCCTGGAACAAGCATGCAGCCAGCAGAGTCACACCTGGAACAAGCATGCAGCCAGCGAAGTCACACCTGGAACAAGCATGCAGCCAGCGGGGTCACACCTGGAACAAGCATGCAGCCAGCAGATTCACACCTGGAACAAGCATGCAGCCAGCAGAGTCACACCTGGAACAAGCATACAGCCAGTGCAGTCACACTTGGAACAAGCATGCAGCCAGTGCAGTCACACTTGGAACAAGCATGCAGCCAGGGGAGTCAAACCCAGAACAAGCATGCAGCCAGTGCAGACACACCTGGAACAAGCATGCAGCCAGTGGAGTCACACCTGGAACAAGCATGCAGCCAGCAGAGTCACACCTGGAACAAGCATGCAGCCAGTGCAGACACACCTGGAACAAGCATTCAGCCAGCAGTCACACCTGGAACAAGCATGCAGCCAGCAGAGTCACACCTGGAACAAGCATTCAGCCAGCAGTCACACCTGGAACAAGCATGCAGCCAGCAGAGTCACACCTGGAACAAGCATGCAGCCAGTGCAGTCAGCCTTGGAACAAGCACCTGGAACAAGCATTCAGCCAGCGGAGTCACACCTGGAACAAGCATGCAGCCAGCACAGTCACACCTGGAACAAGCATGCAGCCAGCGGGGTCACAACTGGAACAAGCATTCAGCCAGCAGATTCACACCTGGAACAAGCATGCAGCCAGCAGAGTCACACCTGGAACAAGCATGCAGCCAGTGGGGTCACACCTGGAACAAGCATGCAGCCAGCGGAGTCACACCCAGAACAAGCATGCCAGCCAGTGCAGACACACCTGGAACAAGCATGCAGCGCCAGTGGAGTCACACCTGGAACAAGCATGCAGCCAGTGCAGACACACCTGGAACAAGCATTGAGCCAGCGGAGTCACACCTGGAACAAGCATGCAGCCAGCGGAGTCACACCTGGAACAAGCATACCGCCAGCAGTCACACTTGGAACAAGCATGCAGCCAGCAGAGTCACACCTGGAACAAGCATTCAGCCAGCAGTCACACCTGGAACAAGCATGCCGCCAGCAGTCACACCTGGAACAAGCATGCAGCCAGCGGAGTCACACCTGGATCAAGCATTCAGCCAGCAGTCACACCTGGAACAAGCATGCCGCCAGCAGTCACACCTGGAACAAGCATGCAGCCAGCGGAGTCACACCTGGATCAAGCATTCAGCCAGCAGTCACACCTGGAACAAGCATGCAGCCAGCAGAGTCACACCTGGAACAAGCATTCAGCCAGCAGTCACACCTGGAACAAGCATGCAGCCAGCAGTGTCACACCTGGAACAAGCATGCAGCCAGTGCAGTCACACTTGGAACAAGCACCTGGAACAAGCATTCAGCCAGCGGAGTCACACCTGGAACAAGCATGCAGCCAGCGGGGTCACACCTGGAACAAGCATTCAGCCAGCAGATTCACACCTAGAACAATCATTTAGCCAGCAGTCACACCTGGAACAAGCATTGAGCCAGCGGAGTCATACCTGGAACAAGCATGCAGCCAGTGCAGTCACACCAGGAACAAGCATGCAGCCAGCAGAGTCACACCTGAAACAAGCATGCAGCCAGCGGAGTCACACCTGGAACAAGCATACCGCCAGCAGTCACACTTGGAACAAGCATTCAGCCAGCAGTCACACCTGGAACAAGCATGCAGCTAGGGGAGTCACACCCAGAACAAGCATGCAGCCAGTGCAGACACACCTGGAACAAGCATTCAGCCAGCTGAGTCACACCTAGAAGAAGCATGCAGCCAGTGCAGACACACCCGGAACAAGCATGCAGCCAGCAGAGTCACACCTGGATCAAGCATTTAGCCAGCAATCACACCTGGAACAAGCATGCAGCCAGTGCAGACACACCTGGAACAAGCATTGAGCCAGCGGAGTCATACCTGGAACAAGCATGCAGCCAGCGCAGTCACACTTGGAACAAGCACCTGGGACAAGCATTCAGCCGGCGGAGTCACACCTGGGACAAGCATGCAGCCAGCGGAGTCACACCTGGAACAAGCATGCAGCCAGCGGAGTCACACCTGGAACAAGCATGCAGCCAGCAGAGTCACACCTGGAACAAGCATGCAGCCAGCGGGGTCACACCTGGAACAAGCATGCAGCCAGCAGATTCACACCTGGAACAAGCATGCAGCCAGCAGAGTCACACCTGGAACAAGCATGCAGCCAGTGGGGTCACACCTGGAACAAGCATGCAGCCAGCGGAGTCACACCCAGAACAAGCATGCAGCCAGTGCAGACACACCTGGAACAAGCATGCAGCCAGCGGAGTCACACCTGGAACAAGCATGCAGCCAGTGCAGACACACCTGGAACAAGCATTGAGCCAGCGGAGTCACACCTGGAACAAGCATTCAGCCAGCGGAGTCACACCTGGAACAAGCATACCGCCAGCAGTCACACCTGGAACAAGCATGCAGCTAGGGGAGTAACACCCAGAACAAGCATGCAGCCAGTGCAGACACACCCGGAACAAGCATGCAGCCAGCAGAGTCACACCTGGATCAAGCATTTAGCCAGCAGTCACGACTGGAACAAGCATGCAGCCAGCAGAGTCACACCTGGAACAAGCATTCAGCCAGCAGTCACACCTGGAACAAGCATGCAGCCAGCAGAGTCACACCTGGAACAAGCATGCAGCCAGTGCAGTCACACTTGGAACAAGCACCTGGGACAAGCATTCAGCCAGCTGAGTCACATCTGGAACAAGCATGCAGCCAGCAGAGTCACACCTGGAACAAGCATGCAGCCAGCGGGGTCACACCTGGAACAAGCATGCAGCCAGCAGATTCACACCTGGAACAAGCATGCAGCCAGTGCAGACACACCTGGAACAAGCATGCAGCCAGTGCAGTCACACTTGGAACAAGCATGCAGCCAGTGCAGTCACACTTGGAACAAGCATGCAGCCAGCAGAGTCACACCTGGAACAAGCATTCAGCCAGCAGTCACACCTGGAACAAGCATGCAGCCAGCGGAGTCACACCTGGATCAAGCATTCAGCCAGCAGTCACACCTGGAACAAGCATGCAGCCAGCAGAGGCACACCGGGAACAAGCATGCAGCCAGCGGGGTCACACCTGGAACAAGCATTCAGCCAGCAGAGTCACACCCGGAACAAGCATGCAGCCAGTGCAGACACACCCGGAACAAGCATGCAGCCAGCAGAGTCACACCTGGAACAAGCATTCAGCCAGCAGTCACACCTGGAACAGGCATGCAGCCAGCGGAGTCACACCTGGATCAAGCATTCAGCCAGCAGTCACACCTGGAACAAGCATGCAGCCAGCAGAGGCACACCGGGAACAAGCATGCAGCCAGCGGGGTCACACCTGGAACAAGCATTCAGCCAGCAGAGTCACACCTGGAACAAGCATGCAGCCAGCAGTCACACCTGGAACAAGCATGCAGCCAGCAGAGGCACACCGGGAACAAGCATGCAGCCAGCAGAGTCACACCTGGAACAAGCATGCAGCCAGCGGGGTCACACCTGGAACAAGCATTCAGCCAGCAGAGTCACACCTGGAACAAGCATGCAGCCAGCAGAGTCACACCTGGAACAAGCATGCAGCCAGCGGGGTCACACCTGGAACAAGCATTCAGCCAGCAGAGTCCCACCTGGAACAAGCATGCAGCCAGCAGAGTCACACCTGGAACAAGCATGCAGCCAGCAGAGTCACACCTGGAACAAGCATGCAGCCAGTGGGGTCACACCTGGAACAAGCATGCAGCCAGCGGAGTCACACCCAGAACAAGCATGCAGCCAGTGCAGACACACCTGGAACAAGCATGCAGCCAGCGGAGTCACACCTGGAACAAGCATGCAGCCAGTGCAGACACACCTGGAACAAGCATTGAGCCACGGAGTCACACCTGGAACAAGCATTGAGCCAGCGGAGTCACACCTGGAACAAGCATGCAGCCAGTGCAGGCACATCTGGAACAAGCATGCAGCCAATGGAGTCACACCTAGAACAAGCATACAGCCAGCGGAGTCACCCCTGGAACAAGCTTGCAGCCAGCGGAGTCACACCTGAAACAAGCATGCAGCCAGCGGGGTCACACCTGGAACAAGCATGCAGCCAGCGGGGTCACACCTGGAACAAGCATGCAGCCAGTGGTGTCACACCTGGAACAAGCATGCAGCCAGCGGAGTCACACCTGGAACAAGCATGCAGCCAGCAGAGTCACACCTGGAACAAGCATGCAGCCAGCACAGTCACACCTGGAACAAGCATGCAGCCAGCAGAGTCACACCTGGAACAAGCATGCAGCTAGCGGGGGCACACCTGGAACAAGCGTGCAGCCAGTGGTGTCACACCTGGAACAAGCATGCAGCCAGCAGAGTCACACCTGGAACAAGCATGCAGCCAGCGGAGTCACACCTGGAACAAGCATGCAGCCAGCGGAGTCACACCTGGAACAAGCATGCAGCCAGTGCAGACACACCTGGAACAAGCATACAGCCAGCGGAGTCACACCTGGAACAGGCATGCTGCCAGCGGAGTCACACCTGGAACAAGCATGCAGCCAGCGGAGTCACACCTGGAAGAAGCATGCAGCCAGCGGAGTCACACCTGGAACAAGCATGCAGCCAGCAGAGTCACACCTGGAACAAGCATGCAGCCAGCGCAGTCACACCTGGAACAAGCATGCAGCCAGCAGAGTCACACCTGGAACAAGCATGCAGCCAGCAGAGTCACACCTGGAACAAGCATGCAGCCAGCGGAGTCACACCTGGAAAAGCATGCAGCCAGCGGAGTCACACCTGGAACAAGCATGCAGCCAGCAGAGTCACACCTGGAACAAGCATGCAGCCAGCGGAGTCACACCTGGAACAAGCATGCAGCCAGCAGAGTCACACCTGGAACAAGCATGCAGCCAGCAGTCACACCTGGAACAAGCACGCAGCCAGCAGAGTCACACCTGGAACAAGCATGCAGCCAGCAGAGTCACACCTGGAACAAGCATGCAGCCAGCAGAGTCACACCTGGAACAAGCATGCTGCCAGCGGAGTCACACCTGGAACAAGCATGCAGCCAGCAGTCACACCTGGAACAAGCATGCAGCCAGTGCAGTCATACCTGGAACAAGCATGCAGCCAGCAGAGTCACACCTGGAACAAGCATGCAGCCAGCAGAGTCACACCTGGAACAAGCATGCAGCCAGCGGAGTCACACCTGGAACAAGCATGCACCCAGCAGAGTCACACCTGGAACAAGCATGCAGCCAGCAGAGTCACACCTGGAACAAGCATGCTGCCAGCGGAGTCACACCTGGAACAAGCATGCAGCCAGCGGAGTCACACCTGGAACAAGCATGCTGCCAGCGGAGTCACACCTGGAACAAGCATGCAGCCAGCGGAGTCACACCTGGAACAAGCATGCACCCAGCAGAGTCACACCTGGAACAAGCATGCAGCCAGCAGAGTCACACCTGGAACAAGCATGCAGCCAGCGGAGTCACACCTGGAACAAGCATGCAGCCAGCAGAGTCACACCTGGAACAAGCATGCAGCCAGCAGAGTCACACCTGGAACAAGCATGCAGCCAGCGGAGTCACACCTGGAACAAGCATGCAGCCAGCGGAGTCACACCTGGAACAAGCATGCTGCCAGCGGAGTCACACCTGGAACAAGCATGCAGCCAGCAGAGTCACACCTGGAACAAGCATGCAGCCAGCGGAGTCACACCTGGAACAAGCATGCAGCCAGCAGAGTCACACCCGGAACAAGCATGCAGCCAGCGCAGTCACACCTGGAACAAGCATGCAGCCAGTGCAGACACACCTGGAACAGGCATGCAGCCAGCGGAGTCACACCTGGAACAAGCATTGAGCCACGGAGTCACACCTGGAACAAGCATGCAGCCAGCAGAGTCACACCTGGAACAAGCATGCAGCCAGCGGAGTCACACCTGGAACAAGCATGCAGCCAGCAGAGTCACACCTGGAACAAGCATGCAGCCAGCAGTCACACCTGGAACAAGCACGCAGCCAGCAGAGTCACACCTGGAACAAGCATGCAGCCAGCAGAGTCACACCTGGAACAAGCATGCAGCCAGCAGAGTCACACCTGGAACAAGCATGCTGCCAGCGGAGTCACACCTGGAACAAGCATGCAGCCAGCAGTCACACCTGGAACAAGCATGCAGCCAGTGCAGTCATACCTGGAACAAGCATGCAGCCAGCAGAGTCACACCTGGAACAAGCATGCAGCCAGCAGAGTCACACCTGGAACAAGCATGCAGCCAGCGGAGTCACACCTGGAACAAGCATGCACCCAGCAGAGTCACACCTGGAACAAGCATGCAGCCAGCAGAGTCACACCTGGAACAAGCATGCTGCCAGCGGAGTCACACCTGGAACAAGCATGCAGCCAGCGGAGTCACACCTGGAACAAGCATGCTGCCAGCGGAGTCACACCTGGAACAAGCATGCAGCCAGCGGAGTCACACCTGGAACAAGCATGCACCCAGCAGAGTCACACCTGGAACAAGCATGCAGCCAGCAGAGTCACACCTGGAACAAGCATGCAGCCAGCGGAGTCACACCTGGAACAAGCATGCAGCCAGCAGAGTCACACCTGGAACAAGCATGCAGCCAGCAGAGTCACACCTGGAACAAGCATGCAGCCAGCGGAGTCACACCTGGAACAAGCATGCAGCCAGCGGAGTCACACCTGGAACAAGCATGCTGCCAGCGGAGTCACACCTGGAACAAGCATGCAGCCAGCAGAGTCACACCTGGAACAAGCATGCAGCCAGCGGAGTCACACCTGGAACAAGCATGCAGCCAGCAGAGTCACACCCGGAACAAGCATGCAGCCAGCGCAGTCACACCTGGAACAAGCATGCAGCCAGTGCAGACACACCTGGAACAGGCATGCAGCCAGCGGAGTCACACCTGGAACAAGCATGCAGCCAGCAGAGTCACACCTGGAACAAGCACCACCTGATCCACATATTGGTTTTGCTGCCCAGAAGGCATTAGAGGCAGAGGATTAGCACACCAGTCAAGGACATTGTAGTTTGAGAACTAAGACCAGGCATGGGCAAACTCGGCCCTTAAGGAACTACAAGTCCCACAATGCATTTGCCTTTATTAATGATGACTGTGGCTGTCAGACTCCTGCAATGCATTGTGGGACTTGTAGTTCCGTAACAGCTGGAGGGCCACGTTTGCCCATGCCTGACTTAGACTGTCCCTCATTTCCTTTCTCACCAGCACCCCAATATAAAGTGTCGGCAATGGCATTTATGAGTGAGTGATTTACTTCCCAGAAGGCAATGTGTCAGACACAAGTAACATACATACAGTGCTACCCAACACGCCCTAGAAGCAGCCCGAGTCCCTCTTGTGTATCTTCACGTGGCGGTTGAAGTGACTTTTGCTGCCAAAGCATTTGCCACATTTGGTGCAGGAGTACGGGCGTTCCCCGGTGTGGATGCGGTTGTGAGTGGTGAGGTTGGATTTTTTGGTGAAACATTTGCCGCAGTGGAAGCAGACGTAGGGTCTCTCTCCCGTGTGGATCCTCTGGTGTGTGACCAGCGTAGAATTGTGTGCAAATCGTTTGCCGCAGTGAAAACAGGCGTAGGGTCTCTCTCCGGTGTGAATCCTCTGGTGAGTCATGAGATGGGTGTAATAGGCAAAGCATTTCCCACAGTATGTACACACATAAGACGTGTCCGTGTTCCTCTGCTGTGTGTAGAGAAATGACGTTTCCGACAAACCGTTTCCGAACCTGTAAGGTGAAAATGGCCTCACCGGAACTTTCTCCGTTTTTACGGCTTTAGTGCTAAAATAAAATTCCTCCCGGTTGTCGTATTCTCGGGTCTTTTCTCTCGGCATGTGATCTGGGAGTCTGTAGACGTCTGTGAAGTGGTCTTCTTTCTCAGAGTTGGGTTCCTCCTTAATACAAGCAGATAGGTAGTCTGCAGCTGTGTAGATGTCATCGTCCATAAGAGCCTCTTCTTCACTCGAGACCAACCTGTTGACATAGGCAGAAGGATATTGTCCCTGGAAAATCATGTCCGATGAGTACTGTGTGTCATCTGTGGGGTTAGACCAGTCAATATCTGCCAGATTCTCCCCATCACACGACACACGTTCCGCCTTAATATCATTGGACCTACAGAGTTTGTTTCCAGAAGATATACAAACACCATTGTCTGATCTATGACCACCCCGTGGACATATGGAAAGACTAGTGTCCGACCTATGAGCGTCCCTTGGGCGTACACCACCCTCTGGCATATGACCATCCCGGAGACCTACAGAAACCCTGGCATCTGAATTGTGGGTGTCCCAGGACTGGGCTGAGTCCCCAGTAATATTAGCAGTATGCTGGCCAGGACTGGTAGGTAGGCAGTCATCGCAATGTCTGGAATTGACGTCTTTACATAAGATGTATGGAGATCCAGAATGTGACATGATTGTGGGATGCTGCTGTCCTGCCATCAGATGTGTGGTCTCCACATGTTTCATAGTCTTCTTCTCATATAATGCTGATTCTCCTTCCTCCGATTCATCCATGCCTGCCTGCCAAACGGAGAAGGATTCTTCTGTAGTTTCATCTGTAGGAAAAATAAAGGCTTTACTAAACACAAATGTGAAAAGGTGAAAGGGTTCATAACGTTTGGCGACCTGAGTAAAGGAATCTTTGTTTTGGGGGAATGTTAAACCACTTTCAGTGAAATCCATTCTTTTAGGGAGGTTTCCTTGTAAAAGATGTTGTCTAGTTGTATATTAGTGACCGGATATACCTTCTGGACCAGCATTCCCTGCTCTACCTGTGCTAGCGTCTCTTTATTGGTCATGTGCTGGTAATAATCACTTCTATAGATGCTTTGAATAGTCGTGATCAGTGGCGGCTCCAGGAATTTTTTTTGGGGGGGGGGGCTATGCAGGTGCTGGATCATTTTGAAGCTGGGGGGCATGGCCAAAAAGAGGGGCGTGGCCAACAAAAGAGGGGCATGGTAAAGTGCTGGAGTGTATTCCAGTGCTATATAAATACATAGTGATATGGTACGATATAAGAGTATTGTCGGATTAGATTGTGAGCTCTTCCGAGAACCTGACTAAGTACTCTGTAAAGTGCTTGATAAGATGTTACTGCTATAGAAATATAGTATGGACATTACACTGACAGGATTAGAGTGTGAGCCTGGCTGGCCCCGGCCCACGTAGCGCCGGCAGGCAATGATGATGATGCAGCAAAAGGGGCTCCAACCCTCCCTCCCCCGGCCCTGCCCGATGCACACGCTGAACTGGGCCTCCCTCTCTCACACAATGGGACTGGCTCTCCTCTCTCTGACTCCAGTCCAGGCTCTGACTGACGGTCTCTCTCTCACTGCTCGGCTCACGTCTCCGCGCTCCCCCTCTCCTAACGCCCACGGCTCCGCCCTCACCACTCTGTCTCCAGTCCAGGCTCTGACTGACGGTCTCTCTCTTGCTGCTCGACTCTCCGTGCTCCCTCTCTCCTCACGCCCACGGCTCCGCCCTCCTCACTCTCTGTCTCCAGTCCAGGCTCTGACTGACGGTCTCTCTCTCGCTGCTCGACTCTCCGTGCTCCCTCTCTCCTCACGCCCACGGCTCCGCCCTCACCACTCTCTGTCTCCAGTCCAGGCTCTGACTGACAGTCTCTCTCTCGCTGCTCGGCTCACGTCTCCGCGCTCCCTCTCTCCTCACGCCCACGGCTCCGCCCTCACCACTCTCTGTCTCCAGTCCAGGCTCTGACTGACGGTCTCTCTCTCGCTGCTCGACTCACGTCTCCGCGCTCCCTCTCTCCTCACGCCCACGGCTCCGCCCTCCCCACTCTCTGTCTCCAGTCCAGGCTCTGACTGACGGTCTCTCTCTCGCTGCTCGACTCTCCGTGCTCCCTCTCTCCTCACGCCCACGGCTCCGCCCTCCCCACTATCTGTCTCCAGTCCAGGCTCTGACTGACGGTCTCTCTCTCGCTGCTCGGCTCACGTCTCCGCGCTCCCTCTCTCCTCACGCCCACGGCTCCGCTCTCCCCACTCTCTGTCTCCAGTCCACGCTCTGACTGACGGTCTCTCTCTCTCTGCTCGACTCTCCGTGCTCCCTCTCTCCTCACGCCCACGGCTCCGCCCTTCCCACTATCTGTCTCCAGTCCAGGCTCTGACTGACGGTCTCTCTCTCGCTGCTCGGCTCACGTCTCCGCGCTCCCTCTCTCCTCACGCCCACGGCTCCGCCCTCACCACTTTCTGTCTCCAGTCCAGGCTCTGACTGACGGTCTCTCTCTCGCTGCTCGGCTCACGTCTCCGCGCTCCCTCTCTCCTCACGCCCACGGCTCCGCCCTCCCCACTCTCTGTCTCCAGTCCAGGCTCTGACTGACGGTCTCTCTCTCACTGCTCGGCTCACGTCTCCGCGCTCCCTCTCTCCTCACGCCCACGGCTCCGCCCTCCCCACTATCTGTCTCCATTCCAGGCTCTGACTGACGGTCTCTCTCTCGCTGCTCAGCTCTCATCTCCGTGCTCCCTCTCTCCTCACGCCCACGGCTCCGCCCTCCCCACTCTCTGTCTCCAGTCCAGGCTCTGACTGACGGTCTCTCTCTCGCTGCTCGGCTCTCATCTCCGTGCTCCCTCTCTCCTCACGCCCACGGCTCCGCCCTCCCCCTCTCTGTCTCCAGTCCAGGCTCTGACTGACGGTCTCTCTTTCACTGCTCGGCTCACGTCTCCGCACTCCCTCTCTCCTCACGCCCACGGCTCCGCCCTCACCACTCTCTGTCTCCAATCCAGGCTCTGCTGACTGACGGTCTCTCTCTCACTGCTCGGCTCTCATCTCCGTGCTCCCTCTCTCCTCACGCCCACGGCTCCGCCCTCACCACTCTCTGTCTCCAGTCCAGGCTGTGACTGACGGTCTCTCTCTCGCTGCTCGACTTTCCGTGCTCCCTCTCTCCTCACGCCCACGGCTCCGCCCTCACCACTCTCTGTCTCCAGTCCAGGCTCTGACTGACGGTCTCTCTCTCGCTGCTCGACTCTCCGGGCTCCCTCTCTCCTCACGCCCACGGCTCCGCCCTCCCCACTATCTGTCTCCAGTCCAGGCTCTGACTGATGGTCTCTCTCTCGCTGCTCGGCTCACGTCTCCGCGCTCCCGCTCTCCTCACGCCCACGGCTCCGCCCTCATCACTCTCTGTCTCCAGTCCAGGCTCTGACTGACGGTCTCTCTCTCGCTGCTCGGCTCACGTCTCCGCGCTCCCTCTCTCCTCACGCCCACGGCTCCGCCCTCCCCACTCTCTGTCTCCAGTCCAGGCTCTGACTGACGGTCTCTCTCTCACTGCTCGGCTCACGTCTCCGCGCTCCCTCTCTCCTCACGCCCACGGCTCCGCCCTCCCCACTCTCTGTCTCCAGTCCAGGCTCTGACTGACGGTCTCTCTCTCACTGCTCGGCTCACGTCTCCGCGCTCCCTCTCTCCTCACGCCCACGGCTCCGCCCTCCCCACTCTCTGTCTCCAGTCCAGGCTCTGACTGACGTCTCTCCCTCACTGCTCGGCTCACGTCTCCGCGCTCCCTCTCTCCTCACGCCCACGGCTCCGCCCTCACCACTCTCTGTCTCCAGTCCAGGCTCTGACTGACGGTCTCTCTCTCGCTGCTCGACTCTCCGGGCTCCCTCTCTCCTCACGCCCACGGCTCCGCCCTCCCCACTATCTGTCTCCAGTCCAGGCTCTGACTGATGGTCTCTCTCTCGCTGCTCGGCTCTCATCTCCGTGCTCCCTCTCTCCTCACGCCCACGGCTCCGCCCTCCCCACTCTCTGTCTCCAGTCCAGGCTCTGACTGACGGTCTCTCTTTCACTGCTCGGCTCACGTCTCCGCACTCCCTCTCTCCTCACGCCCACGGCTCCGCCCTCACCACTCTCTGTCTCCAATCCAGGCTCTGCTGACTGACGGTCTCTCTCTCACTGCTCGGCTCTCATCTCCGTGCTCCCTCTCTCCTCACGCCCACGGCTCCGCCCTCACCACTCTCTGTCTCCAGTCCAGGCTGTGACTGACGGTCTCTCTCTCGCTGCTCGACTTTCCGTGCTCCCTCTCTCCTCACGCCCACGGCTCCGCCCTCACCACTCTCTGTCTCCAGTCCAGGCTCTGACTGACGGTCTCTCTCTCGCTGCTCGACTCTCCGGGCTCCCTCTCTCCTCACGCCCACGGCTCCGCCCTCCCCACTATCTGTCTCCAGTCCAGGCTCTGACTGATGGTCTCTCTCTCGCTGCTCGGCTCACGTCTCCGCGCTCCCGCTCTCCTCACGCCCACGGCTCCGCCCTCATCACTCTCTGTCTCCAGTCCAGGCTCTGACTGACGGTCTCTCTCTCGCTGCTCGGCTCACGTCTCCGCGCTCCCTCTCTCCTCACGCCCACGGCTCCGCCCTCCCCACTCTCTGTCTCCAGTCCAGGCTCTGACTGACGGTCTCTCTCTCACTGCTCGGCTCACGTCTCCGCGCTCCCTCTCTCCTCACGCCCACGGCTCCGCCCTCCCCACTCTCTGTCTCCAGTCCAGGCTCTGACTGACGGTCTCTCTCTCACTGCTCGGCTCACGTCTCCGCGCTCCCTCTCTCCTCACGCCCACGGCTCCGCCCTCCCCACTCTCTGTCTCCAGTCCAGGCTCTGACTGACGTCTCTCCCTCACTGCTCGGCTCACGTCTCCGCGCTCCCTCTCTCCTCACGCCCACGGCTCCGCCCTCACCACTCTCTGTCTCCAGTCCAGGCTCTGACTGACGGTCTCTCTCTCGCTGCTCGACTCTCCGGGCTCCCTCTCTCCTCACGCCCACGGCTCCGCCCTCCCCACTATCTGTCTCCAGTCCAGGCTCTGAATGATGGTCTCTCTCTCGCTGCTCGGCTCATGTCTCCGCGCTCCCGCTCTCCTCACGCCCACGGCTCCGCCCTCATCACTCTCTGTCTCCAGTCCAGGCTCTGACTGACGGTCTCTCTCTCGCTGCTCGGCTCACGTCTCCGCGCTCCCTCTCTCCTCACGCCCACGGCTCCGCCCTCCCCACTCTCTGTCTCCAGTCCAGGCTCTGACTGACGGTCTCTCTCTCACTGCTCGGCTCACGTCTCCGCGCTCCCTCTCTCCTCACGCCCACGGCTCCGCCCTCCCCACTCTCTGTCTCCAGTCCAGGCTCTGACTGACGGTCTCTCTCTCACTGCTCGGCTCACGTCTCCGCGCTCCCTCTCTCCTCACGCCCACGGCTCCGCCCTCCCCACTCTCTGTCTCCAGTCCAGGCTCTGACTGACGGTCTCTCTCTCACTGCTCGGCTCACGTCTCCGCGCTCCCTCTCTCCTCACGCCCACGGCTCCGCCCTCCCCACTCTCTGTCTCCAGTCCAGGCTCTGACTGACGTCTCTCCCTCACTGCTCGGCTCACGTCTCCGCGCTCCCTCTCTCCTCACGCCCACGGCTCCG
This sequence comes from Hyperolius riggenbachi, assembly GCF_040937935.1. NCBI lineage: Eukaryota > Metazoa > Chordata > Amphibia > Anura > Hyperoliidae > Hyperolius > Hyperolius riggenbachi. The sequence goes on along the minus strand of NC_090655.1, from coordinate 295,486,999 downwards.
CCCTCACCACTCTCTGTCTCCAGTCCAGGCTCTGACTGACGGTCTCTCTCTCGCTGCTCGACTCTCCGCGCTCCCTCTCTCCTCACGCCCACGGCTCCGCCCTCCCCACTCTCTGTCTCCAGTCCAGGCTCTGACTGACGGTCTCTCTCTCACTGCTCGGCTCACGTCTCCGCGCTCCCTCTCTCCTCACGCCCACGGCTCCGCCCTCCCCACTCTCTGTCTCCAGTCCAGGCTCTGACTGACGGTCTCTCTCTCACTGCTCGGCTCACGTCTCCGCGCTCCCTCTCTCCTCACGCCCACGGCTCCGCCCTCCCCACTCTCTGTCTCCAGTCCAGGCTCTGACTGACGGTCTCTCTCTCACTGCTCGGCTCACGTCTCCGCGCTCCCTCTCTCCTCACGCCCACGGCTCCGCCCTCCCCACTCTCTGTCTCCAGTCCAGGCTCTGACTGACGGTCTTTCTCTCACTGCTCGGCTCACGTCTCCGCGCTCCCTCTCTCCTCACGCCCACGGCTCCGCCCTCCCCACTCTCTGTCTCCAGTCCAGGCTCTGACTGACGTCTCTCCCTCACTGCTCGGCTCACGTCTCCGCGCTCCCTCTCTCCTCACGCCCACGGCTCCGCCCTCACCACTCTCTGTCTCCAGTCCAGGCTCTGACTGACGGTCTCTCTCTCACTGCTCGGCTCACGTCTCCGCGCTCCCTCTCTCCTCACGCCCACGGCTCCGCCCTCCCCACTCTCTGTCTCCAGTCCAGGCTCTGACTGACGTCTCTCCCTCACTGCTCGGCTCACGTCTCCGCGCTCTCTCTCTCCTCACGCCCACGGCTCCGCCCTCACCACTCTCTGTCTCCAGTCCAGGCTCTGACTGACGGTCTCTCTCTCGCTGCTCGACTCTCCGTGCTCCCTCTCTCCTCACGCCCACGGCTCCGCCCTCCCCACTATCTGTCTCCAGTCCAGGCTCTGACTGACGGTCTCTCTCTCGCTGCTCGACTTTCCGTGCTCCCTCTCTCCTCACGCCCACGGCTCCGCCCTCACCACTCTCTGTCTCCAGTCCAGGCTCTGACTGACGGTCTCTCTCTCGCTGCTCGGCTCACGTCTCCGCGCTCCCTCTCTCCTCACGCCCACGGCTCCACCCTCACCACTCTCTGTCTCCAGTCCAGGCTCTGACTGACGGTCTCTCTCTCGCTGCTCGACTCTCCGTGCTCCCTCTCTCCTCACGCCCACGGCTCCGCCCTCACCACTCTCTGTCTCCAGTCCAGGCTCTGACTGACGGTCTCTCTCTCACTGCTCGGCTCTCATCTCCGTGCTCCCTCTCTCCTCACGCCCACGGCTCCGCCCTCACCACTCTCTGTCTCCAGTCCAGGCTCTGACTGACGGTCTCTCTCTCACTGCTCGGCTCACGTCTCCGCGCTCCCTCCCCACTCTCTGTCTCCAGTCCAGGCTCTGACTGACGGTCTCTCTCTCACTGCTCGGCTCTCATCTCCGTGCTCCCTCTCTCCTCACGCCCACGACTCCGCCCTCCCCACTCTCTGTCTCCAGTCCAGGCTCTGACTGACGGTCTCTCTCTCGCTGCTCGACTCTCATCTCCGTGCTCCCTCTCTCCTCACGCCCACGGCTCCGCCCTCCCCACTCTCTGTCTCCAGTCCAGGCTCTGACTGACGGTCTCTCTCTCGCTGCTCGACTCTCATCTCAGTGCTCCCTCTCTCCTCACACCCACGGCTCCGCCCTCACCAATCTCTGTCTCCAGTCCAGGCTCTGACTGACAGTCTCTCTTTCGCTGCTCGACTCTCCGTGCTCCCTCTCTCCTCACGCCCACGGCTCCGCCCTCACCACTCTCTGTCTCCAGTCCAGGCTCTGACTGACGGTCTCTCTCTCACTGCTCGGCTCACGTCTCCGCGGTCCCTCCTCACGCCCACGGCTCCGCCCTCCCCACTCTCTGTCTCCAGTCCAGGCTCTGACTGACGGTCTCTCTCTCACTGCTCGGCTCTCATCTCCGTGCTCCCTCTCTCCTCACGCCCACGACTCCGCCCTCCCCACTCTCTGTCTCCAGTCCAGGCTCTGACTGACGGTCTCTCTCTCGCTGCTCGACTCTCATCTCCGTGCTCCCTCTCTCCTCACGCCCACGGCTCCGCCCTCCCCACTCTCTGTCTCCAGTCCAGGCTCTGATTGACGGTCTCTCTCTCGCTGCTCGACTCTCATCTCAGTGCTCCCTCTCTCCTCACACCCACGGCTCCGCCCTCACCACTCTATGTCTCCAGTCCAGGCTCTGACTGACAGTCTCTCTTTCGCTGCTCGACTCTCCGTGCTCCCTCTCTCCTCACGCCCACGGCTCCGCCCTCACCACTCTCTGTCTCCAGTCCAGGCTCTGACTGACGGTCTCTCTCTCGCTGCTCGACTCTCATCTCCGTGCTCCCTCTCTCCTCACGCCCACGGCTCCGCCCTCACCACTCTCTGTCTCCAGTCCAGGCTCTGACTGACGGTCTCTCTCTCACTGCTCGGCTCTCATCTCCGTGCTCCCTCTCTCCTCACGTCCACGGCACCGCCCTCCCCACTCTCTGTCTCCAGTCCAGGCTCTGACTGACGGTCTCTCTCTCTCACTGCTCGGCTCTCATCTCCGTGCTCCCTCTCTCCTCGCCCTCACCACTCTCTGTCTCCAGTCCAGGCTCTGACTGACGGTCTCTCTCTCACTGCTCGGCTCTCATCTCCGTGCTCCCTCTCTCCTCACGTCCACGGCACCGCCCTCCCCACTCTCTGTCTCCAGTCCAGGCTCTGACTGACGGTCTCTCTCTCACTGCTCGGCTCTCATCTCCGTGCTTCCTCTCTCCTCACGCCCACGGCCCCGCCCTCACCACTCTCTGTCTCCAGTTCAGGCTCTGACTGACGGTCTCTCTCTCACTGCTCGGCTCACGTCTCCGCGCTCCCTCTCTCCTCACGCCCACGGCTCCGCCCTCACCACTCTCTGTCTCCAGTCCAGGCTCTGACCGACGGTCTCTCTCTCTCGCTGCTCGACTCTCATCTCCGTGCTCCCTCTCTCCTCACGCCCACGGCTCCGCCCTCCCCACTCTCTGCCTCCAGTCCAGGCTCTGACTGACTGCCTCTCTCTCGCTGCTCGACTCTCATCTCCGTGCTCCCTCTCTCCTCACCCCCACGGCTCCGCCCTCACCACTCTCTGTCTCCAGTCCAGGCTCTGACTGACGGTCTCTCTCTCGCTGCTCGACTCTCCGTGCTCCCTCTCTCCTCACGCCCACGGCTCCGCCCTCACCACTTTCTGTCTCCAGTCCAGGCTCTGACTGACGGTCTCTCTCTCGCTGCTCGACTCTCCGCGCTCCCTCTCTCCTCACGCCCACGGCTCCGCCCTCACCACTCTCTGTCTCCAGTCCAGGCTCTGACTGACGGTCTCTCTCTCACTGCTCGGCTCTCCGTGCTCCCTCTCTCCTCACGCCCACGGCTCCGCCCTCACCACTCTCTGTCTCCAGTCCAGGCTCTGACTGACGGTCTCTCTCTCACTGCTCGGCTCACGTCTCCGCGCTCCCTCTCTCCTCACGCCCACGGCTCCGCCCTCACCACTCTCTGTCTCCAGTCCAGGCTCTGACCGACGGTCTCTCTCTCACTGCTCGGCTCACGTCTCCGCGCTCCCTCTCTCCTCACGCCCAAGGCTCCGCCCTCACCACTCTCTGTCTCCAGTCCAGGCTCTGACTGGCGGTCTCTCTCTCGCTGCTCGACTCTCATTTTCATGCTCCCTCTCTCCTCACGCCCACGGCTCCGCCCTCACCACTCTCTGTCTCCAGTCCAGGCTCTGACTGACGGTCTCTCTCTCACTGCTCGGCTCTCATCTCCGTGCTCCCTCTCTCCTCACGCCCACGGCTCCGCCCTCACCACTCTCTGTCTCCAGTCCAGGCTCTGACTGACGGTCTCTCTCTCACTGCTCGGCTCACGTCTCCGCGCTCCCTCTCTACTCACGCCCACGGCTCCGCCCTCACCACTCTCTGTCTCCAGTCCAGGCTCTGACCGACGGTCTCTCTCTCGCTGCTCGACTCTCATCTCCGTGCTCCCTCTCTCCTCACGCCCACGGCTCCGCCCTCCCCACTCTCTGCCTCCAGTCCAGGCTCTGACTGACTGCCTCTCTCTCGCTGCTCGACTCTCATCTCCGTGCTCCCTCTCTCCTCACCCCCACGGCTCCGCCCTCACCACTCTCTGTCTCCAGTCCAGGCTCTGACTGACGGTCTCTCTCTCGCTGCTCGATTCTCATCTCCGTGCTCCCTCTCTCCTCACGCCCACGGCTCCGCCCTCACCACTTTCTGTCTCCAGTCCAGGCTCTGACTGACGGTCTCTCTCTCGCTGCTCGACTCTCCGTGCTCCCTCTCTCCTCACGCCCACGGCTCCGCCCTCACCACTCTCTGTCTCCAGTCCAGGCTCTGACTGATGGTCTCTCTCTCACTGCTCGGCTCTCCGTGCTCCCTCTCTCCTAACGCCCACGGCTCCGCCCTCACCACTCTCTGTCTCCAGTCCAGGCTCTGACTGACGGTCTCTCTCTCACTGCTCAGCTCACGTCTCCGCGCTCCCTCTCTCCTCACGCCCACGGCTCCGCCCTCACCACTCTCTGTCTCCAGTCCAGGCTCTGACCGACGGTCTCTCTCTCACTGCTCGGCTCACGTCTCCGCGCTCCCTCTCTCCTCACGCCCAAGGCTCCACCCTCACTACTCTCTGTCTCCAGTCCAGGCTCTGACTGACGGTCTCTCTCTCGCTGCTCGACTCTCCGTGCTCCCTCTCTCCTCACGCCCACGGCTCCGCCCTCACCACTCTCTGTCTCCAGTCCAGGCTCTGACTGACGGTCTCTCTCTCTCACTGCTCGGCTCTCATCTCCGTGCTCCCTCTCTCCTCGCCCTTACCACTCTCTGTCTCCAGTCCAGGCTCTGACTGACGGTCTCTCTCTCACTGCTCGGCTCTCATCTCCGTGCTCCCTCTCTCCTCACGTCCACGGCACCGCCCTCCCCACTCTCTGTCTCCAGTCCAGGCTCTGACTGACGGTCTCTCTCTCTCACTGCTCGGCTCTCATCTCCGTGCTCCCTCTCTCCTCGCCCTCACCACTCTCTGTCTCCAGTCCAGGCTCTGACTGACGGTCTCTCTCTCACTGCTCGGCTCTCATCTCCGTGCTCCCTCTCTCCTCACGTCCACGGCACCGCCCTCCCCACTCTCTGTCTCCAGTCCAGGCTCTGACTGACGGTCTCTCTCTCACTGCTCGGCTCTCATCTCCGTGCTTCCTCTCTCCTCACGCCCACGGCCCCGCCCTCACCACTCTCTGTCTCCAGTTCAGGCTCTGACTGACGGTCTCTCTCTCACTGCTCGGCTCACGTCTCCGCGCTCCCTCTCTCCTCACGCCCACGGCTCCGCCCTCACCACTCTCTGTCTCCAGTCCAGGCTCTGACCGATGGTCTCTCTCTCTCGCTGCTCGACTCTCATCTCCGTGCTCCCTCTCTCCTCACGCCCACGGCTCCGCCCTCCCCACTCTCTGCCTCCAGTCCAGGCTCTGACTGACTGCCTCTCTCTCGCTGCTCGACTCTCCGTGCTCCCTCTCTCCTCACGCCCACGGCTTCGCCCTCACCACTTTCTGTCTCCAGTCCAGGCTCTGACTGACGGTCTCTCTCTCGCTGCTCGACTCTCCGTGCTCCCTCTCTCCTCACGCCCACGGCTCCGCCCTCACCACTCTCTGTCTCCAGTCCAGGCTCTGACTGACGGTCTCTCTCTCACTGCTCGGCTCTCCGTGCTCCCTCTCTCCTCACGCCCACGGCTCCGCCCTCACCACTCTCTGTCTCCAGTCCAGGCTCTGACTGACGGTCTCTCTCTCACTGCTCGGCTCACGTCTCCGCGCTCCCTCTCTCCTCACGCCCACGGCTCCGCCCTCACCACTCTCTGTCTCCAGTCCAGGCTCTGACCGACGGTCTCTCTCTCACTGCTCGGCTCACGTCTCCGCGCTCCCTCTCTCCTCACGCCCAAGGCTCCGCCCTCACCACTCTCTGTCTCCAGTCCAGGCTCTGACTGGCGGTCTCTCTCTCGCTGCTCGACTCTCATTTTCATGCTCCCTCTCTCCTCACGCCCACGGCTCCGCCCTCACCACTCTCTGTCTCCAGTCCAGGCTCTGACTGACGGTCTCTCTCTCACTGCTCGGCTCTCATCTCCGTGCTCCCTCTCTCCTCACGCCCACGGCTCCGCCCTCACCACTCTCTGTCTCCAGTCCAGGCTCTGACTGACGGTCTCTCTCTCACTGCTCGGCTCACGTCTCCGCGCTCCCTCTCTACTCACGCCCACGGCTCCGCCCTCACCACTCTCTGTCTCCAGTCCAGGCTCTGACCGACGGTCTCTCTCTCGCTGCTCGACTCTCATCTCCGTGCTCCCTCTCTCCTCACGCCCACGGCTCCGCCCTCCCCACTCTCTGCCTCCAGTCCAGGCTCTGACTGACTGCCTCTCTCTCGCTGCTCGACTCTCATCTCCGTGCTCCCTCTCTCCTCACCCCCACGGCTCCGCCCTCACCACTCTCTGTCTCCAGTCCAGGCTCTGACTGACGGTCTCTCTCTCGCTGCTCGACTCTCATCTCCGTGCTCCCTCTCTCCTCACGCCCACGGCTCCGCCCTCACCACTCTCTGTCTCCAGTCCAGGCTCTGACTGACGGTCTCTCTCTCGCTGCTCGACTCTCCGTGCTCCCTCTCTCCTCACGCCCACGGCTCCGCCCTCACCACTCTCTGTCTCCAGTCCAGGCTCTGACTGACGGTCTCTCTCTCACTGCTCGGCTCTCCGTGCTCCCTCTCTCCTAACGCCCACGGCTCCGCCCTCACCACTCTCTGTCTCCAGTCCAGGCTCTGACTGACGGTCTCTCTCTCACTGCTCAGCTCACGTCTCCGCGCTCCCTCTCTCCTCACGCCCACGGCTCCGCCCTCACCACTCTCTGTCTCCAGTCCAGGCTCTGACCGACGGTCTCTCTCTCACTGCTCGGCTCACGTCTCCGCGCTCCCTCTCTCCTCACGCCCAAGGCTCCACCCTCACCACTCTCTGTCTCCAGTCCAGGCTCTGACTGACGGTCTCTCTCTCGCTGCTCGACTCTCCGTGCTCCCTCTCTCCTCACGCCCACGGCTCCGCCCTCACCACTCTCTGTCTCCAGTCCAGGCTCTGACTGACGGTCTCTCTCTCACTGCTCGGCTCTCCGTGCTCCCTCTCTCCTCACGCCCACGGCTCCGCCCTCACCACTCTCTGTCTCCAGTCCAGGCTCTGACCGACGGTCTCTCTCTCGCTGCTCGACTCTTATCTCCGTGCTCCCTCTCTCCTCACGCCCACGGCTCCGCCCTCACCACTCTCTGTCTCCAGTCCAGGCTCTGACTGACGGTCTCTCTCTCACTGCTCGGCTCACGTCTCCACGCTCCCTCTCTCCTCACGCCCACGGCTCCGCCCTCCCCACTCTCTGTCTCCAGTCCAGGCTCTGACTGACGGTCTCTCTCTCACTGCTCGGCTCACGTCTCCGCGCTCCCTCTCTCCTCACACCCACGGCTCCGCCCTCACCACTCTCTGTCTCCAGTCCAGGCTCTGACTGACGGTCTCTCTCTCACTGCTCGGCTCACGTCTCTGCGCTCCCTCTCTCCTCACGCCCACGGCTCTGCCCTCACCACTCTGTCTCCAGTCCAGGCTCTGACTGACGGTCTTTCTCTCACTGCTCGGCTCACGTCTCCGCGCTCCCTCTCTCCTCACGCCCACGGCTCCGCCCTCACCACTCTCTGTCTCCAGTCCAGGCTCTGACTGACGGTCTCTCTTTCACTGCTCGGCTCACGTCTCCGCGCTCCCTCTCTCCTCACGCCCACGGCTCCGCCCTCACCACTCTCTGTCTCCAGTCCAGGCTCTGACTGACTGTCTCTCTCTCACTGCTCGGCTCTCATCTCCGTGCTCCCTCTCTCCTCACGCCCACGACTCCGCCCTCACCACTCTCTGTCTCCAGTCCAGGCTCTGACTGACGGTCTCTCTCTCGCTGCTCGACTCTCCGTGCTCCCTCTCTCCTAACGCCCACGGCTCCGCCCTCACCACTCTCTGTCTCCAGTCCAGGCTCTGACTGACGGTCTCTCTCTCGCTGCTCGACACTCATCTCCGTGCTCCCTCTCTCCTCACGCCCACGGCTCCGCCCTCCCCACTCTCTGTCTCCAGTCCAGGCTCTGACTGACGGTCTCTCTCTCACTGCTCGGCTCACGTCTCCGCGCTCCCTCTCTCCTCACGCCCACGGCTCCGCCCTCACCACTCTCTGTCTCCAGTCCAGGCTCTGACTGACGGTCTCTCTCTCGCTGCTCGACTCTCCGTGCTCCCTCTCTCCTCACACCCACGGATCCGCCCTCCCCACTCTCTGTCTCCAGTCCAGGCTCTGACTGACGGTCTCTCTCTCACTGCTCGGCTCACGTCTCCGTGCTCCCTCTCTCCTCACGCCCACGACTCCGCCCTCCCCACTCTGTGTCTCCAGTCCAGGCTCTGACTGACGGTCTCTCTCGCTGCTCGACTATCATCTCCGTGCTCCCTCTCTCCTCACGCCCACGGCTCCGCCCTCACCATTCTCTGTCTCCAGTCCAGGCTCTGACTGACGGTCTCTCTCTCGCTGCTCGACTCTCCGTGCTCCCTCTCTCCTCACGCCCACGGCCCCGCCCTCACCACTCTCTGTCTCCAGTCCAGGCTCTGACTGACGGTCTGTCTCTCGCTGCTCGACTCTCCGTGCTCCCTCTCTCCTCACGCCCACGGCTCCGCCCTCACCACTCTCTGTCTCCAGTCCAGGCTCTGACTGACGGTCTCTCTCTCACTGCTCGACTCTCCGTGCTACCTCTCTCCTCACGCCCACGGCTCCGCCCTCCCCCACTCTCTGTCTCCAGTCCAGGCTCTGACTGACGGTCTCTCTCTCGCTGCTCGGCTCACGTCTCCGCGCTCCCTCTCTCCTCACGCCCACGACTCCGCCCTCCCCACTCTCTGTCTCCAGTCCAGGCTCTGACTGACGGTCTCTCTCTCACTGCTCGGCTCACGTCTCCGCGCTCCCTCTCTCCTCACGCCGACGACTCCGCCCTCCCCACTCTCTGTCTCCAGTCCAGGCTCTGACTGACGGTCTCTCTCTCGCTGCTCGACTCTCCGTGCTCCCTCTCACCTCACGCCCACGGCTCCGCCCTCACCACTCTCTGTCTCCAGTCCAGGCTCTGACTGACGGTCTCTCTCTCACTGCTCGGCTCACGTCTCCGCGCTTCCTCTCTCCTCACGCCCACGGCTCCGCCCTCACCACTCTCTGTCTCCAGTCCAGGCTCTGACTGACGGTCTCTCTCTCACTGCTCGGCTCACGTCTCCGCACTCCCTCTCTCCTCACGCCCACGGCTCCGCCCTCACCACTCTCTGTCTCCAGTCCAGGCTCTGACTGACGGTCTCTCTCTCACTGCTCGGCTCACGTCTCCGCGCTCCCTCTCTCCTCACGCCCACGGCTCCACCCTCACCACTCTCTGTCTCCAGTCCAGGCTCTGACTGACGGTCTCTCTCTCGCTGCCTGACTCATCTCCGTGCTCCCTCTCTCCTCACGCCCACGGCTCCGCCCTCATCACTCTCTGTCTCCAGTCCAGGCTCTGACTGACGGTCTCTCTCTCGCTGCTCGACTCATCTCCGTGCTCCCTCTCTCCTCACGCCCACGGCTCCGCCCTCATCACTCTCTGTCTCCAGTCCAGGCTCTGACTGACGGTCTCTCTCTCACTGCTCGACTCTCATCTCCGTGCTCCCTCTCTCCTCACGCCCACGGCTCCGCCCTCATCACTCTCTGTCTCCAGTCCAGGCTCTGACTGACGGTCTCTCTCTCACTGCTCGGCTCACGTCTCCGCGCTCCCTCTCTCCTCACGCCCACGGCTCCGCCCTCACCACTCTCTGTCTCCAGTCCAGGCTCTGACTGACGGTCTCTCTCTCGCTGCTCGACTCTCCGTGCTCCCTCTCTCCTCACACCCACGGATCCGCCCTCCCCACTCTCTGTCTCCAGTCCAGGCTCTGACTGACGGTCTCTCTCTCACTGCTCGGCTCACGTCTCCGTGCTCCCTCTCTCCTCACGCCCACGACTCCGCCCTCCCCACTCTGTGTCTCCAGTCCAGGCTCTGACTGACGGTCTCTCTCGCTGCTCGACTATCATCTCCGTGCTCCCTCTCTCCTCACGCCCACGGCTCCGCCCTCACCATTCTCTGTCTCCAGTCCAGGCTCTGACTGACGGTCTCTCTCTCGCTGCTCGACTCTCCGTGCTCCCTCTCTCCTCACGCCCACGGCCCCGCCCTCACCACTCTCTGTCTCCAGTCCAGGCTCTGACTGACGGTCTGTCTCTCGCTGCTCGACTCTCCGTGCTCCCTCTCTCCTCACGCCCACGGCTCCGCCCTCACCACTCTCTGTCTCCAGTCCAGGCTCTGACTGACGGTCTCTCTCTCACTGCTCGACTCTCCGTGCTACCTCTCTCCTCACGCCCACGGCTCCGCCCTCCCCCACTCTCTGTCTCCAGTCCAGGCTCTGACTGACGGTCTCTCTCTCGCTGCTCGGCTCACGTCTCCGCGCTCCCTCTCTCCTCACGCCCACGACTCCGCCCTCCCCACTCTCTGTCTCCAGTCCAGGCTCTGACTGACGGTCTCTCTCTCACTGCTCGGCTCACGTCTCCGCGCTCCCTCTCTCCTCACGCCGACGACTCCGCCCTCCCCACTCTCTGTCTCCAGTCCAGGCTCTGACTGACGGTCTCTCTCTCGCTGCTCGACTCTCCGTGCTCCCTCTCACCTCACGCCCACGGCTCCGCCCTCACCACTCTCTGTCTCCAGTCCAGGCTCTGACTGACGGTCTCTCTCTCACTGCTCGGCTCACGTCTCCGCGCTTCCTCTCTCCTCACGCCCACGGCTCCGCCCTCACCACTCTCTGTCTCCAGTCCAGGCTCTGACTGACGGTCTCTCTCTCACTGCTCGGCTCACGTCTCCGCACTCCCTCTCTCCTCACGCCCACGGCTCCGCCCTCACCACTCTCTGTCTCCAGTCCAGGCTCTGACTGACGGTCTCTCTCTCACTGCTCGGCTCACGTCTCCGCGCTCCCTCTCTCCTCACGCCCACGGCTCCACCCTCACCACTCTCTGTCTCCAGTCCAGGCTCTGACTGACGGTCTCTCTCTCGCTGCTCGACTCATCTCCGTGCTCCCTCTCTCCTCACGCCCACGGCTCCGCCCTCATCACTCTCTGTCTCCAGTCCAGGCTCTGACTGACGGTCTCTCTCTCACTGCTCGACTCTCATCTCCGTGCTCCCTCTCTCCTCACGCCCACGGCTCCGCCCTCATCACTCTCTGTCTCCAGTCCAGGCTCTGACTGACGGTCTCTCTCTCACTGCTCGACTCTCATCTCCGTGCTCCCTCTCTCCTCACGCCCACGGCTCTGCCCTCCCCACTCTCTGTCTCCAGTCCAGGCTCTGACTGACGGTCTCTCTCGCTGCTCGACTCTCATCTCCGTGCTCCCTCTCTCCTCACGCCCACGGCTCCGCCCTCACCTTTATGCTGCCTGGCCGAGTGACGTCACGTCAGCGTGCGCTGCGCACGGAACGTCTGACGTCAATCGCTGCGGCGCACAAAGCAAGGGAGAGCCTGAGCAGAGCACAACAGCGTGAGTGGCGTACTTGGAGGATTTTAGGGGGTGCTTCAGCACCCACCTGGCACCGCCCCTGGTAGTGATCATTAACACACTGTTCCCCATCCCCTTCTAGCACTTCTGACACTGTGGTTGTCCTTGATTGGATTTGGTGCACCGTATCAATTGTTATGTTTAGCATGCTTGGGGGGCCGCAATGCAAAACTTGCACTGGGGCCCACAGCTCCTTAGCTACGCTACTAACACAGGCCCTGGTACTTCTCCAGCCTCTCATACTCCTACCTGGGATGTTCCTGGGACCTGTAGGTGCCGCACTCTCCCCTAGCTTAGCAGCCATTGCCCGAGTACTCCTACCACTAGTAAGGCCACTTCACTTTCCACATGTCCACTATAACACAGGCCCTGGTACTTCTCCAGCCTCTCATACTCCTACCTGGGATGTTCCTGGGACCTGTAGGTGCCGCTCCCACCCCTAGGTTAGCAGCCATTGCCCGAGTACTCCTACCACTAGTAAGGCCACCTCACTTTCTGCATGTCCTCTATAACACAGGCCCTGGTACTTCACCAGCCTCTCATACTCCTACCTGGGATGTTCCTGGGACCTGTAGGTTCCGCTCTCTCCCCTAGCTTAGGAGCCATTGCCCGAGTACTCCTACCACTAGTAAGGCCACTTCACTTTCCACATGTCCTCTATAACACAGGCCCTGGTACTTCTCCAGCCCCTCATACTCCTACCTGGGATGTTCCTGGGACCTGTAGGTGCCGCTCCCTCCCTAGCTTAGCAGCCATTGCCCGAGTACTCCTACCACTAGTAAGACCACTTCACTTTCCACATGTCCTCTATAACACAGGCCCTGGTACTTCTCCAGCCTCTCATACTCCTACCTGGGATGTTCCTGGGACCTGTAGGTTCCGCTCTCTCCCCTAGCTTAGCAGCCATTGCCCGAGCACTCCTACCACTAGTAAGACCACCTCACTTTCCACATGTCCTCTATAACACAGGCCCTGGTACTTCTCCAGCCTCTCATACTCCTACCTGGGATGTTCCTGGGACCTGTAGGTTCCCCTCCCTCCCCTAGCTTAGCAGCCATTGCCCGAGTACTCCTACCACTAGTAAGGCCACTTCACTTTCCTCATGTCCTCTATAACACAGGCCCTGGTACTTCTCCAGCCTCTCATACTCCTACCTGGGATGTTCCTGGGACCTGTAGGTGCCGCTCCCTCCCTACCTTACCAGCCATTGCCCGAGTACTCCTACCACTAGTAAGACCACCTCACTTTTCACATGTCCTCTATAACACAGGCCTTGGTACTTCTCCAGCCTCTCATACTCCTACCTGGGATGTTCCTGGGGCCTGTAGGTGCCGCTCCCTCCCCTAGCTTAGCAGCCATTGCCCGAGTACTCCTACCACTAGTAAGGCCACTTCACTTTCCTCATGTCCTCTATAACACAGGCCCTGGTACTTTTCCAGCCACTCATACTCCTACCTGGGATGTTCCTGGGACCGGTAGGTTCCGCTCCCTCCCTAGCTTAGCAGCCATTGCCCGAGTACTCCTACCACTAGTAAGACCACCTCACTTTCCACATGTCCTCTATAACTCAGGCCCTGGTACTTCTCCAGCCCCTCATACTCCTACCTGGGATGTTCCTGGGACCTGTAGGTGCCGCTCCCTCCCCTAGCTTGGCAGCCATTGCCCGAGTACTCCTACCACTAGTAAGACCACTTCACTTTCCACATGTCCTCTATAACACAGGCCCTGGTACTTCTCCAGCCTCTCATACTCCTACCTGGGATGATCCTGGGACCTGTAGGTGCCGCTCCCTCTCCTAGCTTAGCAGCCATTGCCCGAGTACTCCTACCACTAGTAAGGCCACCTCACTTTCCACATGTCCTCTATAACACAGGCCCTGGTACTTCTCCAGCCTCTCATACTCCTACCTGGGATGTTCCTGGGACCGGTAGGTTCCGCTCTCTCCCCTAGCTTAGCAGCCATTGCCCGAGTACTCCTACCACTAGTAAGACCACCTCACTTTCCTCATGTCCTCTATAACACAGGCCCTGGTACTTCTCCAGCCCCTCATACTCCTACCTGGGATGTTCCTGGGACCTGTAGGTTCCCCTCCCTCCCCTAGCTTAGCAGCCATTGCCCGAGTACTCCTACCACTAGTAACACCACCTCACTTTCCACATGTCCTCTATAACACAGGCCCTGGTACTTCTCCAGCCTCTCATACTCCTACCTGGGATGTTCCTGGGACCTGTAGGTGCCGCTCCCTCCCCTAGCTTAGCAGCCATTGCCCGAGTACTCCTACCACTAGTAAGACCACCTCACTTTCCACATGTCCTCTATAACACAGGCCCTGGTACTTCTCCAGCCTCTCATACTCCTACCTGGGATGTTCCTGAGACCTGTAGGTTCCCATCCCTCCCCTAGCTTAGCAGCCATTGCCCGAGTACTCCTACCACTAGTAAGACCACCTCACTTTCCACATGTCCTCTATAACACAGGCCCTGGTACTTCTCCAGCCTCTCATACTCCTACCTGGGATGATCCTGGGACCTGTAGGTGCCGCTCCCTCTCCTAGCTTAGCAGCCATTGCCCGAGTACTCCTACCACTAGTAAGGCCACCTCACTTTCCACATGTCCTCTATAACACAGGCCCTGGTACTTCTCCAGCCTCTCATACTCCTACCTGGGATGTTCCTGGGACCGGTAGGTTCCGCTCTCTCCCCTAGCTTAGCAGCCATTGCCCGAGTACTCCTACCACTAGTAAGACCACCTCACTTTCCTCATGTCCTCTATAACACAGGCCCTGGTACTTCTCCAGCCCCTCATACTCCTACCTGGGATGTTCCTGGGACCTGTAGGTTCCCCTCCCTCCCCTAGCTTAGCAGCCATTGCCCGAGTACTCCTACTACTAGTAACACCACCTCACTTTCCACATGTCCTCTATAACACAGGCCCTGGTACTTCTCCAGCCCCTCATACTCCTACCTGGGATGTTCCTGGGACCTGTAGGTTCCCCTCCCTCCCCTAGCTTAGCAGCCATTGCCCGAGTACTCCTACCACTAGTAAGACCACTTCACTTTCCATATGTCCTCTATAACACAGGCCCTGGTACTTCTCCAGCCTCTCATACTCCTACCTGGGATGATCCTGGGACCTGTAGGTGCCGCTCCCTCTCCTAGCTTAGCAGCCATTGCCCGAGTACTCCTACCACTAGTAAGGCCACCTCACTTTCCACATGTCCTCTATAACACAGGCCCTGGTACTTCTCCAGCCTCTCATACTCCTACCTGGGATGTTCCTGGGACCGGTAGGTTCCGCTCTCTCCCCTAGCTTAGCAGCCATTGCCCGAGTACTCCTACCACTAGTAAGACCACCTCACTTTCCTCATGTCCTCTATAACACAGGCCCTGGTACTTCTCCAGCCCCTCATACTCCTACCTGGGATGTTCCTGGGACCTGTAGGTTCCCCTCCCTCCCCTAGCTTAGCAGCCATTGCCCGAGTACTCCTACCACTAGTAACACCACCTCACTTTCCACATGTCCTCTATAACACAGGCCCTGGTACTTCTCCAGCCCCTCATACTCCTACCTGGGATGTTCCTGGGACCTGTAGGTTCCCCTCCCTCTCCTAGCTTAGCAACCATTGCCCGAGTACTCCTACCACTAGTAAGACCACCTCACTTTCCACATGTCCTCTATAACACAGGCCCTGGTACTTCTCCAGCCTCTCATACTCCTACCTGGGATGTTCCTGGGACCTGTAGCTGCCGCTCCCTCCCCTAGCTTAGCAGCCATTGCCCGAGTACTCCTACCACTAGTAAGGCCACTTCACTTTCCTCATGTCCTCTATAACACAGGCCCTGGTACTTTTCCAGCCACTCATACTCCTACCTGGGATGATCCTGGGACCTGTAGCTGCCGCTCCCTCCCCTAGCTTAGCAGCCATTGCCCAATTACTCCTACCACTACTGGGACCACTTTTGCCTTCACTTTCCACATCTTCTCTAGTAAAACAAATAATAATTTCCTATTACCTGGAAAAGGTGGGCTCTGGTGGTCCTCAATAATGACTTCCTTGTAAAGGTCCTTGTGTCCTTCTAGATATTCCCACTCCTCCATGGAGAAATAGACGGTGACATCCTCACACCTTAAAGGAACCTGAAACACACAATGGTACAGTCACCACACAGACACGCCCCTTGTGTTACTGGATAATATCCCATAATTCCCAGCACATTTCACCACCCAGACACGCCCCTTGTGTTACTGGATAATGTCCCATAATTCCCAGCACCTTTCACCACCCAGACACGCCCCTTGTGTTACTGGATAATGTCCCATAATTCCCAGCCCCTCTCACCACTCAGGCACGCCCCTTGTGTTACTGGATAATGTCCCACAATTACCAGCACCTCTCACCACCTAGACACGCCCCTTATGTTACTGGATAATTTCCCATAATTACCTGCTCACCACCCAGACACGCCCCTTGGTTACTGGATAATATCGCATAATACCCAGCACCTCTCACCACCCAGACACGCCCCTTGTGTTACTGGATAATATCCCATAATTCCCTGCTCACCACCCAGACACGCCCCTTGTGTTACTGGATAATGTCCCATAATTCCCAGCACCTCTCACCACCCAGACACGTCCCTTGTGTTACTGGATAATATCCCAAAATTCCCTGCACCTCTCAATACCCAGACACGCCCCTTGTGTTACTGGATAATGTCCCATAATTCCCAGCACCTTTCACCACCCAGACACGCCCCCTTGTGTTACTGGATAATGTCTTATAATTCCCTGCTCACCACCCAGACACACCCCTTGTGTTACTGGATAATCTCCCATAATTCCCTGCTCACCACCCACACACGCGCCTTGTGTTACTGGATAATATCCCATAATTCCCTGCTCACCACCCAGACACGCCCCTTGGTTACTGGATAATGTCCCATAATTCCTAGCACCTCTCACCACCCAGACACGCCCCTTGTGTTACTGGATAATGTCCCATAATTCCCAGCCCCTCTCACCACTCAGGCACGCCCCTTGTGTTACTGGATAATGTCCCACAATTCCCAGCACCTCTCACCACCTAGACACGCCCCTTATGTTACTGGATAATGTCCCATAATTACCTGCTCACCACCCTGACACGCCCCTTGGTTACTGGATAATATCGCATAATTCCCAGCACCTCTCACCACCCAGACACGCCCCTTGTGTTACTGGATAATGTCCCATAATTCCTAGCACCTCTCACCACCCAGACACGCCCCTTGTGTTACTGGATAATATCCCATAATTCCCAGCACCTCTCACCACCCAGACACGCCCCTTGTGTTACTGGATAATGTCCCATAATTCCTAGCACCTCTCACCACCCAGATACGCCCCTTGTGTTACTGGATAATATCCCATAATTCCCAGCACCTCTCACCACCCAGACACGCCCTTGTGTTACTGGATGATATCCCATAATTCCCGGCACCTTTCACCACCCAGACACGCCCCTTGTGTTACTGGATATCCCATAATTCCAAGCACCTCTCACCACTGAGACACGCCCCTTGAGTTACTGGATAATGTCCCATAATTCCCAGCACCCCTCACCACCCAGACACACCCCTTGTGTTACTGGATAATGTCCCATAATACCCAGCACCTCTCACCATCCAGACACGCCCCTTGTGTTACTGGATAATGTCCCATAATTCTCAGCACCTCTCACCACCCAGACACGCCCCTTGTGTTACTGGATAATATCCCATAATTCCCAGCACTGCTCACCACCCAGACACGCCCCTTGTGTTACTGGATAATGTCCCATAATTCCCAGCTCCTCTCACCACCCAGACACGCCCCTTGTTTTACTGGATAATATCCTATAATTCCCAGCACCTCTCACCACCCAGACACGCCCCTTGTGTTACTGGATAATATCCCATAATTCCCTGCACCTTTCACTACCCAGACACACCCCTTGTGTTACTGGATAATGTCCTATAATTCCCTGCTCACCACCCAGACACGCCCCTTGTGTTACTGGATAATGTCCCATAATTCCCAGTACCGCTCACCACCCAGACACGCCCCTTGTGTTACTATAATGTCCCATAATTCCCAGCACCTCTCTCCACCCAGACACGCCCCTTGTATTACTGGATAGTGTCCCATAATTCCCAGTACCGCTCACCACCCAGACACACCCCTGGTGTTACTGGACAATGTCCCATAATTCCCAGCACCTCTCACCACCCAGACACGCCCCTTGTGTTACTGGATAATATCCCATAATTCTCTGCACCTCTCACCACCCAGACACACCCCTTGTGTTACTGGATAATCTCCCATAATTCCCTGCTTACCACCCAGACACGCCCCTTGTGTTACTGGATAATGTCCCATAATTCCCAGCACCTCACAGCACCCAGACACACCCCTTGTGTTACTGGATAATGTCCCATAATTCCCAGCACCTCTCACCACCCAGACATGCCCCTTGTGTTACTGGATAATGTCCCATAATTCCCAGCACCTCTCACCACCCAGACACACCCCCATGTGTTACTGGATAATGTCCCATAATTCCCAGCACCTCTCACCACCCAGACACGCCCCCTGTGTTACTGGATAATGTCCCATAATTCCCAGCACCTCTCACCACCCAGACATGCCCCTTGTGTTACTGGATAATATCCCATAATTCCCAGCACCTCTCACCACCCAGACACGCCCCCTTATGTTACTGGATAATATCCCATAACTCCCTGCTCACCACCCAGACACGCCCCTTGTGTTACTGGATAATATCCAATAATTCCCTGCACCTCTCACCACCCAGACACACCCCTTGTGTTACTGGATAATATACCATAATACCCAGCATCTCTCACCACCCAGACACGCCCCTTGTGTTACTGGATAATGTCCCATAATTCCCAGCACCTCTCACCACCCAGACACGCCCCTTGTGTTACTGGATAATGTCCCATAATTCCCAGCACCTCACACCACCCAGACACGCCCCTTGTGTTACTGGATAATATCCCATAATTCCCAGCACCTCTCACCACCCAGACACGCATCTTGTGTTACTGGATAATGTACTATAATTCCCAGCACCTCACCACCCAGACACGCCCCTTGTGTTACTGGATAATGTCCCATAATTCCCTGCTCACCACCCAGACACGCCCCTTGTGTTACTGGATAATATTCCATAATTCCCAACACCTCTCATCACCCAGACACGCCTCTTGTGTTACTGGATAATGTCCCATAATTCCCTGCTCACCACCCAGACACGCCCCTTGTGTTACTGGATAATATTCCATAATTCCCAACACCTCTCACCACCCAGACACGCCCCTTGTGTTACTGGATAATGTCCCATAATTCCCAGCACCTCTCACCACCCAGACACGCCCCTTGTGTTACTGGATAATGTCCCATAATTCCCTGCACCTCTCACCACCCAGACACGCCCCTTGTGTTACTGGATAATGTCCCATAATTCCCTGCTCACCACCCAGACAGGCCCCTTGTGTTACTGGATAATGTCCCATAATTCCCAGCACCTCTCACCACCCAGACACGCCCCTTGTGTTACTGGATAATCTCCCATAATTCCCAGCACCTCTCACCACCCAGACACGCATCTTGTGTTACTGGATAATGTACTATAATTCCCTGCTCACCACCCAGACACGTCCCTTGTGTTACTGGATAATGTCCCATAAGTCCCAGCACCTCTCACCACCCAGACACGCCCCTTGTGTTACTGGATAATCTCCCATAATTCCCAGCACCTCTCACCACCCAGACACGCATCTTGTGTTACTGGATAATGTCCCATAATTCCCTGCTCACCACCCAGACACACCCCTTGTGTTACTGGATAATGTCCCATAATTCCCTGCTCACCACCCAGACACGCCCCTTGTGTTAATGGATAATCTCCCATAATTCCCAGCACCTCACCACCCAGACACGCCCCTTGTGTTACTGGATAATGTCCCATAATTCCCTGCTCACCACCCAGACACGCCCCTTGTGTTACTGGATAATATTCCATAATTCCCAACACCTCTCACCACCCAGACACGCCCCTTGTGTTACTGGATAATATCCCATAATTCCCTGCTCACCACTCAGACACGCCCCTTGTGTTACTGGATAATGTCCCATAATTCCCTGCTCACCACCCAGACACACCCCTTGTGTTACTGGATAATGTCCCATAATTCCCAGCACCTCTCACCACCCAGACACGCCCCTTGTGTTACTGGATAATCTCCCATAATTCCCAGCACCTCTCACCACCCAGACACGCCCCTTGTGTTACTGGATAATATCCCATAATTCCCTGCACCTCTCACCACCCAGACACGCATCTTGTGTTACTGGATAATGTCCCATAATTCCCTGCTCACCACCGACACGCCCCTTGTGTTACTGGATAATATCCCATAATTCCCTGCTCACCACCCAGACACGCCCCTTGTGTTACTGGATAATATCCCATAATTCCCAGCACCTCTCACCACCCAGACACGCCCCTTGTGTTACTGGATAATGTCCCATAATTACCAGCACCTCTCACCACCCAGACACACCCCTTGTGTTACTGGATAATGTCCCATAATTCCCTGCTCGCCACTCAGACACGCCCCTTGTGTTACTGGATAATATCCCATAATTCCCTGCACCTCTCACCACCCAGACACGCATCTTGTGTTACTGGATAATGTCCCATAATTCCCTGCACCGCTCACCACCCAGACACGCCCTTGTGTTACTGTATAATGTCCCATAATTCCCTGCACCGCTCACCACCCAGACACGCCCTTGTGTTACTGGATAATGTCCCATAATTCCCTGCACCGCTCACCACCCAGACACGCCCTTGTGTTACTGTATAATGTCCCATAATTCCCAGCACCTCTCTCCACCCAGACACGCCCCTTGTGTTACTGGATAATGTACCATAATTCCCTTACCTCTCCAGTCAGTAGCTCTGTGATCTGGTTTGTTAATTCCAGGATTTTTTTGTTATTTTTTATTCTAGGTGATGCGAGGCACGGCTGGCTGCCATCGCTGCCCGGCTTCTTCACAACGATATAATCCTGCACAATAACATGATATATTAACTATCCACACATAGAGGAGCAACCATCATGCACTGACATCATTCCCACAATCCTTCTCTCCAGAGCGACGTCATGTAACCTCCCAGAAACCCACTCAACTCTCCGGTCACCTGTGTGTTATATTACAAGAGATAAGAGTGACGTCATGTGACCTCCCAGAATCCCCCTCACCTCTCCAGTCACCTGTGTGTTATATTACTAAAGATAAGAGTGATGTCATGTGACCTCCCAGAATCCCCCTCACCTCTCCAGTCACCTGTGTGTTATATTACTAGAGATAAGAGTGACGTCATGTGACCTCCCAGAATCCCCCTCACCTCTCCGGTCACCTGTGTGTTATATTACTAGAGATAAAAATGACGTCATGTGACCTCCTAGAATCCTCCTCACCTCTCCGGTCACCTGTGTGTTATATTACTAGAGATAAGAGTGACGTCATGTGACCTCCCAGAATCCCCCTCACCTCTCCGGTCACCTGTGTGTTATATTACTAGAGATAAAAGTGATGTCATGTGACCTCCCAGAATCCCCCTCACCTCTCCAGTCACCTGTGTGTTATATTACTAGAGATAAGAGTGACGTCATGTGACCTCCCAGAATCCCCCTCACCTCTCCGGTCACCTGTGTGTTATATCACTAGAGATAAGAGTGACGTCATGTGACCTCCCAGAATCCCCCACACCTCTCCGGTCACCTGTGTGTTATATTACTAGAGATAAGAGTGATGTCATGTGACCTCCCAGAATCCCCCTCACCTCTCCAGTCACCTGTGTGTTATATTACTAGAGATAAGAGTGACGTCATGTGACCTCCCAGAATCCCCCTCACCTCTCCAGTCACCTGTGTGTTATATTACTAGAGATAAGAGTGACGTCATGTGACCTCCCACAATCCTCCTCACCTCTCCAGTCACCAGTGTGTTGTATTACTAGAGATAAGAGTGACGTCATGTGGCCTCCCAGAATCCCCCTCACCTCTCCGGTCACCTGTGTGTTATATTACTAGAGATAAGAGTGACGTCATGTGACCTCCCAGAATCCCCCTCACCTCTCCAGTCACCTGTGTGTTATATTACTAGAGATAAGAGTGAGGTTATGTGACCTCCCAGAATCCCCCTCACCTCTCCAGTCACCTGTGTGTTATATTAGTAGAGAGAAGAGTGATGTCATGTGACCTCCCAGAATCCCCCTCACCTCTCCAGTTACCTGTGTGTTATATTACTAGAGATAAGAGTGACGTCATGTGACCTCCCAGAATCCCCCTCACCTCTCCAGTCACCTGTGTGTTATATTACTAGAGATAAGAGTGACGTCATGTTACCTCCCAGAATCCCCCTCACCTCTCCAGTCCCCTGTGTGTTATATTACTGGAGATAAGAGTGACGTCATGTGACCTCCCAGAATCCCCCTCACCTCTCCGGTCACCTGTGTGTTATATTACTAGAGATAAGAGTGACGTCATGTGACCTCCCAGAATCCTCCTCACCTCTCCGGTCACCTGTGTGTTATATTACTAGAGATAAGAGTGACGTCATGTGCCCTCCCAGAATCCTCCTCACCTCTCCGGACACCTGTGTGTTATATTACTAGAGAGAAGAGTGATGTCATGTGACCTCCCAGAATCCCCCTCACCTCTCCGGTCACCTGTGTGTTATATTACTAGAGATAAGAGTGATGTCATGTGACCTCCCAGAATCCCCCTCACCTCTCCTGTCACCTGTGTGTGATATTACTAGAGAGAAGAGTGACGTCATGTGACCTCCCAGAATCCCCCTCACCTCTCCGGTCACCTGTGTGTTATATTACTAGAGATAAGAGTGATGTCATGTGACCTCCCAGAATCCCCCTCACCTCTTCAGTCCCCTGTGTGTTATACTACTAGAGATAAGAGTGACGTCATGTGACCTCCCAGAATCCCCCTCACCTCTCCGGTCACCTGTGTGTTATATTACTAGAGATAAGAGTGACGTCATGTGACCTCCCAGAATCCCCCTCACCTCTCCGGTCACCTGTGTGTTATATTACTAGAGATAAGAGTGATGTCATGTGACCTCCCAGAATCCCCCACACCTCTCCGGTCACCTGTGTGTTATATTACTAGAGATAAGAGTGATGTCATGTGACCTCCCAGAATCCCCCTCACCTCTCCAGTCACCTGTGTGTTATATTACTAGAGATAAGAGTGATGTCATGTGACCTCCCAGAATCCCCCTCACCTCTCCGGTCACCTGTGTGTTATATTACTAGAGATAAGAGTGACGTCATGTGACCTCCCAGAATCCCCCTCACCTCTCCAGTCACCTGTGTGTTATATTACTAGAGATAAGAGTGACGTCATGTGACCTCCCACAATCCTCCTCACCTCTCCAGTCACCAGTGTGTTGTATTACTAGAGATAAGAGTGACGTCATGTGACCTCCCAGAATCCCCCTCACCTCTCCGGTCACCTGTGTGTTATATTACTAGAGATACGAGTGACGTCATGTGGCCTCCCAGAATCCCCCTCACCTCTCCGGTCACCTGTGTGTTATATTACTAGAGATAAGAGTGACGTCATGTGACCTCCCAGAATCCCCCTCACCTCTCCAGTCACCTGTGTGTTATATTACTAGAGATAAGAGTGAGGTTATGTGACCTCCCAGAATCCCCCTCACCTCTCCAGTCACCTGTGTGTTATATTAGTAGAGAGAAGAGTGATGTCATGTGACCTCCCAGAATCCCCCTCACCTCTTCAGTCCCCTGTGTGTTATACTACTAGAGATAAGAGTGACGTCATGTGACCTCCCAGAATCCCCCTCACCTCTCCGGTCACCTGTGTGTTATATTACTAGAGATAAGAGTGACGTCATGTGACCTCCCAGAATCCCCCTCACCTCTCCGGTCACCTGTGTGTTATATTACTAGAGATAAGAGTGATGTCATGTGACCTCCCAGAATCCCCCACACCTCTCCGGTCACCTGTGTGTTATATTACTAGAGATAAGAGTGATGTCATGTGACCTCCCAGAATCCCCCTCACCTCTCCAGTCACCTGTGTGTTATATTACTAGAGATAAGAGTGATGTCATGTGACCTCCCAGAATCCCCCTCACCTCTCCGGTCACCTGTGTGTTATATTACTAGAGACAGAGTGATATCATGTGACCTCCCAGAATCCCCCTCACCTCTCCGGTCACCTGTGTGTTATATTACTAGAGATAAGAGTGATGTCATGTGACCTCCCAGAATCCCCCTCACCTCTCCAGTCAGCAGGTACAGGATCTCCAGTGTCAGGTTGAATATGGTGTCATGGTCCATGCTGGGCAGGTTAGTGATCTCCTTTAGCTGCAGTCAATGTGATAGCCGAAAACTGCGGTGCAAAGTATTATACAGTTATACAGAGTAATGATAACTTACCCTAACTCTACTGTATATTACCGTATATATAATGATAATAATAGGGGGTATGGATTACACAGTATAATGTATATACAGAAAACAGAGGGGGATCTATACATACTGTACATTATATATAATGATAATAATAGGAGGGTATAGATTACACAGTATAATGTATATACAGCACACAGAGGGGGGTCTATACATACTGTATATTATATATAATGATAATAATAGGGGGGTATAGATTACACAGTATAATGTATATACAGCACACAGAGGGGGGTCTATACATACTGTATATTATATATAATGATAATAATAGGGGGGTATAGATTACACAGTATAATGTATATACAGCACACAGAGGGGGGTCTATACATACTGTATATTATATATAATGATAATAATAGGGAGGTATATATTACACAGTATAATGTATATACAGCACACAGAGGGGGATCTATACATACTGTATATTATATATAATGATAATAATAGGGAGGTATAGATTACACAGTATAATGTATATACAGCACACAGAGGGGATCTATACATACTGTACATTATATATAATGATAATAATAGGGGGGTGTATAGATTACACAGTATAATGTATATACAGCACACAGAGGGGATCTATACATACTGTATATTATATATAATGATAATAATAGGGAGGTATAGATTACACAGTATAATGTATATACAGCACACAGAGGGGATCTATACATACTGTATATTATATATAATGATAATAATAGGGGAGGTATAGATTACACAGTATAATGTATATACAGCACACAGAGGGGGATCTATACATACTGTATATTATATATAATGATAGAAATAGGGGGTATAGATTACACAGTATAATGTATATACAGCACACAGAGGGGGATCTATACATACTGTATATTATATATAATGATAATAATAGGAGGTATAGATTACACAGTATAATGTATATAAAGCACACAGAGGGGGATCTATACATACTGTATATTATATATAATGATAGAAATAGGGGGTATAGATTACACAGTATAATGTATATACAGCACACAGAGGGGGATCTATACATACTGTATATTATATATAATGATAATAATAGGGGGTATAGATTACACAGTATAATGTATATACAGCACACAGAGGAGGATCTATACATACTGTATATTATACATAATGATAATAATAGGGGGTATAGATTACACAGTATAATGTATATACAGCACACAGAGGGGGATCTATACATACTGTATATTATATATAATGATAATAATAGGGGGTATAGATTACACAGTATAATGTATATACAGCACACAGAGGGGGGTCTATACATACTGTATATTATATATAATGATAATAATAGGGGGTATAGATTACACAGTATAATGTATATACAGCACACAGAGGGGGGATCTATACATACTGTATATTATATATAATGATAATAATAGGGGGTATAGATTACACAGTATAATGTATATACAGCACACAGAGGGGGGTCTATACATACTGTACATTATATATAATGATAATAATAGGGGGTATAGATTACACAGTATAATGTATATACAGCACACAGAGGGGGGATCTATACATACTGTATATTATATATAATGATAATAATAGGGGTATAGATTACACAGTATAATGTATATACAGCACACAGAGAGGGATCTATACATACTGTATATTATATATAATGATAATAATAGGGGGTATAGATTACACAGTATAATGTATATACAGCACACAGAGGGGGATCTATACATACTGTATATTATATATAATGATAATAATAGGGGGTATAGATTACACAGTATAATGTACATACAGCACACAGAGGGGGGATATATACATACTGTACATTATATATAATGATAATAATAGGGGGGGTATAGATTACACAGTATAATGTATATACAGCACACAGAGGGGGATCTATACATACTGTATATTATATATAATAATAATAATAATAGGGGGTATAGATTACACAGTATAATGTATATACAGCACACAGAGGGGGGATCTATACATACTGTATATTATATATAATGATAATAATAGGGGGGTATAGATTACACAGTATAATGTATATACAGCACACAGAGGGGGATCTATACATACTGTATATTATATATAATGATAATAATAGGGAGGTATAGATTACACAGTATAATGTATATACAGCACACAGAGGGGGGATCTATACATACTGTATATTATATATAATGATAATAATAGGGAGGTATAGATTACACAGTATAATGTATATACAGCACACAGAGGGGGATCTATACATACTGTATATTATATATAATGATAATAATAGGAGGTATAGATTACACAGTATATTGTATATACAGCACACAGAGGGGGATCTATACATACTGTATATTATATATAATGATAATAATAGGGGGGTATAGATTACACAGTATAATGTATATACAACACACAGAGGGGGATCTATACATACTGTATATTATATATAATGATAATAATAGGGGGGTATAGATTACACAGTATAATGTATATACAGCACACAGAGGGGGATCTATACATACTGTATATTATATATAATGATAATAATAGGGGGGTATAGATTACACAGTATAATGTATATACAGCACACAGAGGGGATCTATACATACTGTATATTATATATAATGATAATAATAGGGAGGTATAGATTACACAGTATAATGTATATACAGCACACAGAGGGGGATCTATACATACTGTATATTATATATAATGATAATAATAGGGGGGTTTAGATTACACAGTATAATGTATATACAGCACACAGAGGGGAATCTATACATACTGTATATTATATTTAATGATAATAATAGGGGGGTATAGATTACACAGTATAATGTATATACAGCACACAGAGAAGGGTCTATACATACTGTATATTATATATAATGATAATAATAGGGGGTATAGATTACACAGTATAATGTATATACAACACACAGAGGGGGATCTATACATACTGTATATTATATATAATGATAATAATAGGGAGGTATAGATTACACAGTATAATGTATATACAGCACACAGAGGGGGGTCTATACATACTGTATATTATATATAATGATAATAATAGGGGGTATAGATTACACAGTATAATGTATATACAGCACACAGAGAGGGGATCTATACATACTGTATATTATATATAATGATAATAATAGGGGGGGTATAGATTACACAGTATAATGTATATACAGCACACAGAGGGGGGATCTATACATACTGTATATTATATATAATGATAATAATAGGGGGGTATAGATTACACAGTATAATGTATATACAGCACACAGAGGAGGATCTATACATACTGTATATTATATATAATGATAATAATAGGGGGGTATAGATTACACAGTATAATGTATATACAGCACACAGAGGAGGGATATATACATACTGTATATTATATATAATGATAATAATAGGGGGGTATAGATTACACAGTATAATGTATATACAGCACACAGAGGGGGGTCTATACATACTGTATATTATATATAATGATAATAATAGGGGGGGTATAGATTACACAGTATAATGTATATACAGCACACAGAGGGGGATCTATACATACTGTATATTATATATAATGATAATAATAGGGGGGTATAGATTACACAGTATAATGTATATACAGCACACAGAGGGGGATCTATACATACTGTATATTATATATAATGATAATAATAGGGGGTATAGATTACACAGTATAATGTATATACAGCACACAGAGGGGGGTCTATACATACTGTATATTATATATAATGATAATAATAGGGAGGTATAGATTACACAGTATAATGTATATACAGCACACAGAGGGGGGTCTATACATACTGTATATTATATATAATGATAATAATAGGGGGGTATAGATTACACAGTATAATGTATATACAGCACACAGAGGGGGATCTATACATACTGTATATTATATATAATGATAATAATAGGGGGGTATAGATTACACAGTATAATGTATATACAGCACACAGAGGGGGATCTATACATACTGTATATTATATATAATGATAATAATAGGGAGGTATAGATTACACAGTATAATGAATATACAGCACACAGAGGGGGGTCTATACATACTGTATATTATATATAATGATAATAATAGGGGGGGTATAGATTACACAGTATAATGTATATACAGCACACAGAGGAGGATCTATACATACTGTATATTATATATAATGATAATAATAAGGGGGTATAGATTACACAGTATAATGTATATACAGCACACAGAGGAGGATCTATACATACTGTACATTATATATAATGATAATAATAGGGGGGTATAGATTACACAGTATAATGTATATACAGCACACAGAGTGGGGTCTATACATACTGTATATTATATATAATGATAATAATAGGGGGGTATAGATTACACAGTATAATGTATATACAGCACACAGAGGGGGGATCTATACATACTGTATATTATATATAATGATAATAATAGTGGGGTATAGATTACACAGTATAATGTATATACAGCACACAGAGGGGGATCTATACATACTGTATATTATATATAATGATAATAATAGGGGGGTATAGATTGCACAGTATAATGTATATACAGCACACAGAGGGGGATCTATACATACTGTATATTATATATAATGATAATAATAGGGGGTATAGATTACACAGTATAATGTATATACAGCACACAGAGGAGGGTCTATACATACTGTATATTATATATAATGATAATAATAGGGGGGTATAGATTACACAGTATAATGTATATACAGCACACAGAGGGGGATCTATACATACTGTATATTATATATAATGATAATAATAGGGAGGTATAGATTACACAGTATAATGTATATACAGCACACAGACTGGGATCTATACATACTGTATATTATATATAATGATAATAATAGGGGGTATAGATTACACAGTATAATGTATATACAGCACACAGAGGGGGATCTATACATACTGTACATTATATATAATGATAATAATAGGGGGTATAGATTACACAGTATAATGTATATACAGCACACAGAGGAGGGTCTATACATACTGTATATTATATATAATGATAATAATAGGGAGGTATAGATTACACAGTATAATGTATATACAGCACACAGAGGGGGGTCTATACATACTGTATATTATATATAATGATAATAATAGGGGGGGTATAGATTACACAGTATAATGTATATACAGCACACAGAGGAGGATCTATACATACTGTATATTATATATAATGATAATAATAGGGGGGTATAGATTACACAGTATAATGTATATACAGCACACAGAGGAGGATCTATACATACTGTATATTATATATAATGATAATAATAGGGGGGTATAGATTACACAGTATAATGTATATACAGCACACAGATGGGGGATCTATACATACTGTATATTATATATAATGATAATAATAGGGAGGTATAGATTACACAGTATAATGTATATACAGCACACAGAGTGGATCTATACAACTTGTATATTATATATAATGATAATAATAGGGGGGTATAGATTACACAGTATAATGTATATACAGCACACAGAGGGGGATCTATACATACTGTATATTATATATAATGATAATAATAGGGGGGTATAGATTACACAGTATAATGTATATACAGCACACAGAGGGGGATCTATACATACTGTATATTATATATAATGATAATAATAGGGGGGTATAGATTACACAGTATAATGTATATACAGCACACAGAGGAGGATCTATACATACTGTATATTATATATAATGATAATAATAGGGGGGTATAGATTACACAGTATAATGTATATACAGCACACAGATGGGGGATCTATACATACTGTATATTATATATAATGATAATAATAGGGAGGTATAGATTACACAGTATAATGTATATACAGCACACAGAGGGGGGTCTATACATACTGTATATTATATATAATGATAATAATAGGGGGGAGTATAGATTACACAGTATAATGTATATACAGCACACAGAGGAGGATCTATACATACTGTATATTATATATAATGATAATAATAGGGGGGTATAGATTACACAGTATAATGTATATACAGCACACAGAGTGGGGTCTATACATACTGTATATTATATATAATGATAATAATAGGGGGGTATAGATTACACAGTATAATGTATATACAGCACACAGAGGGGGATCTATACATACTGTATATTATATATAATGATAATAATAGGGGGGTATAGATTACACAGTATAATGTATATACAGCACACAAGGGGGGGTCTATACATACTGTATATTATATATAATGATAATAATAGGGGGTATAGATTACACAGTATAATGTATATACAGCACACAGAGGGGGATCTATACATACTGTATATTATATATAATGATAATAATAGGAGGGTATAGATTACACAGTATAATGTATATACAGCACACAGAGGGGGATCTATACATACTGTATATTATATATAATGATAATAATAGGGAGGTATAGATTACACAGTATAATGTATATACAGCACACAGAGGGGGATCTATACATACTGTATATTATATATAATGATAATAATAGGGAGGTATAGATTACACAGTATAATGTATATACAGCACACAGAGGGGGATCTATACATACTGTATATTATATATAATGATAATAATAGGGGGGTATAGATTACACAGTATAATGTATATACAGCACACAGAGGGGGGATCTATACATACTGTATATTATATATAATGATAATAATAGGGGGTATAGATTACACAGTATAATGTATATACAGCACACAGAGGAGGGTCTATACATACTGTATATTATATATAATAATAATAATAGGGGGGTATAGATTACACAGTATAATGTATATACAGCACACAGAGGGGGGTCTATACATACTGTATATTATATATAATGATAATAATAGGGGGGTATAGATTACACAGTATAATGTATATACAACACACAGAGGGGGATCTATACATACTGTATATTATATATAATGATAATAATAGGGGGGTATAGATTGCACAGTATAATGTATATACAGCACACAGAGGGGGGTCTATACATACTGTATATTATATATAATAATAATAATAGGGAGGTATAGATTACACAGTATAATGTATATACAGCACACAGAGGGGGATCTATACATACTGTATATTATATATAATGATAATAATAGGGAGGTATAGATTACACAGTATAATGTATATACAGCACACAGAGGGGGATCTATACATACTGTACATTATATATAATGATAATAAAAGGGGGTATAGATTACACAGTATAATGTATATACAGCACACAGAGGGGGGTCTATACATACTGTATATTATATATAATGATAATAATAGGGAGGTATAGATTACACAGTATAATGTATATACAGCACACAGAGGGGGATCTATACATACTGTATATTATATATAATGATAATAATAGGGAGGTATAGATTACACAGTATAATGTATATACAGCACACAGAGGAGGGATCTATACATACTGTATATTATATATAATGATAATAATAGGGAGGTATAGATTACACAGTATAATGTATATACAGCACACAGAGTGGGGTCTATACATACTGTATATTATATATAATGATAATAATAGGGGGTATAGATTACACAGTATAATGTATATACAGCACACAGAGGGGGATCTATACATACTGTATATTATATATAATGATAATAATAGGGGGGTATAGATTACACAGTATAATGTACATACAGCACACAGAGGGGGGTCTATACATACTGTATATTATATATAATGATAATAATAGGGAGGTATAGATTACACAGTATAATGTATATACAGCACACAGAGGGGGATCTATACATACTGTATATTATGTATAATGATAATAATAGGGGGTATATGTTACACAGTATAATGTATATACAGCACACAGAGGGGGATCTATACATACTGTATATTATATATAATGATAATAATAGGGGGGTATAGATTACACAGTATAATGTATATACAGCACACAGAGGGGGATCTATACATACTGTATATTATATATAATGATAATAATAGGGAGGTATAGATTACACAGTATAATGTATATACAGCACACAGAGGGGGATCTATACATACTGTATATTATATATAATGATAATAATAGGGAGGTATAGATTGCACAGTATAATGTATATACAGCACACAGAGGGGGATCTATACATATTGTATATTATATATAATGATAATAATAGGAGGGTATAGATTACACAGTATAATGTATATACAGCACACAGAGGGGGATCTATACATACTGTATATTATATATAATGATAATAATAGGGAGGTATAGATTACACAGTATAATGTATATACAGCACACAGAGGGGGATCTATACATACTGTATATTATATATAATGATAATAATAGGAGGGTATAGATTACACAGTATAATGTATATACAGCACACAGAGGGGGATCTATACATACTGTATATTATATATAATGATAATAATAGGGAGGTATAGATTACACAGTATAATGTATATACAGCACACAGAGGGGGATCTATACATACTGTATATTATATATAATGATAATAATAGGGGGTATAGATTACACAGTATAATGTATATACAGCACACAGAGGGGGATCTATACATACTGTATATTATATATAATGATAATAATAGGAGGGTATAGATTACACAGTATAATGTATATACAGCACACAGAGGGGGGATCTATACATACTGTATATTATAATTAATGATAATAATAGGGGGGTATAGATTACACAGTATAATGTATATACAGCACACAGAGGGGGATCTATACATACTGTATATTATATATAATGATAATAATAGGGAGGTATAGATTACACAGTATAATGTATATACAGCACACAGAGGGGGGTCTATACATACTGTATATTATATATAATGATAATAATAGGGAGGTATAGATTACACAGTATAATGTATATACAGCACACAGAGGGGGATCTATACATACTGTATATTATATATAATGATAATAATAGGGAGGTATAGATTACACAGTATAATGTATATACAGCACACAGAGGGGGGTCTATACATACTGTATATTATATATAATGATAATAATAGGGGGGTATAGATTACACAGTATAATGTATATACAGCACACAGAGGGGGGATCTATACATACTGTATATTATATATAATGATAATAATAGGGGGGTATAGATTACACAGTATAATGTATATACAGCACACAGAGGGGGATCTATACATACTGTATATTATATATAATGATAATAATAGGGAGGTATAGATTACACAGTATAATGTATATACAGCACACAGAGGGGGGATCTATACATACTGTATATTATATATAATGATAATAATAGGGAGGTATAGATTACACAGTATAATGTATATACAGCACACAGAGGGGGATCTATACATACTGTATATTATATATAATGATAATAATAGGGGGGTATAGATTACACAGTATAATGTATATACAGCACACAGAGGGGGATCTATACATATTGTATATTATATATAATGATAATAATAGGGGGGTATAGATTACACAGTATAATGTATATACAGCACACAGAGGGGGGTCTATACATACTGTATATTATATATAATGATAATAATAGGGGGTATAGATTACACAGTATAATGTATATACAGCACACAGAGGGGGGATCTATACATACTGTATATTATATATAATGATAATAATAGGGGGTATAGATTACACAGTATAATGTACATGCAGCACACAGAGGGGGATCTATACATACTGTATATTATATATAATGATAATAATAGGGAGGTATAGATTACACAGTATAATGTATATACAGCACACAGAGGGGGGATCTATACATACTGTATATTATATATAATGATAATAATAGGGGGGTATAGATTACACAGTATAATGTATAAACAGCACACAGAGGGGAATCTATACATACTGTATATTATATATAATGATAATAATAGGGGGGTATAGATTACACAGTATAATGTATATACAGCACACAGAGGGGGATCTATACATACTGTATATTATATATAATGATAATAATAGGGAGGTATAGATTACACAGTATAATGTATATACAGCACACAGAGGGGGATCTATACATACTGTATATTATATATAATGATAATAATAGGGAGGTATAGATTACACAGTATAATGTACATGCAGCACACAGAGGGGGATCTATACATACTGTATATTATATATAATGATAATAATAGGGGGGGGTATAGATTACACAGTATAATGTATATACAGCACACAGAGGAGGGATCTATACATACTGTATATTATATATAATGATAATAATAGGGAGGTATAGATTACACAGTATAATGTATATACAGCACACAGAGGGGATATATACATACTGTATATTATATATAATGATAATAATAGGGAGGTATAGATTACACAGTATAATGTATATACAGCACACAGAGGGGGATCTATACATACTGTATATTATATATAATGATAATAATAGGGAGGTATAGATTACACAGTATAATGTATATACAGCACACAGAGGGGGATCTATACATACTGTATATTATATATAATGATAATAATAGGGAGGTATAGATTACACAGTATAATGTACATGCAGCACACAGAGGGGGATCTATACATACTGTATATTATATATAATGATAATAATAGGGGGGTATAGATTACACAGTATAATGTATATACAGCACACAGAGGAGGGATCTATACATACTGTATATTATATATAATGATAATAATAGGGAGGTATAGATTACACAGTATAATGTATATACAGCACACAGAGGGGATATATACATACTGTATATTATATATAATGATAATAATAGGGAGGTATAGATTACACAGTATAATGTATATACAGCACACAGAGGGGGATCTATACATACTGTATATTATATATAATGATAATAATAGGGGGGTATAGATTACACAGTATAATGTATATACAGCACACAGAGGGGGATCTATACATATTGTATATTATATATAATGATAATAATAGGGGGGTATAGATTACACAGTATAATGTATATACAGCACACAGAGGGGGGTCTATACATACTGTATATTATATATAATGATAATAATAGGGGGTATAGATTACACAGTATAATGTATATACAGCACACAGAGGGGGGATCTATACATACTGTATATTATATATAATGATAATAATAGGGGGTATAGATTACACAGTATAATGTATATACAGCACACAGAGGGGGATCTATACATACTGTACATTATATATAATGATAATAATAGGGGGGGTATAGATTACACAGTATAATGTATATACAGCACACAGAGGAGGGTCTATACATACTGTATATTATATATAATGATAATAATAGGGGGGTATATATTACACAGTATAATGTATATACAGCACACAGAGGGGGATCTATACATATTGTATATTATATATAATGATAATAATAGGGAGGTATAGATTACACAGTATAATGTACATACAGCACACAGAGGGGGATCTATACATACTGTATATTATATATAATGATAATAATAGGGAGGTATAGATTACACAGTATAATGTATATACAGCACACAGAGGGGGATCTATACATACTGTATATTATATATAATGATAATAATAGGGGGGTATAGATTACACAGTATAATGTACATGCAGCACACAGAGGGGGATCTATACATATTGTATATTATATATAATGATAATAATAGGGGGTATAGATTACACAGTATAATGTATATACAGCACACAGAGGGGGGATATATACATACTGTACATTATATATAATGATAATAATAGGGAGGTATAGATTACACAGTATAATGTATATACAGCACACAGAGGGGGGTCTATACATACTGTATATTATATATAATGATAATAATAGGGGGGGTATAGATTACACAGTATAATGTATATACAGCACACAGAGGGGGATCTATACATACTGTATATTATATATAATGATAATAATAGGGGGGTATAGATTACACAGTATAATGTATATACAGCACACAGAGGGGGGTCTATACATACTGTATATTATATATAATGATAATAATAGGGAGGTATAGATTACACAGTATAATGTATATACAGCACACAGAGGGGGATCTATACATACTGTATATTATATATAATGATAATAATAGGGGGGTATAGATTACACAGTATAATGTATATACAGCACACAGAGGGGGGATCTATACATACTGTATATTATATATAATAATAATAATAGGAGGTATAGATTACACAGTATAATGTATATACAGCACACAGAGGGGGATCTATACATACTGTATATTATATATAATGATAATAATAGGAGGTATAGATTACACAGTATAATGTATATACAGCACACAGAGGGGGATCTATACATACTGTATATTATATATAATGATAATAATAGGGGGGTATAGATTACACAGTATAATGTACATGCAGCACACAGAGGGGGATCTATACATACTGTATATTATATATAATGATAATAATAGGGGGGGTATAGATTACACAGTATAATGTATATACAGCACACAGAGTGGGGTCTATACATACTGTATATTATATATAATGATAATAATAGGGGGGGTATAGATTACACAGTATAATGTATATACAGCACACAGAGGGGGATCTATACATACTGTATATTATATATAATGATAATAATAGGGGGGTATAGATTACACAGTATAATGTATATACAGCACACAGAGGTGGGATCTATACATACAGTATATTATATATAATGATAATAATAGGGGGGTATATATTACACAGTATAATGTATATACAGCACACAGAGGTGGGATCTATACATACTGTATATTATATATAATGATAATAATAGGGGGGTATAGATTACACAGTATAATGTATATAGAGCACACAGAGGGGGATCTATACATACTGTATATTATATATAATGATAATAATAGGGAGGTATAGATTACACAGTATAATGTATATACAGCACACAGAGGGGGATCTATACATACAGTATATTATATATAATGATAATAATAGGGGGGTATATATTACACAGTATAATGTATATACAGCACACAGAGGTGGGATCTATACATACTGTATATTATATATAATGATAATAATAGGGGGGTATAGATTACACAGTATAATGTATATACAGCACACAGAGTGGATCTATACATACTGTATATTATATATAATGATAATAATAGGAGGTATAGATTACACAGTATAATGTATATACAGCACACAGAGGGGGATCTATACATACTGTATATTATATATAATGATAATAATAGGGAGGTATAGATTACACAGTATAATGTATATACAGCACACAGAGGGGGATCTATACATACTGTACATTATATATAATGATAATAATAGGGAGGTATAGATTACACAGTATAATGTATATACAGCACACAGAGGGGGATCTATACATACTGTATATTATATATAATGATAATAATAGGGGGTATAGATTACACAGTATAATGTATATACAGCACACAGAGGGGGATCTATACATACTGTATATTATATATAATGATAATAATAGGGAGGTATAGATTGCACAGTATAATGTATATACAGCACACAGAGGGGGGTCTATACATACTGTATATTATATATAATGATAATAATAGTGGGGTATAGATTACACAGTATAATGTATATACAGCACACAGAGGGGGATCTATACATACTGTACATTATATATAATGATAATAATAGGGGGGTATAGATTACACAGTATAATGTATATACAGCACACAGAGGGGGATCTATACATACTGTATATTATATATAATGATAATAATAGGGGGTATAGATTACACAGTATAATGTATATACAGCACACAGAGGGGGATCTATACATACTGTATATTATATATAATGATAATAATAGGGGGTATAGATTACACAGTATAATGTATATACAGCACACAGAGGGGGGTCTATACATACTGTATATTATATATAATGATAATAATAGGGAGGTATAGATTACACAGTATAATGTATATACAGCACACAGAGGGGGGATCTATACATACTGTATATTATATATAATGATAATAATAGGGGGTATAGATTACACAGTATAATGTATATACAGCACACAGAGGGGGGTCTATACATACTGTATATTATATATAATGATAATAATAGGGAGGTATAGATTACACAGTATAATGTATATACAGCACACAGAGGGGGGTCTATACATACTGTATATTATATATAATGATAATAATAGGGAGGTATAGATTACACAGTATAATGTATATACAGCACACAGAGGGGGATCTATACATACTGTATATTATATATAATGATAATAATAGGGGGTATAGATTACACAGTATAATGTATATACAGCACACAGAGGGGGGTCTATACATACTGTATATTATATATAATGATAATAATAGGGAGGTATAGATTACACAGTATAATGTATATACAGCACACAGAGGGGGATCTATACATACTGTATATTATATATAATGATAATAATAGGGGGGTATAGATTACACAGTATAATGTATATACAGCACACAGAGGGGGGATATATACATACTGTACATTATATATAATGATAATAATAGGGAGGTATAGATTACACAGTATAATGTATATACAGCACACAGAGGGGGGTCTATACATACTGTATATTATATATAATGATAATAATAGGGAGGTATAGATTACACAGAATAATGTATATACAGCACACAGAGGGGGATCTATACATACTGTATATTATATATAATGATAATAATAGGGAGGTATAGATTACACAGTATAATGTATATACAGCACACAGAGGGGGGATATATACATACTGTATATTATATATAATGATAATAATAGGGGGGTATAGATTACACAGCATAATGTATATACAGCACACAGAGGGGGATCTATACATACTGTATATTATATATAATGATAATAATAGGGGGGTATAGATTACACAGTATAATGTATATACAGCACACAGAGGGGGATCTATACATACTGTACATTATATATAATGATAATAATAGGGGGGTATAGATTACACAGTATAATGTATATACAGCACACAGAGGGGGATCTATACATACTGTATATTATATATAATGATAATAATAGGGGGTATAGATTACACAGTATAATGTATATACAGCACACAGAGGGGGGATCTATACATACTGTATATTATATATAATGATAATAATAGGGAGGTATAGATTACACAGTATAATGTATATACAGCACACAGAGGGGGGTCTATACATACTGTATATTATATATAATGATAATAATAGGGGGTATAGATTACACAGTATAATGTATATACAGCACACAGAGGGGGGATCTATACATACTGTACATTATATATAATGATAATAGGGAGGTATAGATTACACAGTATAATGTATATACAGCACACAGAGGGGGGTCTATACATACTGTATATTATATATAATGATAATAATAGGGGGGTATAGATTACACAGTATAATGTATATACAGCACACAGAGGGGGATCTATACATACTGTACATTATATATAATGATAATAATAGGGGGTATAGATTACACAGTATAATGTATATACAGCACACAGAGGGGGGTCTATACATACTGTATATTATATATAATGATAATAATAGGGGGGTATAGATTACACAGTATAATGCATATACAGCACACAGAGGGGGATCTATACATACTGTACATTATATATAATGATAATAATAGGGGGTATAGATTACACAGTATAATGTATATACAGCACACAGAGGTGGGATCTATACATATTGTATATTATATATAATGATAATAATAGGGGGGTATAGATTACACAGTATAATGTATATACAGCACACAGAGGGGGATCTATACATACTGTACATTATATATAATGATAATAATAGGGGGTATAGATTACACAGTATAATGTATATACAGCACACAGAGGGGGGTCTATACATACTGTATATTATATATAATGATAATAATAGGGGGGTATAGATTACACAGTATAATGCATATACAGCACACAGAGGGGGATCTATACATACTGTACATTATATATAATGATAATAGGGAGGTATAGATTACACAGTATAATGTATATACAGCACACAGAGGGGGGTCTATACATACTGTATATTATATATAATGATAATAATAGGGGGGTATAGATTACACAGTATAATGTATATACAGCACACAGAGGGGGATCTATACATACTGTACATTATATATAATGATAATAATAGGGGGTATAGATTACACAGTATAATGTATATACAGCACACAGAGGTGGGATCTATACATATTGTATATTATATATAATGATAATAATAGGGGGGTATAGATTACACAGTATAATGTATATACAGCACACAGAGGGGGATCTATACATACTGTATATTATATATAATGATAATAATAGGAGGTATAGATTACACAGTATAATGTATATACAGCACACAGAGGGGGATCTATACATACTGTATATTATATATAATGATAATAATAGGGGGGTATAGATTACACAGTATAATGTATATACAGCACACAGAGGGGGGTCTATACATACTGTATATTATATATAATGATAATAATAGGGGGGTATAGATTACACAGTATAATGTATATACAGCACACAGAGGGGGATCTATACATACTGTATATTATATATAATGATAATAATAGGAGGTATAGATTACACAGTATAATGTATATACAGCACACAGAGGGGGATCTATACATACTGTATATTATATATAATGATAATAATAGGGAGGTATAGATTACACAGTATAATGTATATACAACACACAGAGTGGGGATCTATACATACTGTATATTATATATAATGATAATAATAGGAGGTATAGATTACACAGTATAATGTATATACAACACACAGAGGGGGATCTATACATACTGTATATTATATATAATGATAATAATAGGAGGTATAGATTACACAGTATAATGTATATACAGCACACAGAGGGGGATCTATACATACTGTATATTATATATAATGATAATAATAGGGGGGTATAGATTACACAGTATAATGTATATACAGCACACAGAGGGGGATCTATACATACTGTATATTATATATAATGATAATAATAGGGGGGTATAGATTACACAGTATAATGTATATACAGCACACAGAGGAGGGTCTATACATACTGTATATTATATATAATGATAAGAATAGGGGGGTATAGATTACACAGTATAATGTATATACAGCACACAGAGGGGGGATCTATACATACTGTATATTATATATAATGATAATAATAGGGGGGTATATATTACACAGTATAATGTATATACAGCACACAGAGGTGGGATCTATACATACTGTATATTATATATAATGATAATAATAGGGGGGTATAGATTACACAGTATAATGTATATACAGCACACAGACAGAGGGGGATCTATACATACTGTATATTATATATAATGATAATAATAGGGGGGTATAGATTACACAGTATAATGTATATACAGCACACAGAGGGGATCTATACATACTGTACATTATATATAATGATAATAATAGGGAGGTATAGATTACACAGTATAATGTATATACAGCACACAGAGTGGATCTATACATACTGTATATTATATATAATGATAATAATAGGGAGGTATAGATTACACAGTATAATGTATATACAGCACACAGAGTGGATCTATACATACTGTATATTATATATAATGATAATAATAGGAGGTATAGATTACACAGTATAATGTATATACAGCACACAGAGGGGGATCTATACATACTGTATATTATATATAATGATAATAATAGGGGGGTATAGATTACACAGTATAATGTATATACAGCACACAGAGGAGGGTCTATACATACTGTATATTATATATAATGATAATAATAGGGGGGGTATAGATTACACAGTATAATGTATATACAGCACACAGAGGGGGGTCTATACATACTGTATATTGTATATAATGATAATAATAGGGGGGTATAGATTACACAGTATAATGTATATACAGCACACAGAGGGGATCTATACATACTGTATATTATATATAATGATAATAATAGGGGGGTTATAGATTACACAGTATAATGTATATACAGCACACAGAGGGGGATCTATACATACTGTATATTATATATAATGATAATAATAGGAGGTATAGATTACACAGTATAATGTATATACAGCACACAGAGGGGGATCTATACATACTGTATATTATATATAATGATAATAATAGGGGGGTATAGATTACACAGTATAATGTATATACAGCACACAGAGGGGGATCTATACATACTGTATATTATATATAATGATAATAATAGGAGGTATAGATTACACAGTATAATGTATATACAGCACACAGAGGGGGGATATATACATACTGTACATTATATATAATGATAATAATAGGGAGGTATAGATTACACAGCATAATGTATATACAGCACACAGAGGGGGATCTATACATACTGTATATTATATATAATGATAATAATAGGGAGGTATAGATTACACAGTATAATGTATATACAGCACACAGAGGGGGATCTATACATACTGTATATTATATATAATGATAATAATAGGAGGTATAGATTACACAGTATAATGTATATACAGCACACAGAGGGGGATCTATACATACTGTATATTATATATAATGATAATAATAGGGGGTATAGATTACACAGTATAATGTATATACAGCACACAGAGGGGGATCTATACATACTGTATATTATATATAATGATAATAATAGGGAGGTATAGATTACACAGTATAATGTATATACAGCACACAGAGGGGGGTCTATACATACTGTATATTATATATAATGATAATAATAGGGGGGTATAGATTACACAGTATAATGTATATACAGCACACAGAGGGGGGATCTATACATACTGTACATTATATATAATGATAATAGGGGGGTACAGATTACACAGTATAATGCATATACAGCACACAGAGGTGGGATCTATACATACTGTATATTATATATAATGATAATAATAGGGAGGTATAGATTACACAGTATAATGCATATACAGCACACAGAGGGGGGTCTATACATACTGTATATTATATATAATGATAATAATAGGGAGGTATAGATTACACAGTATAATGCATATACAGCACACAGAGGTGGGATCTATACATACTGTATATTATATATAACGATAATAATAGGGGGGTATAGATTACACAGTATAATGTATATACAGCACACAGAGGGGGATCTATACATACTGTATATTATATATAATGATAATAATAGGGAGGTATAAATTACACAGTATAATGTATATACAGCACACAGAGGGGATCTATACATACTGTATATTATATACAATGATAATAATAGGGGGGTATAGATTACACAGTATAATGTATATACAGCACACAGAGGAGGATCTATACATACTGTATATTATATATAATGATAATAATAGGGGGGTATAGATTACACAGTATAATGTATATACAGCACACAGAGGGGGATCTATACATACTGTACATTATATATAATGATAATAATAGGGAGGTATAGATTACACAGTATAATGTATATACAGCACACAGAGGAGGATCTATACATACTGTATATTATATATAATGATAATAATAGGGGGGTATAGATTACACAGTATAATGTATATACAGCACACAGAGGGGGGTCTATACATACTGTATATTATATATAATGATAATAATAGGGGGGTATAGATTACACAGTATAATGTATATACAGCACACAGAGGAGGATCTATACATACTGTATATTATATATAATGATAATAATAGGGGGGTATAGATTACACAGTATAATGTATATACAGCACACAGAGGGGGATCTATACATACTGTACATTATATATAATGATAATAATAGGGAGGTATAGATTACACAGTATAATGTATATACAGCACACAGAGGAGGATCTATACATACTGTATATTATATATAATGATAATAATAGGGGGGTATAGATTACACAGTATAATGTATATACAGCACACAGAGGGGGATCTATACATACTGTATATTATATATAATGATAATAATAGGGGGGTATAGATTACACAGTATAATGTATATACAGCACACAGAGGGGGATCTATACATACTGTATATTATATATAATGATAATAATAGGGAGGTATAGATTACACAGTATAATGTATATACAGCACACAGAGGGGATCTATACATACTGTATATTATATATAATGATAATAATAGGGGGGTATAGATTACACAGTATAATGTATATACAGCACACAGAGGAGGATCTATACATACTGTATATTACCGTATATATAATGATAATAATAGTGGGGTATAGATTACACAGTATAATGTATATACAGCACACAGAGGGGGATCTATACATACTGTATATTATATATAATGATAATAATAGGGGGGTATAGATTACACAGTATAATGTATATACAGCACACAGAGGGGATCTATACATACTGTATATTATATATAATGATAATAATAGGGGGGTATAGATTACACAGTATAATGTATATACAGCACACAGAGGGGGGATCTATACATACTGTATATTATATATAATGATAATAA
Source organism: Hyperolius riggenbachi (assembly GCF_040937935.1). Lineage (NCBI taxonomy): Eukaryota > Metazoa > Chordata > Amphibia > Anura > Hyperoliidae > Hyperolius > Hyperolius riggenbachi. The sequence continues at coordinate 295,442,001 of NC_090655.1, read as the reverse complement.
TAGGGGGGTATAGATTACACAGTATAATGTATATACAGCACACAGAGGGGGGATCTATACATACTGTATATTATATATAATGATATTAATAGGGGGGTATAGATTACACAGTATAATGTATATACAGCACACAGAGGGGGATCTATACATACTGTATATTATATATAATGATAATAATAGGGAGGTATAGATTACACAGTATAATGTATATACAGCACACAGAGGGGGGTCTATACATACTGTATATTATATATAATGATAATAATAGGGGGGTATAGATTACACAGTATAATGTATATACAGCACACAGAGGGGGGTCTATACATACTGTATATTATATATAATGATAATAATAGGGGGGTTATAGATTACACAGTATAATGTATATACAACACACAGAGGGGATCTATACATACTGTATATTATATATAATGATAATAATAGGGGGTATAGATTACACAGTATAATGTATATACAGCACACAGAGGGGGTCTATACATACTGTATATTATATATAATGATAATAATAGGGGGTATAGATTACACAGTATAATGTATATACAGCACACAGAGGGGGATCTATACATACTGTATATTATATATAATGATAATAATAGGGGGGTATAGATTACACAGTATAATGTATATACAGCACACAGAGTGGATCTATACATACAGTATATTATATATAATGATAATAATAGGGAGGTATAGATTACACAGTATAATGTATATACAGCACACAGAGGGGGGATCTATACATACTGTATATTATATATAATGATAATAATAGGGGGGTATAGATTACACAGTATAATGTATATACAGCACACAGAGGGGGATCTATACATACTGTATATTATATATAATGATAATAATAGGGAGGTATAGAATTACACAGTATAATGTATATACAGCACACAGAGGGGGATCTATACATACTGTATATTATATATAATGATAATAATAGGGGGGTATAGATTACACAGTATAATGTATATACAGCACACAGAGGAGGATCTATACATACTGTATATTACCGTATATATAATGATAATAATAGTGGGGTATAGATTACACAGTATAATGTATATACAGCACACAGAGGGGGATCTATACATACTGTATATTATATATAATGATAATAATAGGGGGGTATAGATTACACAGTATAATGTATATACAGCACACAGAGGGGATCTATACATACTGTATATTATATATAATGATAATAATAGGGGGGTATAGATTACACAGTATAATGTATATACAGCACACAGAGGGGGGATCTATACATACTGTATATTATATATAATGATAATAATAGGGGGGTATAGATTACACAGTATAATGTATATACAGCACACAGAGGGGGGATCTATACATACTGTATATTATATATAATGATATTAATAGGGGGGTATAGATTACACAGTATAATGTATATACAGCACACAGAGGGGGATCTATACATACTGTATATTATATATAATGATAATAATAGGGAGGTATAGATTACACAGTATAATGTATATACAGCACACAGAGGGGGGTCTATACATACTGTATATTATATATAATGATAATAATAGGGGGGTATAGATTACACAGTATAATGTATATACAGCACACAGAGGGGGGTCTATACATACTGTATATTATATATAATGATAATAATAGGGGGGGTTATAGATTACACAGTATAATGTATATACAACACACAGAGGGGATCTATACATACTGTATATTATATATAATGATAATAATAGGGGGGTATAGATTACACAGTATAATGTATATACAGCACACAGAGGGGGGTCTATACATACTGTATATTATATATAATGATAATAATAGGGGGTATAGATTACACAGTATAATGTATATACAGCACACAGAGGGGGATCTATACATACTGTATATTATATATAATGATAATAATAGGGGGGTATAGATTACACAGTATAATGTATATACAGCACACAGAGTGGATCTATACATACAGTATATTATATATAATGATAATAATAGGGAGGTATAGATTACGCAGTATAATGTATATACAGCACACAGAGGGGATCTATACATACTGTATATTATATATAATGATAATAATAGGGAGGTATAGATTACACAGTATAATGTATATACAGCACACAGAGGGGGATCTATACATACTGTATATTATATATAATGATAATAATAGGAGGTATAGATTACACAGTATAATGTATATACAGCACACAGAGGGGGATCTATACATACTGTATATTATATATAATGATAATAATAGGGAGGTATAGATTACACAGTATAATGTATATACAGCACACAGAGGGGGATCTATACATACTGTGTATTATATATAATGAATAATAATAGGGGGGTATAGATTACACAGTATAATGTATATACAACACACAGTGGGGGATCTATACATACTGTATATTATATATAATAATAATAATAGGGAGGTATAGATTACACAGTATAATGTATATACAGCACACAGAGGGGGATCTATACATACTGTATATTATATATAATGATAATAATAGGGGGTATAGATTACACAGTATAATGTATATACAGCACACAGAGGGGGATCTATACATACTGTATATTATATATAATGATAATAATAGGGGGGTATAGATTACACAGTATAATGTATATACAGCACACAGAGGTGGGATCTATACATACTGTATATTATATATAATGATAATAATAGGGGGGTATAGATTACACAGTATAATGTATATACAGCACACAGAGGTGGGATATATACATACTGTATATTATATATAATGATAATAATAGGGAGGTATAGATTACACAGTATAATGTATATACAGCACACAGAGGAGGGTCTATACATACTGTATATTATACATAATGATAATAATAGGGAGGTATAGATTACACAGTATAATGTATATACAGCACACAGAGGTGGGATCTATACATACTGTATATTATACATAATGATAATAATAGGAGGTATAGATTACACAGTATAATGTATATACAGCACACAGAGGGGGGATCTATACATACTGTATATTATATATAATGATAATAATAGGGAGGTATAGATTACACAGTATAATGTATATACAGCACACAGAGGGGGATTTATACATACTGTATATTATATATAATGATAATAATAGGGAGGTATAGATTACACAGTATAATGTATATACAGCACACAGAGGAGGGTCTATACATACTGTATATTATATATAATGATAATAATAGGGGGTATAGATTACACAGTATAATGTATATACAGCACACAGAGGGGATCTATACATACTGTATATTATATATAATGATAATAATAGGGGGGTATAGATTACACAGTATAATGTATATACAGCACACAGAGGGGGATCTATACATACTGTACATTATATATAATGATAATAATAGGGAGGTATAGATTACACAGTATAATGTATATACAGCACACAGAGGGGGATCTATACATACTGTACATTATATATAATGATAATAATAGGAGGTATAGATTACACAGTATAATGTATATACAGCACACAGAGGAGGATCTATACATACTGTATATTATATATAATGATAATAATAGGGGGTATAGATTACACAGTATAATGTATATACAGCACACAGAGGGGGATCTATACATACTGTACATTATATATAATGATAATAATAGGGGGGTATAGATTACACAGTATAATGTATATACAGCACACAGAGGGGGATCTATACATACTGTACATTATATATAATGATAATAATAGGGGGGTATAGATTACACAGTATAATGTATATACAGCACACAGAGGAGGATCTATACATACTGTATATTATATATAATGATAATAATAGGGGGTATAGATTACACAGTATAATGTATATACAGCACACAGAGGGGGATCTATACATACTGTACATTATATATAATGATAATAATAGGGGGGTATAGATTACACAGTATAATGTATATACAGCACACAGAGGGGGATCTATACATACTGTACATTATATATAATGATAATAATAGGGGGGTATAGATTACACAGTATAATGTATATACAGCACACAGAGGGGGATCTATACATACTGTATATTATATATAATGATAATAATAGGGGGTATAGATTACACAGTATAATGTATATACAGCACACAGAGGGGGATATATACATACTGTATATTATATATAATGATAATAATAGGGGGGTATAGATTACACAGTATAATGTATATACAGCACACAGAGGGGGGATCTATACATACTGTATATTATATATAATGATAATAATAGGGAGGTATAGATTACACAGTATAATGTATATACAGCACACAGAGGGGGATCTATACATACTGTATATTATATATAATGATAATAATAGGGGGGTATAGATTACACAGTATAATGTATATACAGCACACAGAGGGGGATCTATACATACTGTATATTATATATAATGATAATAATAGGGGGGTATAGATTACACAGTATAATGTATATACAGCACACAGAGGGGGATCTATACATACTGTACATTATATATAATGATAATAATAGGGGGGTATAGATTACACAGTATAATGTATATACAGCACACAGAGGGGGATCTATACATACTGTATATTATATATAATGATAATAATAGGGGGGTATAGATTACACAGTATAATGTATATACAGCACACAGAGGGGGATCTATACATACTGTATATTATATATAATGATAATAATAGGGGGGTATAGATTACACAGTATAATGTATATACAGCACACAGAGGAGGGTCTATACATACTGTATATTATATATAATGATAATAATAGGGGGGTATAGATTACACAGTATAATGTATATACAGCACACAGAGGGGGGATCTATACATACTGTATATTATATATAATGATAATAATAGGGGGTATAGATTACACAGTATAATGTATATACAGCACACAGAGGAGGGTCTATACATACTGTATATTATATATAATGATAATAATAGGGGGGTATAGATTACACAGTATAATGTATATACAGCACACAGAGGGGGATCTATACATACTGTATATTATATATAATGATAATAATAGGGGGGTATAGATTACACAGTATAATGTATATACAGCACACAGAGGGGGGTCTATACATACTGTATATTATATATAATGATAATAATAGGGGGGTATAGATTACACAGTATAATGTATATACAGCACACAGAGGGGGATCTATACATACTGTATATTATATATAATGATAATAATAGGGGGGTATAGATTACACAGTATAATGTATATACAGCACACAGAGGGGGATCTATACATACTGTATATTATATATAATGATAATAATAGGGGGGTATAGATTACACAGTATAATGTATATACAGCACACAGAGGGGGATCTATACATACTGTATATTATATATAATGATAATAATAGGGGGGTATAGATTACACAGTATAATGTATATACAGCACACAGAGGGGGATCTATACATACTGTACATTATATATAATGATAATAATAGGAGGTATAGATTACACAGTATAATGTATATACAGCACACAGAGGGGGGATCTATACATACTGTATATTATATATAATGATAATAATAGGGGGGTATAGATTACACAGTATAATGTATATACAGCACACAGAGGGGGATCTATACATACTGTATATTATATATAAT